>NW_024080926.1:861391-1164043 GCF_003009895.1 Hyaena hyaena
GTGTTATGTAGAAACTAATTTGACAATAAACTATTTGTAAAAAAAAAAAAAAAAAATAAATAAATAAATAAAAGAATGAAAAAAAAAAAAAAAATAAGAGTCCTCAGTAATGATTACCCCATGGGGTTTTACATGCCCGTTTAGATAAGACTTAGATTTGGCTGCACCTGTTCTTCTCATCTAAATTCATGTCATCAAAAGCTGACCCTTCAAGAGGTTTATATCATCACCAGCCGTGGGGTGTTGAGAGACAGCTCCACGCAAGCACCCCTTGCGGCCAGCCACCCCCCTATCCTAGTGAAATCTCGCCGAGGAGAAATGAGCTGGCTATCTCTGAAATAGGACCCCCGTTTGCCAGCACCATGCTCACATTTGTGCAGCCGGCTGGGTCGAGACTGGCCAGCTGGGAACTGGGGTGGCAGTAGACAGAGATGAGGAGGGGGAGGAGGTTCTGCAGGAAGAGATAGAGGCATGAAAAGGCATCTGATATCCCACCACGTTTGGAATAAACCCTCTGGCGTACAGACAATTGGGGCAACCGGCAGAATGGCCCAGAGCAGAGTGGCAACGGGAATCGGGAAATTGGGCAGACTTGTAGGACAGGAGGCAGAGATGGAAGGCTCTGTGTCTGTCTCTTTCCCCCTCTGTTCCCACTGCACCAGACCCAGCTCCTGTCCGTAGAGCCCAAGGCTCTGCTCTGCAGGAGAAAGGAGTGCACTTCCATCCCAGAGATGTCAGAGACGGCACCAGGCCATCCCTTCTCTGCCTTGGGATTGAACTTCTCTGAGTCTTGCTTTCTTCATTAATAAAACAGAGATTATAATCCCCAGTTGTCAGGAGGATGAAGTAAGAATACATGTAAAAATGCTTCTTTTAAAAATTTTGTTTTTGATGTTTATTCATTTTTGAGACAGAGAGAGAGAGAGCATGAGCAGAGGAGGGGCAGAGAGAGAGAGGGAGACACAGAATCTGAAGCAGGCTCCGGGATCTGAGCTGTCAGCACACAGCCTGACACAGGGCTTGAAGCCACGAACCGTGAGATCATGACCTGAGCCGAAGTCAGACACTTAATGGGACTGGGCTGCCCAGGCACCCCTACAAGTGCTTCTTTTTAACCCATTGGACAGTCAACAGATATTAGTTATTGGAGAGAGACACTGGGCAAACAAATCTTCACAGACACCACATCCACCTGCTTACCTTACAGAGGAAGAGATGGGAACTCTAGAAATAAAATGTGGTGCACAACACCATTCTTCCATGAAGGGCTGCTTCCCCTGCACCTTTCCACTTGTCCCTTGGGACTCTGAGTCCTTTTTGTAACCCAGTTTTTATGACCACATGATTTGTCTGCTCCCATCGCTCCCACGCATCACTGATTCACTGGCGATGCCACACTGTTCCTCACACCTGGTCCTCCGTGTCCCTCTTCCTGGATGTTGGCTGATTTGGCAGGAGTGGGTGACACTGGGCTGGGGAGGGGACATGGCACCTCCCGAGGGTGTGAGCTATCGTCATGTGTCATCATGTGTGTGGCCCCTCCTAGGGCGTACTTGGGGTATGGGCACCCACACTGGAGAATGGGGATCCTCAAACCAAGGAGTTTTGACTCCCTGGAACCATTAGGTTCAAACTCAGGAGACAGTGCCCTTCCTGGGAGTGAAAATGCCATCTCACTGCAGTGAGCACCGTAAGAAGGGCTGTGCCAGTGATAAAGGCAAAAGTTCTCTCGTGTAGCGACAATTGCTGATGGGGATGCCCTTTCTTATAACAAAGCTGGTTTCCAAAGACTGTGATTTCAAAAGTGGCCTGTGGACCCCTGGGATCCGTGAATATAGTTTCTGAAAGGTCTGAGGTAAATCCTTCCTTCTGAAAGGAGTATTTTCAGGGGCGCCTGGGTGACTCAGTCAGTTAAGCGTCTGATTTTCGCTCAGGTCATGATCTTGCCGTTCTCACTGTCCCCGAGTTTGAACCCTGGGTAGGGCTCTGTGCTAAACCTGTTTCAGAGTCTGTGTCTCCCTCTCTCTCTGCCCTTCCTCCACTCACGCTCTCTCTCTCAAAAATAAATACACATTAAAAACATTAAAAATAAAAGGAACATTTCCATTATTCAGATTTTAGAATCTCTGAGATACATCTGGTCTGGGACAGTTTACTTCAGAATTTAGAAGTGACAACAATATTGTGACTCATTATTGTAATTATTATTTTTTATTTGACAGTGTGGTCCAAGTCTCTCTTCCCCAGAGCCTCAGTTGTAGATTTTAACTCTCCCCTGTGAAACCTCGGAACCCCTCCTCATCCCTTAATGGCTGGTGATTCCTGCGTAAACTGTAAAGTGCCTCATAAACGTTCACCCCAGGCAGAGTAAATCACTTATAGCAGTCCTGAGCCTCAGTCGTGAGTCTGAATTCTTATTAACTGCAGTGTGAAAAGGTCTTGATTCATCACATAGTCTGTCCGGGAAATGCTGTGTCGTGGTCTTTTCTTTAAATCTGATTCAGTCAGACTCTGAGATCACCTATGATGATAAGGTGACGGGGACAGGAAACCGGAGACATCATTGGGCCCTGACAATATAACTGAGCTTCCAATACTTTAAAGGTCCTGGGTCTACACAAAGCAAGTCATTTTGGAAGTTTCTTCTGGGCTGCACACACCAGGTGCACCAGGATGATCTTGCCCAAGAGGCAATTCTGACGGACCTATAGCACCTGACTCTTTGCTGTGCCAGGAGCCCTGGCCTTGGCCCTGACTGACAGCCTGGAGCACCATTTTCCTTGGAGGTCTGTCTGGTCATCTTCTCAGTGGGGGAGAGGGAACCGCCCGAGAGCCCTCCCCATCACTGTGGAACTCACAAGCAATGCTTCTGAGGTAACACAGCACCTCCTACCTATTCCCCTGTGCTTTTTAGCCCCTTTCTGAGACACCATATATATGCTCTTGAATAAGTTCAAGTATGGTGAGACAAATCTTTCAAATTTAGAGGGAGCAATTTAAGATGCTTACTTTGAATTAATTCATTCAAACTCTGAGCCCCAAGCCTGTTAGGTTGAATTTGAAGGATGATTGGGGTTTTTCCACTTTCTTTGAGTTACACAAGGACATGGTATCCATCAAGCGTTGGAAGGACCTCTAGTCTGTGATCCGTTGTGGTCACTGTTAGCATCTTGAGTCTCCCAGTTCCTTGCAGTTGGGAGGCTTGGCTCCATGACTCTGTGGTTCTCTGGTGTGTCGGGCACCTGGGAAACGGGATGTACCTACCTTCACAGTAGCGCCATCTGTTCAATCACTGCATAGAAGCCCCATCACTTCTTTGGATTCGGAAGACAAAGCCAGCCATGGGGCCCTCTGACTCACAGGATCCCCATACATGTACCCCTTCCAGAATGCGGGAATCGTTGGCCTCTGTCTCTTGGGAGATCTCTGTCTCAAGAGATCTCCCCTTATCTCCTTTTCCCCAGGATACTTTGAGACAAAGGAATACAAAGGCTGACTCTGCTTGGAATGGAGCGTGGAGAAAAAAGTAGGAACAAACAGTAATTAACATTTAGGGAGATTCTCCCGCTAGGAAGTTCTAAGCAGAGTGCTGGAAAGGTCAAAGATTTGTCTTCCCGCTGAGCACACAGGGGTGAGGGTTGAGAACAGATTACAGCAAATGCGGGTGGAAAGTCTAGAACATATTCCTGCATTCAGTCATTTGGCCGCTGAACACAAGTATATTGAACGTCTACTATATGCCAGATGCTTGGGTAAAAATGACATGAAACACTGTGTAATGGGGAGACTGATAAAAAGAATATCATGCTATTGTATTGAAAAGGTCTACACGGAGGGAAGAACAGGAACTCTGGGTGAGGCCTTCCTGAGTGGAAACCCCGGCTTGGCCACCTTCCAGGGGTGTGACTTTGAGACGCTACTCCCCTGATCAGTGTTACCCTCCCCTGGCTCAGAGGAGTCTTGTACGTGGGCTCTCACCTTCCCCATCCAACACTGAAGGCATTGAAACTTTATCTCTAATTTTGTGATGTATTTTCTCCTTCTGAGACATGTATGAACACTCTTCATATTCTGTTTTATCATCATTATCTCATTATCCTTGTTGAACAGATCTTAGGAATTCTATTTCCAAACGTTCTTTCTTTAAATCTGTTTGCAGATGCCTGTGAAGCTCACGCGTTTCTTCTCAGAGAGGAGAAGGAGGATCCGATTACTGAATTACATATATTATGTGGTGGCCAGGCATTGGAAAGGCAGTCCCAGGGCCCAGAAGTGTATGACGGCAGAGGGGAAAGTCCCAGCGAGTGCACACTCTTCCTGTGTTCCCTTCCTGTCCCGTCCGGTTTGCCATTTTAAGTTGGTCTTTTTAGTTATCGATGTCCGCCACTCAACTGTGAGCCCGTTAAATGAAGGATTTTGTCTTACACATGTCTGTGTCCATAACGTCCAATAGAGCACCTCCGGGCATATGAAAGATTTTAAAAGATGTTTGCTGCCATTGAAAAAAAAAATACACCCTGGACCAAATATCATGAAATCTGTATTTCTAATCGAAATAATGTAGTCTTTAATATATATTTAGGACATATCTGTTATCACTTAGTTCTTGCGACTTTAGCCAAATCTATTAAAATCTGTTCTGTTCGCCTACTGATTCAGAGTTTGGGTAATTTTCTGCATCATCTACTTCATATAATCCCTTTTGAGCAACTCCTGACAGCGCAGTCACGGTGAAAAATGTCCTAAAATATCCTTGGGTGACCGGGAGGAATTCCAGTCGCCTGCTGTAATGTTGTTCCAGTTCTTTGCCCAGTGGGGTGCTCTTCACCGACTGTGTTTTTTTGGGCATCCTAGGAAGAGAATTCAGGCTGGGGCTTAAGCCTGGGCCAGTTATTCTAGCTCTGATGGCCTTGCTGCGTTTCTGTTGTCCCCCTTGGGCATCCCGAAGACCCCCAGGGTCTGGTGCCATCTCCCTGCCCAGCTGTCTGCCTCGCTGCTCCACACATGCAGCCCCTGCGGTAGCCGCCTGGACCACGAGCATCTTACTGAGATTCTCTTTGTCTTCTTCGTGCACCCAGGGCCTGGTCACTCCTCAGGGTCTTAGAGTCTGGTTCACAGGCTGCCACCTTTACAGAGCCGTCTCTGATTTCTCAGCTAAAAAGTCCTTCTCGACCCTTGGAATGTCCTATCTCAGTTTCCACCTCCATTATTATGTTTCTAAGTGAAATTGTGTGTCTCAACTTACGTAATTGGAATAGAAACTATCTCTGAAGGAGGGAACCGTGTCCTATTTGTTCCATATCTTCACCTTTTCCTTCTGTTTTGTCTCCTCCTATCCATGAACGATACTTAATAAAGGACTTTGGAAGAATTAAGTAAGTACCTTGTGTCCCTGTCGGGGTACAGTAGAAAGAATATGCGCTGGCCTCAGATCACCAGTAATTGAACCCCAGACTTACCATTTATAGAGAATCTTGGTTACATATTCTTCAAAACTTCTTTTTTTTCTTTTTGGTTGAAGGACAGTAAAACATGCAGGAAATTAGCAAGGCTTTTCCAGGACTCAGGCTCAGGGAAACCCTTTCTGCTCTCCTTTCATCACAACACTGGATCCACTCTCTGCTTCCCTTCCTGGAACACAGCCATGGCATCCTTGACTTTTATTGCTTATTAAATTGTCTCTTTCTCCTAATCAGAGGCAGTGTCTTTTCTTGGATCCCTGGAACCCGCAGGTATTCAGTATGTGTATTGAATTGGACCAGCGGACGAACAGAAACTCTAGTCTTCTGTTCATTTTTGCTAACGATGTTGGTTGCTCACCAAAGCCTGCTAGGATCCTGGAAACTCTTTCCCTATCTCATTTTTCTCTCCCTGCAAAACAGGGTGCACAGATCTCCTCTCCTTAGATGTCAGATCCCCAAGCCATTATTTCCCAAAGTGTCCCCATGGGAGTAACAAGAACACTAGCTTTATCACATGAACTAGCAAGAAAAAGAAAAAAAAGAAGAGAAGCAATGATAGATTATTTGACCAAGAAAAAATTTTTTCTAAGTAATATCTTTTGATATAAAAGACAAAAGTTATTTGGAAAGCATTCTTCAACAAGTTGACAATTTTCTACTATATAGAAACCCTGCTCAGTTGAATAGCTTTCTTTTCATTGTTTCTTTTTATTTATTTATTATTATTATTTTTAATAGAATTTATTGTCACGTTGGCTAGCATACAGTGCGTACAGTGCGCTTTTGGCTTTGGGGGTAGATACCCGTGGTTCATCGCTTCCATACAGCACCCAGTGCTCATCCCAACAAGTGCCCTCCTCAAAATCCATCATCCATTTTCCCCTCTCTCTGCCCCCCGTGATCCCTCAGTTTATTCTCTGTATTTAAGAGTCTCGGGGCGCCTGGGTGGCTTAGTCGGTTAAGCGTCCGACTTTCGCTTAGGTCATGATCTCGCGGTTCGTGGGTTCAGGCCCCGCGTCGAGCTCTGTGCTGACTGCCAGCTCAGAGCCTGGAGCCTGCTTCAGATTCTGTGTCTCCCTCTCTCTCTGACCCTCCCATGTTCATGCTGTCTCTCTCTCTCTCTCTCCTAGAAATAAATAAAACATTAAAAAAAAAAATAAGAGTCTCTTACGGTTTGCCTCCCTCTCAGTTTGAAACTATTTTTTCCCCTTCCCTTCCCCGATGGTCTTCTGTTATGTTTCTTGAGTTCCACATGAAAGATTTATGAGGGAAAGCTTTCTTGAATAATTCCCTAAAATAAAGTTCTTTTCAGTAGGAAAATTCTGGCTATGGGGAAGATCCTTAGTACCTTTCTTCCTGGATGGCTAGAGATGCCTCCTGTAATGACAGAACATTAGTGAAGTTGGTGATTGGGTGTCACAATCCCTCAACTTCCGTTGTACGGACTACTTTTTAGCATCTCTAGTGCTGCATAGGTAACGTAGGCGGTGGGATTTTGAAGCCTTGTAATGGAACGTACGACTTTTTCAAAGATATTCTTTAAGACATATTCAAATCCTGCAAGAAATAATAAATGAGGGAATAATGAGAAGCATTTATTTCTCAGTGTTTAACTGTAATATTGCCTCTCCACACTCACAATTTATGACGAGTAAGGATTTTTGTGTGTGTGTGAGTGGAATGCATTATGTTGGGAAAAAAATTAATGGCCATCTGTAAACGTGGGGAATGGCTGGCAGATCTGTTATGCATGTTGTAATAAAAATGGTTTATTGGGCGATCCTGGTCAGACACAGGAGCCAAACACCGTAGGCTCTGCTAGAGAACAGGCTTGGACTTCATCCTGTTTTTACTTACATTAGAGCCTGCAGTGTTTGACTCCAGAAGCACTCTTCTTCTGGTCCATCCTGAAGGGTTTCTATAAAATGGGTTCTTTGGACAAGTGGTTTCTGCTTTGAGCCCAGCTTCCTAGCCTGAAAATGGAAGAAGTTTGGGGCTCCTGGGTGGCTCAGTTGGTTAAGCATCTGGCTCTGGATTTCGGCTGAGGTCATGATCTCATGGTTCGTGAGTTCAAGCCCGGTGTAGGGCTCTGCGCTGACAGTGTGGAGCCTGACTGAGATTCGTTCTCTCCCTCTCTCTCTGCCTCTGCCCGACTCTGCATGCTCTCTCTCTCTCTCTCTCTCTCTCTCTCTCTCAAAATAAATAAACTTAAAAAAAAAAAGAAAAGGGAAGAAGTTTGAATTCAATAAATTCCAAGATCCCAGGCACAGGCTACTTTCTAGGATTCATAATCCCTTCTTGTGGATTAAGTCTCAAGAGATCTGGTTAGCCTGAATTCAACCCTACTTCAATGCTGTGTAAGAACAAGAGAGAGGATGTGCTCACCATCTTCCAAAAATATCTTGTGCTGGGAAGTAAGGCAGGGCTCAGAAATTAAGGGCACGTGTCAAAAGGCACAGGGTCCATCTCGAAGGGGATACCGCTGCTACGTCTGACACAACTGGGTACTGAAACATCAACCAGCGATGGCAGTTCCAGCTTCTGTAACCACTGAACAATGGGACAGTTGGTAAGTATGTGGCGGTGGAGATAAGGCAATGAGGATCATGGTATGATTACTGTCTCAGTCCTGGTGGCTTTAATTTTGATTACGTGGTTAGGATTGTGTGAGCCACATTTCCCACTGTTACTATTGTTTTTCTTGTAGAATATTACTATATGGTAGTGAGGTACTATAATATACTACTGTGTTAACATCATATATCACTATTTTACTCATCTATGCTTTCTTACTACATTACTGGTATATACTCTATTACTATGTTATTAATACATGACATTACACGATTACCATGACTACATTATTAATATATACTCTATTACTATTACTACATTACAAATATATATGTCATTACTCCATAACTATTACTATATTACTAATACACATACTATATTACTGCTTGTGGTAAGACTGTTTCTCACCGAACCTTCACTACCAGCATCCCCCGGTGATTCTTTCCGGAATCAGTGACTGTTACATAAGGCGACTGCCTTGTGGTGCTCCTCTCATTTCGTCATTTCTTCTATGTTTGCGATGTGGCGTTCAGCTCTACAGCTGGGCGCCCCTCGCCTGTTTGCTGCTTACCTGTTTATTTCTGTCACTACCATGTCGCAGATTCTGGGTGGAAGCTACCCCGGGTGTCTTCCACTCTTCTTGTTGGCTTTCCTTGTGTCGGGAGCGGCTTTAGAAGAACACGTTTGTGAACGGAGTGCGCGTGGACACCAGCAAGCTGGAGGACGGGCTTTGGCTGCTTTCTAGACTCAAACAGCCCTGGGCTGACTTTGCTTTCACTCTCATCAGTCACGCACTCTCAGGATAGCCAACCCGAAGACCCGATCGGGCCCCGCAGGGTGATGGGGTGCCAGAGCCACCGCCTGCGTGAGTGCAGAACTCAGAGGTCCCTTCAGTGTGGAGAGTCCCCAAAAGGCGCAGAGGAGTGGGGAGTCCCTCTCTCTCCCGGCCATCTCCCACTTGGAGTGCAGTTGAGTCTAGGCTCTTGTTCATTTTGAGGGACGAGCTTTTGGCTCCAACAAGTGTCCCCCATCTCCCCACTTGGGCCTCTCTTGTCACATGAGCACCAGATAAGCCACTTCATACTTTTGCTTTTTTTTTTTTTAAATGTTTTATTTATTTCTGAGAAAGAGAGACAGAGAGAGACAGCATGAGCAGGGGAGGGTCAGAGACAGGCTCCAGGCTGTGAGCTGTCAGCACAGAGCCCAACACAGGGCTCAAACCCATGAACTGTGAGATCATGACCTGAGCTGAAGTTGGACGCTTAACTGACAGAGTTACCCAGACACCTGCCCCTCCCCTAAAGATTTTATTTTTATATAGTAATCTGTACACCCAATACGGGGCTGGAACTTACAACCTGGGATCAAGAGTCACAAGCTCTACCAATGGAACCAGCCAGGCTCCCCATAGACAGATTTTTTTCTATGGCTGAGCTAGCGCTTGTGATTTTAGAAAAAACGTACATGGTGAGGGATTGGGGAGGGAGGCATATATCCAGCATCAATGTCACGGCGGCTCCTCCTGTGACCAGGGCACTGGGCAGGCCCACAAAACCTCACATGTGGCCGTGATTTGGGGAAATCATGGGGGGATGGTGAAGCACACACAGAGCATTGTACTTTCATGCAGATGGAGATGGGTGCCGGGCTCTATGAGCAACCCCAGCCTAGCGGGAGCACAGAGGAAGGAGCCACTAAAGGAATCCGAGGGCTGATGGCTCACAGGCCCTGAGCTGGGGGAGTCGCTAGGCTTATTTCCCAGCCGGGTGCCTGTGAGGGATGGTTTGGTGTGGCCACCCAGGCCAGAGCAAGCAGGGCTCTGCATGGGCTGGACATCTGTATAAGGTGCACAGCACGATTGCTCACGGCAAGATTGAGATATGGATGGCGCAGAACTCGATATGTGTTCTTGGACTTCTCAATAAGCACCTGCTTTCCTTATTCACCTTTGAGGAACCTGTTCTTGCTTGCGAGCTGGGTTTTGATTACCAACAGGCGAGCCATTACCCATGGTGGCGGGCACCTGGGATGAATTAGCCAGAGGTGGTCAGCTCCGCCCACAGGACCCCCTCTCATGATGGGTGGAAGCTGGGACAGGGAAGTGTCTGACTCGGGTATTTGTCTCATCTTGAAACAGAAAGTCAGTTTCAAGTTTACCCCAGGGCAAAGGAAAGTGTAATCTCTTCCAGCTGTGGGGACCCCCCTGGCCCATTCCTAAGCCCATTTCCCTCCCATTCTTCACTCTCTGGCTGGGAGCACTGACACAGGAATCAGCTTCAGACTCTGGTCTCAATTTGATGACTTGTTCTATACCTTAGAGGGGTCTTTTATAGGAAGGGAACTTAACATTTAAAAAAATTTTTTTTAATGTTTTATTTATTTCTGAGGGCGGGGGGAGAGAGAGAGAGAGGGAGAATGTGAGCAGGGGAGAGTCAGAGGGAGAGGGAGACACGGAATCCAAAGACAGGCTCCAGCCTCTGAGCTAGCTGTCAGCACAGAGCCTGACATGGGACTCAAACCCACAAACTGTGAGATCATGACCTGAGCCGAAGTCGGATGCCCAACCGACTGAGCCCCCCAAGAAAACTAACATTTTGGAGCACACACTACGGGCTGGCCAGGCTTTCGCTTTCATGATGCTCCCGTAGGTCCTTACTAACCACCAGTGTATATCAGGTGCTGAGCTAGGTGTTGGGTGCACAGGGGTCAGCAAAACAGAAATGGGGCCCTTGGTACTCACCAATGCCCTAGGAGCAGTGGCATTTGTCTCCCTCAGCCAGTTGAGGAGCTTGAGGCACAAATAGGGTATTTTGCTTAAAGGAGTATGGGTGACCAGGGATTTAGAGACTGATTTCTTTGATTTAAAGTCGAAATGTTTCCTCAATGTAAAAATACAGTGATTAGATTGTATTGCTTCTAAGGGTCTCTGTATCTCTAAAATTCTTTTTTTTTTAATATTTTATTTATTTTCTGAGAGAGAGAGACAGCATGAGCAGGGGAGGGTCAGAGAGAGAGGGAGACACAGAATCTGAAGCAGCTCCAGGCTCCAAGCCAGGTGTCAGCACAGAGCCCGATGTGGGGCTCGAACCCACAAGCCATGAGATCATGACCTGAGCTGAAGTTGGACGCTTAACCGACTGAGTCACCCAGGCGCCCCTGTATCTCTAAAATTCTACCACAGCTTTTTAAAAAGTTTATGTAATTTGTTTTGAGAGAGAAGAGAGAGAGAACAGGAGAGGAGTAGAGAGAGGAGAGAGAGAATTCCAGTTAGGCTCCACACTTTCACCACAGAGCCTGGCTCAGGGCTCGGTTTCAGGCACTGTGAGATCATGATCGGAGCCAAAACCAGGAAGCAGACATTTAACCGACTGGGCCCCCAGGAGCTCCTCTACCACGTTTTTAAAAAAAAAAAAAAAATTCTATGCACTTTATGTGATTGCTAGGCCAGCTGGTTACCCTTTTTTTTTTTTTTTTTTAAGATTTTATTTTGTTTTTTTAGAATGCTTATTTATTTGAGAGAGAGAGAGAGGGAGAATGCAAGTGAGGAGGGGCAGAGAGAGAGGGAGAGAGAGAATCCCAAGTAGGCCCCATGTTGTCAGCACAGAGCCAGACACACGGCTTGATCCCATAACCATGATATCAGGTCCTGAGCTGAAATCAAGAGTTGGATGCTAAGCCAAGATTTTTTTAAAAGTAATCTGTATGCCCAATGTGGGGCTTGAACCCACCACCCACCACCCCGAGATCAAGAGTCACACACTCTACCAACTGAGTCAGCCAAGTGCCCCTGATTATCCTTTTAATTCCCAGTTTCTGCAGAGCTGTTGGGTTGTATCCTGCTCTGCTCTCTCTCTGTGACACCATATATCGCTAGCAGGCAAAAACATGGCGGCATGACGATTTCCCATGCGATTAATCTTTTATGTTGAGGGCGGATCTCACCCCTGTCAGACAGAAAAACGGAAAGTTTTTGTTCTTTTCTTAAAGGCTGGTCTTTAGGGACTTAGTAAAAGAATCAGAAGGATGAGAATCACAGACTCCCCCAATATGTAAGTGGAGTGCAAGTCACTTTGTCATGGGGAACGCCAAAATGCTCCTGAGAATGATGAGGGGAAATTCAGCTAACTGGGAGAAACGTTTGAAGCACATTTTTGCAGATGCCAACATATCAACATGCCAGCATGGCGAGTTGGCAGCATTGAATAACGCGGGGGTCTCTCATGCCTCTCCGGCAAAATCCGTGAGGATCCAGAGGGGGGCTTGTGGGACTTCATTAGGCTTGAAACTTCTGTCTCCAGAGGCATGGGCATTCTTCTGTGCCCTGTGGTTTCTGTCCTTCCCAGTGGCTCTGTGTCCCGCTGCCCTGCCCCTGGACTTCATCTAGGATACTGCGTCCTGACGTGGCCGGAGACGTCCTGAGGTCGTCGTAGGAGAGAAGCATGGAGGCAAAGAACAATGGCGGCCACAGCCCAGGCACACTTTGGCTATCGTTGGCTTGTGATGGTGGCCATTTAGACGATCCTCTAAACCTTGGCTTCCATCTGAAAAACCAAACAATGCCTTTGAAGGATATTCCTGAGCGTTAGAAACGAGAAAGCAGGGGAGAGATCCCAACTTGTGACTTGCACATTGCTGCTGCTCTGTAAGTGACAGCTGCCATTTCTATTTACGACTGTTCACTTCAACGTTCATGACACACAGTCTGTGTTGTCACACAGACTTGGTTCAGGGTGGCAAGAGATACAAGCGTTATCTGATTCTCAGGAAGCAAGGCTGTTGGCCACTCACCTCCTCCCTCCACTGAGAACAGAGGGGTTGGCTGTGGGATCCCCCTGATCCCTTCCACGTTCTGGGTTCCGGGATCCCCCTGGGAGGTGCCGCTTCTCTTTGTAATGAAGAGGCATCTCGGTTCACACCCTCTTCCTTGTCTGGACAGCATATGCATAATTAGCTCATTTTCTTCTAAGGCTCTTTGTGGGAGAGGCTTGGTAGATTTGCTAATTCGGTTGCTTATGTATAACTTGTCGTACAGTCAATTACAGAAGTCTTTGAACGGCATTACTGAAAACGTGTTCAGCTTAATCCGTTCTGACAGCAGTGGGGCCGGGGCCAAGAATCAGCCTACCACACAAAGGGACGTCATTAATGGCTGGTCTCGGGGCACGGATCTGTCCCTCTGTGTGTTATCAGTGTGACTGTACTGGTAAATGTCACTTCTCTAGGAACTGCTCTGATCACCTCTACCAGCGAGTTAAAAATATTTGCTCTTTTGAGACTTTACCAGGCCTGGGAACCCTCTAACCCTTCCCCTAACTGTTCATAATGGTGGCAGCCACCGCCAGCTCCAATAACGCAGCCGGAGAGGAGAGAACAAGAGTAGGGCTCTGAAGCCACGTCATCCGGTTCAAACACTAGGCCCGCTCTCTACTAGCCCTGTGACTTGAGTACATGACTTAACCCCTCTGTGCCTCAGTTTTATCATCTGTAAAATACCATCAGTGGGAAAATAATAGAGGATATCCCAGTCGGGGAGACAGCCCATGAACCACCTGATTCAGCACCTGGCAACCCTGAATACAGGCACAGAATGGTTTTCATTCCCCAGTGCAGGTGCGAAGGTCACTGCTCTGTCCACGTGCATCGTAACGTTAAAACTCACAAATGTTGAGAGCTCATTTCATTCCAGGATATGCTCTAAGCAAGTGCTTCCCACATATTAACACATGTTGATCTTCAGGAAAATATAATGAATAAAAACATTTCTATTTCCTAGAAGAGGAATCTAAATACCGGCAGACACTGGAGGTGAACTCACATTCATCTGGCTACAATTCCGTGTCTGAGATCGTGCTGCTGAGAATGACTTAGCAGGTAAACTGTGGGCCTCTCCAGGCTCTAGGCCAGTCACCTTACAACCCGGAAACCTGGCCGTTCTTCTGGAAGCTGGGGTATCAGTGATGGGGAGAAAAGAAATAACTACTTTTTAAATCTTTTACAGAATAGAGACAAAGGCAGACTTTTATAATTCTGTATGGTTTTCTAACACATATGCAAAATGCTTAATTCACATAAGCTGCTGAATGAACACACGTGGTTCTGGGTGTGTAAGCATGACAGATGTGTCATTTCCCTTTTCCAGGGCTTGATTTCTTTCAGCCATTCTTTGTCATCTTTCTCCTTCTTCTTTCTCCTTCTCACTTTCCCTCTTCTTCCTCCTCCTTCTTCTTCTTCAAGTTTATTCATTTATATATTTTTGAGAGAGAGAGAACAACCAGGGAAGAGGCAGAGAGAGAGAGAGAGGGAGACATAGAATCCGAAGCAGGCTCCAGGCTCCAAGCTGTCAGCACAGATGTGGGGTTTGAACCCATGAACCATGAACCGTTAGACCATGACCTGAGCTGAAGTCAAACACTTAACCAACAAGCCACTCAGGCGCCCCTCTTCTTCTAAATCAGTGTCGATGTGTCCCCGCCCACTCTCAGGTTTGTTCTGACCATTGAGCCCTTAGGGCTTGATAAGAAGGCAGAATGTTCTAAAAACTTGCTACTCAGAGTATGCTCAACTCCACAGGCTGGTGGTATGATCATTCTCTCATTGCTTATTAAAAATATGAAAAACCCAGTCTTACTGAGTTGGAGTCTACATCCTCACAAGCTCGCCAGGTGACTGTGTGCAAGTTAAAGTCAGAGACGTGCTGAGCTATCAGGAGCGTGGGCTTTGACACCTGAGGACACTAGATTTCAGTCCCCGTGCTCCCATTTAGCATCTGCATTGCCTTGGAAACCCTGCATAGCTTTTCTGAATTTGTTTCCTAATTTAGAAAATGAACTTAATGATATTCTTCAGGACTGTCATTAGAATTGGCGATATTAAAGGTAACTACCACCCGGTACGGTATGAAATATCTGCCATCTGCATACTAATTCCTTTCCTCTTCACAACAAAACTATGAAGTGGGATCCAGGTGTATCTCTGGATGCAAATGAGGAAATTCAGTTTCGGAGTAGGGAGAGCTATGCTCAGGGTCATAAGTCAGTAGGTGGTAAAGAGTGAAGACGATTATAATTATTTCAGCCAGAATGGAAAGCCACTTGGATCCTCGCTCTTGATTTCTTTGAGTCCCATGTGTCTTGCAGTATCATTTAAGTTATTTCATATTCCTTATTTCTTTCAACTGGTGTTATGTATTGGATCGAATGCCATGATTTCAATGCCTATAAGTCAGTATCCTTTCTTTTTTTAAAAAAAATTTTTATGTTTTTATTTATTTTTGAGAGAGAGACCATGAGTGGGAGAAGGGCAGAGAGAGAGGGAGACGCAGAATCAGAAGGAGGCTCCAGGCTCTGAGCTGTCAGCACAGAGCCTGACACAAGGCTCAAACTCATGAGCTGTGAGATCATGACCTGAGCCGAAGTCGGATGCTCAGCTGACAGAGACACCCAGGTGCCCCTGCAGTAACCTTTCTAATGAGCAAAGCTTGCTTCCCCAAAGCCTGCTGGGCTGTAAGCAATATGGCTGCTAGTGATAAAAATGAGTTGAGCACCTAAAGGGGCCTTCGAGGGTATGGTTCTCCCGCTTATGTAATTCTCCCTTCTCTCCAGGGCAGCTGGAGGGCAGCTCTCCTGGATCCTCTGAGATCGGAGCCCCTAGGGCCAGGGCTCTTCTTTTCCTCTTTCAGGTGAGTATCAGAGGCCTGAATACAGCCTTCTCCCTGGCTGTGCTGCTTCCCACCCTCTCTGGTCCACAGGCCCTAGTTTTGAGAAGCAGGTAAGTGAGGAAGCATTATGACCATCGTCTTGGCAACATCCAAGAAGGATCCCACCCAGAAGATATAAAGTTGGTTTTATTTGCAATTTCATGAATAGGAGTTTTGTGGGTGCGTTGATAGGGTTAGGGCACTTTTAGGAATAATTATAATTAAATACAATTAAATTATTAATCCTTGCCAGGAGTAATAAACAGTATCATCGCATATTCTCTCCTTTTTTTTCAGGAACCAAGGTGATCCAGAGATATTTTCTGATAAGGATGTGATGAGTGTGTTGAGTGTGAGAAATCCCGGAGCCCACCCTCGAGCCGTGGATGAGCAGGGGGCAGGTGAGGGAGGCTGTCCATGGACCAGGCACTCGATGCCGCACGATCAGAACGAGGCACCACCAGACTTTGGTGAAAGAACATAAGGAAGTGATGTGCGGATCCACACTTTAATCTTGCTTTCACCCAAATGTTCTTGTGTCTGTGAATTCTGTAACGTGATGTCCAAGAGCAGGCGGTGGGGAAGAACACTCCCGGTGTGCTTTTGAAGGATGTAAGAGGCATAAGGGGAAGGCGCTGAGGACCGGGAGACGGATCTAGATGTGAAATTGTGAGCTTGCTCGGCTCTATAATCTCGTATAGAGTGCTGAGCGATGGCCGCCATGGGGTGTCTGTTGTGTGTTTGGCCCGGGGGGGGTGGGGTTCCCATGGGCCCAGAGCACCTTGTTTTAGTTCATGCTTGTTTGTGTTCCCTCAAAATGGTTCTGCACATGAGATTTAATTCAACTTCAAACTTCAGAAGCAGAAAAGGAGGCCGCTTAGAAAGAGGGAACGATATGTACAATATTCACGCATTTGGAGTTTTTTTTAAAGTATATTTATTTATTTTGAGAGGGAGAGGAAAGTACTCGTGGGAGAGGAGCAGAGACAGAGGGAGGGAGAGAATCCCAAGTAGGCTCTGTACTGTCATTGCAGAGCGTCGTGCAGGGCTGGAACTCACAAACTGTGAGATCGTGATCTGAGCTGAAGTCGGACACTTAAGCAACCGAGCCTCCCCGATGCCCTCGCCTTTGGAGTTTTCTATAAAGATTTCCTTCACTGAAGCAGTTGGGTGGGACCTCTCAGTGACACCTCTGGTACACCGGCGTTTGAAGCTTTAGCCGCAGACCCAGCCTGTAAAGCGCTCCCGTGAAGCCCTTGTACTGAGTCGTCAAGCCTACGGTGGGCTTTCTCCCTCGAGGAGTTATCATCGCGTTCACCTTCTTGGGTAACCCAGGGAGTAGCAAAGCCGAGCGTGCTGGGTGAGCGATGGCCCCTTACTCGGGCAAGCGTGGACCTCTCCCTCCCTGTAATGATGGGAAGTGTGGCATGTGAGGTTAAGTAGCCTTTTCCGTAGCTTTTTGAAACCAGCCTGGGAGGGTTTGGCTTGCTCTCCCTAGTGGTTTTAGCATGTACTTATTGCCAAAAGGATCTTTTGGATCATTTCATTTTATTCAAATGTGCACTTAATCATATTTTCCCAAATTAGCACGGAAATTAATTCCTGATACTTTGACATTTTTAATTTGATGGAACACCATGGTCCCAGATTAATATAGGGGTTTGGGCAGCCACCAAGTTCTCTCTGAGACTCAAAGGAAACCAGAATCTTCTGGGAGGTGATCTTGTTTGGCTGTGTCTTGGGTCCTCAGAGCCCTAGGACCTCTTGCTTGGTTGACTGACCTATTTTGGTTTTTGCTATGAAACTTTCACAAAACTTTACTACTGAATATTTTAAAACTGGCCACTTCACATATCTCACTGCCTAAAATGTTATGGAAACTTAGGTAACTTTCACATGTTGCCAAGAAAATTGGTCCTATGTGTATGTAATACCTTATGACCAGACAATTTGGAAATACAGAGGTGATTACACACAGTTGCCTCTGTTTTAATGTCAAAATCTTCCTTGGTGTCTAGGAAAGACCTCAAAACAAATCTAAAGGACAGAATCCTCTAACTTTTGTGTGAGGAACAGTGATTTTTTTGTCTTTTAAATAATAACTGTTAATTTTATTAAAAAGAATTTAGTTAATTACAGAAAGTTTGGAAACCACAGGTAAGCATCCTAGTAGTGATGGGAACGATAATACTTACAGCAATTATGATGACTGAGTAAAATGACTAATTCCACAATCGAGTGATTAACCATAGCGTTTCCCTTCAAATGCCTTCCCCCACCCACTTCCACACATGAAGCTCACCGCATGTACTACCTCGTTACCTACTTTTTCGCTGAAGATGTAATTTCCCGAAATGTGGTAATTCTCCCAGAGCTGCGGTCAGTTGGCCTTTTCTGTGATGGGCCAGAGTACGTTTCTGAGGGTCTGCTGCAATGCCGCACACTGTTATAGTGAGAATGTAGCCTTAGGTGTGATGTGGGAGATGAGACATTGCTGTGTTCCCAGAGACTTCGTTCATGAACGCCACCACGTGACAATAGATACCCTTCTTTTAATTTTTTCCAACCATTTAAAAATGTAAACCCCATGGAGGGGCACTTGGGGGGCTCAGATGGTCAAGCATCTGATTCTCGATTTCGGTTCAGGTCATGATCTCACGGGTTCATCAGTTCAAGCCCCACGTCTGCACTGTCCCACCAAGCACAGAGCCTGCTTGGGATTCTCTCTCTCCCTCTCTCTCTGCCTCTCCCTGCTCTCTCTCAAAGTAGATAAATAAATTTAAAAAAATCTTTTTTAATGTAAGCCCCATTCCAAGCTTGCCAGCTATCTGACACAGGTGGTGGGGATGGGCTGATTCAGCTCATAGGCTTTGCTGTGTCCCTGCTCTCCCACATCACCTTGAACCACACATGATGTAGTGACCTGCACATTATTTATGCAATTTCTTAGTGTTGGACATGTAGCTTGTCTCCATTTTATGTTTTTCTCTTTTACACAGTAGCAGGATTACAATCTACAGTACAGTTGCTGGCTGAAAGAGATTTCCTGTTTCCAGTGCCCTCGCTGTGCATTTCCAGTGTGCCCAACAGGCGACTCCCAGCAGCCTACACTTCGCTGGGGGTGAAGGGAAGAGGCATGGGTGGGGAAGGTATGGTCATTTCTAGGTGTCTCGTGATGGCCACAGAGAGACCGGTAAAGGGCGGAGAAGCAAGCTGCCAACACAAAAGACAAAATAAAGCTTTACGTCATCCTTCCTTTCCTTTGGCAAATAAAGCAAAATTTCCAGAGAGGGTATCATTCCTTCGCCAGACCTGGTTTCCAGCCCGTGTTGCTGTCCCACGGGATTATATCTGAAACATAGCCCAAGTCACTGACTGGGTCCTGGGTCCTCAGCTTCCTCAGCGGTTCACATTCTCAAAGCATCAAAGCATCCAGTGCCCCCTTCCTGGAGTGCTCATGGTCATAAATCCTTCCATAAGTGTGACAAGTCCTGGTCACCGTCCAAAGTCCCTTTCCTCCTGGCGAGTTACAGTGTGGGCCCCGAGCCCTCTCCTTCAGGGCCTGCCTGGCCCAACAGAATGGTTCTAATAAGACTGAACCACAAAATGGAGAGGCTCAGAGTCTCCGTCTTCTACCTCCCAGAAGGCCCCTTCACTCATATGGAATTGTGGCCTCTCTTCGGCAGACCAGCTGTGCAGACAAAGGAGGTTCTGTTAGGAGAAGCCCTTCCCAAGTGCCACATGGCCTCCTAACTCCAGCTCAGGGCAAGGCCTGTACGTTCCACATTTGCCCAACAAAATCAACTTTTAAGAGACTCTCGCAGTAATTATGAAGATCTTATGAAGAAAAATAAAAAATAAAAGGACTTTTGCAGGCTACCAGCTACTTGAGCCAGTCAGTGTTCAATTCCCATTTGCAGAGTGGCTTGTCCATTCAATATGTGTATTGATCCCCAGCGCACTGCAGCTGTCCATGCATGAGCCACGTCTTGACCAGAACAAAGATAGAGCCTGACCTACCCAAACACCTACGATGGTCCATGTTCAGTGTTTGATGCTTCTCCAGACATCACCCCACGCTGTCTGTAGATTAGCCCTGCTTTAGTTCACAGGGTCCGCTTTAATAGAATAGCACAGAATGGAGGGCGTAAACAACAGAGATGTGCCGTCCCACAGTTCCGGAGGGCCAAAGAAGGAGATGAAGGTTGGTCCTTCTGAGGGTGAGCGGGAGAACCTTTTGTAGCCTCTCTCCCAGCTTTGGGTGGTTTGCTGGAAATCTTTGGCCTTCCTTGGCTTGTAGACATACGCCCCCGATCTCTGCCTTCTCCTGTATGTGATTTTCTCCCTATGTGTGCCTGTGTCTAAATGTCTACATTTTAAGGACACCTACCATGTTGAATTAGAGGTCCACCCTACTAGAGCATGACCACACCTTAACTAATTACATCTACAGTAAGTCTGTTTCCAAGGGTTCTGGGGAACCTCCATATATGAATAGGATTTTAACATAAGAGTGTTTAGGGGATATTGTTCAACCCATAATAAACCCTATGGGGTAAACTTTACTTCTGTACTTTAAAGATGGAGATAATGAGGACTTGGGAAAATTAATAATTTTCCAAGGGCATCTAATTGGTAAATCTATCTTCAGACATAAACTCTGTCTAGTAAGTCTTGCTGGTTGTGAACAGAGGGTGAGTACACTCCACAGTGTTGATTTTCAGTGTTGAGTCAGCGTTGAGGGTTTGTTGTGGACACAGACCCACAGGAACCTGAGGTGGATGAATTCTCTTAGCCCCTTACCTGGCCTTGGCCCTTTAGCCGTCTCTCATCTGTTTGGACATTCTGCCGGTTCCTGTCTTGGTTACCAAAGACTGAGTTACACTTTGTGTCACAAGTGGCTGATTCCAGGGGCTTTTGGTTTTCTGCAAAATTAAATTTGAGTGAAATCTCTCCTACATTTTCTTAGCAGGGAGGTAAGGGGCCCCCTTAGACATTTTTTCTTGGGCTGCATTTTTAAATGAATGCAGCTGGGTATTTTGATTAAATGCATATTGAAATCCACTTATAACCAGTGAACCAAGAAAAGGGACTCAATGTGCCATTAAGATTGTTTTCTGAAATTATTCAAGTTAAACAATTCAACGGGATATTGTTGTGCTCTGGTGTCTTCTGGAAACGAGGACGCAGCCCGTGACAGTGATGCATGGCAGCCCACGGGAGAGCACCATGTCCCACGTAGGAGGTCTGGGCCAAAGGTGCTCCCTTGCCTAAGACAAAAATATCTGCTGAAACCGATTTTCAGCACAATGCTTGACATGTACCGGGTGCTTAGTGAATTCTAAACAGAATCACCAAAATGCTTTTGCACAAGTTGCAACGCTTCTGTAGCTGGGATGAAAGCTTCCCAATTTGCTAGGCAGCAGATAGAAGGGTTTCTGTCCTCGAATGTCTGTTTTGCTTTTGTAGATTCTCAGAGCAACCCATGTGAGCATTCGCTTTCCTCTGGATCGTGTCCCTCGGATGTTGCAGCAGACTTTCCTAGGTGGCACTGAAGGATTCCCACAGTCCCTATGGGATACTTGGCTGTGAGCTGACGTCAGGATGAGGCGCGGGGAGGGAAAGCAGCCAACATTCACTCAGCTGATGAGCACGTATTGGTATCCGCTACGGGCTGGGCACGAGGCACGGAGATTAAAGGGCATGCCAGTCTGGTGTGGCAGATAGACAAGAACAGTCCAGGCTGACGTTCTCTTTGATCCCTGCATCCAGGTGCTGAGCAAGCCCAGGGGACCGGTAGGAAGCCTCGGGTAGAAATGGCAGGTCAGAGAGGAGCACCTGGCAGAAGCAATCTCTGAACGGAGTTTTGAAGAAAAATGAGAGTTAAGCAGGAGAAGAATGGCCAAAGGGCGTCACAAACAGAAAGTGAGGTTGGGGGCCACTAGTGAGGGAGGTGCCATGTTCAGAGAACTTCACTGAGCTTGTGTGGACAGAGTCAACTGCCTCAGGCAGCAACCACAAGGTGTAGAAGCCTTTTACAGTCCTGACGGAGAAAGTCAGAGAGTCTTCGAGCTCAGCAACTCATCACATACCTATGAGCAACAATAAAAACTCCCTCTCTCTTGGGATGACTTCAGACTAGCAGAGGGGGGCAACATGGCCTGCAAACACATGGAGATTTGGGCCAGCATTGTCTTTGGGGATCCCTGTCTTCCCCCTGGGAGCTCTCCCATGTAACACAGAGAGTGCAGCGTAGGTGCCCTGGAAGACGTGAAGAATGAGCAGTACTGTTCTTTAAGACTACGAAAAACCATATATATGTATATAATTACTCGACACATTATTTAAAGTTTATTTATTTATTTTGAGAGATAGAGAGAACGAGTGGGGGAGAGGCAGAGAGAGAGGGAGAGAGAGAGAACCCTAAGCAGGCTCCACACTGTAAGCGTGGAGCCCAGTGTGGGGCTTGAACTCAGGAACCATGAGATCACGACCTGAGCCAAAATCAGGAGTCGGCCTGAGACACCCAGGCGCCTCTAATTACCCAACACATATTGACAAATGGTCATTTTTGCCTCACCTGAATGCGCTCCAATCTAATGTGTTTATTATGTGTTACGTGTAAAGCAGTTCCAGAGCTAACCATCTTACTATTAAAAACTTTGCCTTAAAATTGTTATTTTTTTAATCTTTTATTTACCTCTCTTGATGACACAGACGGAAGTCCTCAGCCTTCTACTTGCTGCTCCCTTAATGTTTTGTTATCCCACCATCATGGAAAGATCTTAGGTTCTATAGTTAACAAAACTGGATTCCAATCATCATTACCTTAGCTACTATTTATCATTGATACAGGAATTCATGAATTGATCAAACATCTCTGAGGTTTCTAGTGCTTTCTCATGTGACTACGGAGTTTCCATATTAATCTGACCCCTTTGAATTGATCGTATTCCCCAGTGCTCACCGATTTAAGCTTTCTAAACATTTTCGGTATTGCATCTTCCATAACACATCAAAATTTGAATTGGAGAAGATTTCTGGAAGACGGTATATACCTCATGAGGACAGTGACAACATTGGCCTCGCACACCGTGATCTGCAGTGTCTCGAGTAGCACCTGTGGCTTTGATTTGATGGTGCTCAAAAAAATCCATAAATGAATTAATTAATTAATGCTCATGATATGCCAAGGTTTCCTCTTCAAACTTCTAGAATCCTGAATGTTTAAAACTAATGACAGCTTTTATCGATAGAGCAAATGAATATACCAGGAACTCTGCTAAACACTTCACATACCTTATTTGATTTAAACTTTATGTTTTGTCCATGATGTTAATTTAACAGTTACGGGCATAAGCTCTGGAGTCATACTGTCTGGATTTGAACTAACATAAAGAATTATACTCTACATGATTTACACTCTTCTTACTCAGTAGAAACATCAGGATCCTACAGAATTCTTATGACTGCAAACAACTCTTAAGGACTCTTGCAGGAACTTAATAATAGCATGATGGCCTTATAAATACAGGATTCATAAGTGATTCAGGTTATATTGGCAGAGCCCATAGCTCACAGCAATCATTTAGTATAAATCCTGGAGGTTGAGTAAATGTCATCAAAATAGTTTGTTGAGATGTTACATTGGTTATGAAAAGAACACTGGGCTTACCATTCTTCCTAAATACATTACTTCTACACAGCACATGTCTCTTAATATTCTGGGTAGTGGTTCACAACAAATTGTGGCCTACGGCTCCTAGGAGCTATGACGGGATTGCAATCTTCTTCCAGCCAGTGAGCAAACCTCAGGGAGGTACATTCCAATGAGTTCATGAAAATTTCACAGTCAGTATGGTGCAGCAAGTGAGAGCGCCCACTTTGCCTGAAGAGCCCAGAATGAATTCCCAGGCCTTTCCATGGTTCCCCGATACTCTTTGTGACAAGGATTCTCCCCGTGTTTGCAATGGCCCCTAAGGATCAAAATTTACCTGACTTCGGCTCAATATTTATTAGAATATGTAGGAGCACCTGGGTAGCTCAGTTGGTTAAGCATCCAACTTCGGCCACAGGTCATGATCTTATGGTTTATGGGTTCAAGCCCCACGTCGGGCTGTGCTGGCAGGTCAGAGCCTGGAGCCTGTTTCGGATTCTGTGTCTCCCTCTCTCTCTGCTCCTCCCCCACTCATGCTCTGTCTCTGTCTCTTCAAAAATGAATAAATTTAACAAAAAAGAATATTTAGTAAAAAGAAAAAAATTCAGTGGGCCCAGGAGAGCAGGTCTTCAGTCTTGGCTTGGCTTCTAGTATGTGCTGTGACACCCAGCAAGCTTCCCGGCTTATCTTGGCCTCAGTTTCCTGGCTTGCAAAATAAGGATGCAGGTAATACTCACCACAAAAGGTCATTGTGATGATGTATTTAAGAAAGCTTCGATGACATCGAATTGCTATCAGAAGGTGTAGGGGCTTCTGTTTCCCTGCAGGGTTTTCTTCTTGCTTCCCCTGCACTGTAGAACTCGGTAGGTGGTGGCCCATAGATTTCCGTAGAAGGAAATCTCATCCCACTCTGTGTGCTTTTCCAGCTCTGCGTACTCAGCAGCAGGACTCCCTGGGCTACTGCACAGGGCACATCAGGGCTCCTGCTTCCTTCATCCCTCTGTGGGTTCAAGGCCACTGCCACCTCTGTGCTGTACCCTCCATGGCCAGCCAGCACTTCCTTGACTTGGTTCGCCCCTCTCCCCAGTCTATGGAAGCCAGTTTGCCTGGGCATGTGAAGGGCCCCCCACTGTGACTCCCACTCAAACTGGACTCCCACTGTGAAGTGTCTGAAATGTACCTCCCGTGGTGGTAAATTGTGTCCAATGACCCACACATGCAGAGCAGACACATCCCCAGCCCTTCCTCCTCTTTACTCAGGACAATGTTGAGATGGGACCTGCACTGATTCCAGCATTTCTTTGTGGAATCAAACAAAGGTTCCCTCCACAGTGTTTGCCTTGATATTTTCCCTTTTGGTTCCCTGCTCTTCCCTTTCCCCCTTTTCCATGCCCTAAATGACTTTCTGAGCAACGCTTCCTAATATATCCCTTCCACACAAATCCCACCATCAGGGTCAGGCAAGGGACGGCTGAATCGACTGTCTCATATGCACATGGAATAGTTGTAAATTCTTCAAGTAAGAGGAACAGAGACTCTGCTGATGCTAACCCTGCTGGAAACACCTCATTTATGTTTCTGTGTTAATCTTATCAAAGATCCTGAAAGATAAAATAATCACCAGTTTGGAAATGAGAAAGCTCAGAGAATCTATATCACTTGCCCCAAGGAATAGATTCTGGAAGAATCTTAACTCGGGCATTCCTTTAGAGGTGAATGAAGCCAGGTCAGGGTGGTGGACAAATACCTAAGGTGCCCCAAGACCCCTACATGTCCTACCAAATAGAAGATCCACAGAACACAGATTGTGGTCTCTTTAGTTCACTGAGGCCCAAAGAGGATGTGGCACATATGCACAGTCAATGGAACATTACTCAGCAGTGAAAAATAATGAGATCTTGCCATTTGCAACCACATGGATGGAGTAGAAGGCACTTAAATTTTTTTAAATGTTTTACTTATTTCTGAGAGAGAGACAGAGAGACAGAGTGAGCAGGAGAGGGTCATAGAGAGAGGGAGACACAGAATTCGAAGCAGGCTCCAGGCTCTGAGCTGTCAGCACCGAGCCCGACATGGGGCTCGAACCCATGAACTGTGAGATCATGACCTGAGCCGAATTCAGACACTTAACAGGCTGAGCCACCCAGGAGCCTCCAGAAGGCATTATACTAACTGAAATGAATCATCCTGAGAAAGACAAATGATTTCATTTATATGTTGAATCTACAACACAAAACAAATGAACAAACAAAACAAAATAGAAACAAACTCAGACACAGAAAACAAACTGTTGGTCACCAGGGTGGGGAGGGATTGGGGTTAGGCAAAATACGTGAAGATTTTAGGAGGTACAAACTTCCAGTTATAAAATAAATGAGAAAGGAGGAGGTAATGTAGAGTATAGGGAATATAGTCAATAATATTGTAACTGTGGTGACGGATGGTAAGGAGACTTGTCATGTAATGATACATTACATCATTTTGTAATGTATAAAAATATTGAATCACTATGATGTATACCTGGAACTAATCGGATATTGTACGCACGTTATATTCAATAAGAGAAAAACCAGTACCTAAGACAGTACCTGAACTGTCGTGTGTGCTCAGTATATATTCACGGAATGAAATCTCAGGAGTGGTTACTTAAGAGGCATGCAGGGGCGCCTGGGGGGCTCAGTCACTTAAACGGCCAACTTCGGCTCAGGTCATGATCTCAGAGTTCATGGGTTCGAGCCCTGCGTCGGGCTCTGTGCTGACAGCTCAGAGCCTGGAGCTGCTTCAGATTCTGTGTCTCCCTCTCTCTCTAACTCTCTCCCACTCACAGTCTATGTCCCTCTCTCTCAAAAATAAATAAAACATTAAAAAAAAAAAGGCATGCAGGGACCTAAGAGACTGGAGTTGTAAAGAAGAGATTTCTGTTAGGAAACAGTCTCCAGAAAGTCACCCCTTGAATTTCTTCGGGGCCTCCAGGCCTAATGGATTTGTCTCCTATGGCTGCGTAACAAATGACTACAAGTGGTTGTTAAAACAAGACACATTTATATCTTACAGGTTCTGCTAGTCAGGAGGCTGGGCCTGGCCACCTGGGCTCTCTAGTTCAGAGCCCAGCTAGGCTGTGATTCTAGACCACAGGGCCTGAGGTCCCAGGCGCTGCGCCCGAGTCCCCGCCGTGTGGCCCACTTCGTAGGCTGTTGGCAGCTGACTACTTCAAGGTCAGGAGGACTGACTTTGGTCCTTTATGAGTACACTGCTTTTAGGGAATCTGCAAGGGATCGCAGATTCCATCACATGCTGCCAGGCCTGCCCTCTCTGCACTGCATGCTAGAAGCTTCCAGAAGCTATGGTCTTTAGCAAAACCTGTATTGGGTATTTACCACGTGCTCCTGCCATGAAAAGCCATTGGTTGTGATTTGGGCAATCGGGCCCCTCTCCCTAGTGGGGGAGAGACTAATTAAAAACAGCTTTTGGCCATTTGAGTTAGACGAATCTGCTCTGAAACCTGGTTCTATGTCTTACTAATTGTGCGAACTTGGCGAAATTATCTTACCTCTCTGAGCCAAGAAGCACATGTACATGAACTGCTTGTTGAAGAAGAATGGAATAAGATTTGTGCACAGGGAGGTTTTAGGCGTCCAGTGAGATTCTAAGGTCCAGGTAGAAGTCTCCCAGCCACAAAGCTGTTGAAATTGCGCTTCATAGAACATCATAAGACATAAAATTTAGAAGATAGGGTCCAGATCCTTCTGAATTTTGAACACTGGGATAAAGCAAATTTCTATAATTCAATTTTTCCAAAAGTGCGTGTTTTGCAAAGAAATACTGATAGAACTGGGTAAGCAGGGTGAGAGGGGCAGGTAGGAGACACAGGGTTAAAGCCTGGTGTTGTGATTGCCGAACGGTTTATCTTCCTCAAGGTTTTGATATGTACGGTGCTCTCCAAACCACAGGGACATTCCCAAACATTTTTGTTCACTGATTCTTTTTTTCTCCAGAAAGTATATAGTACAACTAGCAAGGGAGAAACAATGTTGTTTAATGAAAAGATTTTCGAGCCCTTTGACCTGGGGCACAACGCGTTCGGCAGAGATACGCTTTCCTAGAAAATTCACCTATTGCCATCCCTCTGTTCTTCCAGCTCAGGGAAGTGGTTTGCTCTCTACCTACTGGATGGGACAATTCTTTAGATCCACGCACACATCTCTCGTTTCCTGCCTCAGCTTTTCTTTTTTTTTTTTTTTGGTCCGTGCCAAATGTCTGCAGATGCACAGGCTGTCTGTCATGTGTCCATCCTACTTACATTCCTTGGTCAGCAGCGAGTTCGAATTCCTGGCACATTTTGGCATGGAAATGCCAGAGAAAAAATGGGCCAGTGGTTCCTCCCTTATATATTAAGTGAGGTGGGTAGGTGGGACTGTTGCCTTTCTTTTACTTGAGTCTTAATTATAGAACTCACTTTATGGAAAACTTAGCTGCTTTCCAATCATTGTCAGCTGTGAAATCTGGACCTTATTTCATATATATATATTCCATATATATACACATATATATATATTCACACACACACACACACACACACACACACACTGATTTCTTTCCTTGAGAGATCAATGATCTGGAATATTTTAGGCACAAGGACATTGTGGGGAGCCAGGGGGTGGGGAGAGGAAGGCAAGTGAATTTTTGTGCTTTCTGGTTTTACTAATGGAAGATGATTATAGAACATTTTAATGTCAGAAAGCTTTGAGAGCCATTCTGCTTTTCAGCAGATCTTAAAGCTCTCCTGCTTAATGACTAGTGCCTTAGTGAAGTGGGTGTGCACTCTCTCTCTCTGTCATGTGTGTGCGCGTATGCACACACACACACACACACTCTCTCTCTCTCCAAACGCAACAGTAAAAAGTTGACTCTGCTGTTATTTGTCATGCCTACCACAGCACCCACATCGCTGTCAGGTGGTGCCGAGTGCGTGGCTCTCCCTGTAACAGCACTTAGACACACAGACATAAAATACAAAGATGATCCAATTACACTTTCTGCAACTGCATTTCTTTCTGCTAATGCTTACAAATTAAGGGCGTCCGTCACTGCCTACCCGAGCCTGTGCAGAGAGCATCTCCAGTCTTGTGAGGTTTAGAGTGTGCTCTGCAGAAATGCAGAGACCAATCCAAAGGTAAGGAGTTGACACACAGCTCAAAGCCCCTGTCTCGCCAGTATGAAAATCTGTCTGTGCAGAGAATGCAGAATGGGGTCAATTGTGGCATCATGGGGTGTCATTTTACCAGATCAGAGGTAGTGAGGTATTTAAAGTCAAATTGCTTTTCTGGGTTGAGAAACGTGCATGCACTCACTTCATTTCAATCAGCGCTGTTTGGTGGCTGTCCTTAGCTTTTGAAAACTTTCAAAACCTAATTACCTTCTTTAATTGCTTCCATGAGATCTGTTTTAATAGGCAGGCTTCAGAGAGCCACGCAATCTGCTTTTAAAGGTAGGAGTTGAAAGGCACGCATAGATCGTTGTTTCCCCCTCCCTGGGTGCTCAGGACCCCTGGGTCACTTGGCTCATATGCTCACCTTGGGGTCTCCCTCCCTTCGCATCTGTACCCTGGCCGTGGGGAACTTCCGTCTGTCAGCCATCTACATTTGAAAACTGTCAAATACCCGTATCTGAAATATGGGTATCATACCTGAGGAATATGGGAACTCGTATCTGAAAATGCCTATTCAGTCCCAAGCATTATGCTTTTCTTCCCTGGGCTAAATATCAGCCGCTCCTCTGTACACTCTTCAAACACAGGGGCCAGGACCTTCTTCTACACGTATCAGCCAGCCAGAGCTCTACTGTGTCCAACAGTTGATGGAAAGCAGTGGAGGGAGCACCCACTACCTCCCTCCTTCAGGACACTCCAGATCCCTTACTGTGGCTCATGAGGCTATTCGCTTTCTGACTCACAATTCATTCTACAAGCTCCTATGGACTATCTAGCTAGCTGTAACCCTCCATCCTGGTTATTTTTTAAAATTTTTAAATGTTTATCCATCTTAGAGAGGTGAAGAGAGACAGAGCATGAATAGGGGAGGGGCAGAGAGAGAGGAGGAGACAGAATCTGAAGCAGGCTCCAGGCTCTGAGCTGTCAGCCAAGAGCCCAATATGGGGCTTGAACTTATGGACTGCGAGATCATGACCTGAGCCGAAGTCGGACGCTCAACCCACTGAGCCACCCAGGCGCCCCCAACCTGGTTGTTTTTAAAGACACTCACAGTGAGCCTCTTCCTCCACTCTGTACCTACAACAGACACATTTCTGGATCCAAGCGCATATCTTTACATGAGCCAATATTTGAGTCAGAGTGTGAAGCATTGTCTCTGTGTCACTGTAGACAGATGGTTTACTTTCCTGGGTTCCGGGCTTCTATTTCATATGATGAGGGTGTTGGACCAGACAAAGACTGCTAATTCCAAATATAGGCCTTGCCTCTTCTCATGGATCAGGCGTCGTTCTCGGATCAAAAATAAGAGTCTGCCCTGGGGAGTTCAGCGTGGCCCTGAGAATCCTCCTCAACACTAAGTTTGGAGAGGAGGGGCTTTCAATGCCCATAACTTAGTGTTGGTATCGGCATGGTATTTGTCATCCCTTGGCTAGATGATTTCCAAGTTTCTTTCTAATTCTGACGTTTCCTGTTCTGAAATAACTTTTGGCATGGTATACCAATTGTGCCTATAGCTCTAACTCCTTTATCCTTAAGTTATATCCATTCCCGACTCCCAATCTGCTTTTCTTACTGCAATAGCATGTCTTCATGCTTTATGAAAATTCCAGGATCAATAAAAACCAAGGCTCAGTGTCCGTGCTCCTGTCCTACTGGAGAAGGGAACGAAAGCCTGCTTAGTAGGTCCCCAGAGAGAGCTTGAATTTTGTGAACTTCTTGGCTCGGGATGAGGAAGAGAGAATAATGAGGGGGAAGAAAAGGAACATCAGGCACGGGCACAGGGGAGGACTCGCCCACACCTACAAGCCTCTGAAGCAGCTGGGCGGTGTTGTTATTTTTTGTTTTAATAAAAGCTCGTGACAGTTTTTCCTTTCATTGTTATATTCTTTTCATAACAGCTCAGCGAAAGCCACATAATGCTGGAGTCAGCTTTTCCTAAGAATTAGTCTTTTCAAACTGGCCATAGAGATTTGATAAAAGTCATGGGTTTTAATTGAATTTCTCGTAATGGTCTCCTAGGGATGGAAATGTGACTTTTCGCGCACCCCGCGGGTGAGGCCGTATCGTTTCACACCAAACAGAACGTTCTTTATTTTCTAACTGGCTCTTCCTAACTGCGGTGGAGCGTCGCACAAACCCCGGCCTTGGAGAAGATGCCTTTGTTTCCTGAAACTGGGCTGATTCCGTGTCCAGTCCCTACGTCCAGGAATGCCCCACTTACCGAGCATCTTCCACGATGAACGAGCCCCCTCCTCCCATTTTAACACAACTTCTTTTGCTGGTAATTTTGCAGGAATATGCAGATCCATGTCTGTTAAGGTGTCAGACTGGTCTGGGGGGAGATGGGTGGGTGGGCTGCCTCTGAGGTCCTCGCAGCCCTGCTGACCATTTGGCGATCCTCCTTCCTTACTCTGGTAGCCTGGCCTTGACAATGGTCCCTAAGTACAGGCTCAAGCCCTTCCTTCCCCTAGAAACTGTCCATGGCCACTTCAGCTCACCCAGGCTGCCCCTCAGGCCCCTTTAGGCACCCATTCTGTTGCCGTAAACACTGTCGCTTGTCAAGCATGACTTTGAGCTGGGAGTTGGGGTTGTTTGTGCAGGAGCTTTTGAGTAGAGGGTGAAGGGGGGTGTACCACAGCGTGGCAGCAGTGTACTCTGTCCGAGGTCATCTGCAGGCAGGGCCATGTGGGGCACAAGGTCAGGAAGGACACGACTGAGACCGGGAGATGTGGGGGAGGGGCCGTGTGCATCCAGCCACACAAGTTCTCCACACAAGCCACTCTTCCTCTCTGGGTCTCGGGTTCCTCTCTTATTAAAGAACAAGGTAGACCAGAGGATCGTCCCGGGCCGCACGCTTCTGCTCTCCTCTTCTCTTGGGTCCTCTCCTCATCCTCGCATGTTGCCTGGGTTGGTGTTTTCACTGCACATGACGGACCACGTGCCCTTCCTTTCTCTTCCCCGCACGTGCACATGCATGCACACAACCTCCCTGAGGCTGGACAAAAGGGACAGTGAGCAGAGCCACACACCCTCACTGCCCCTCAGCTCCCCCGAGCCGGCTCTCTGTGTGCATGGTGGTCATGGGTCTTGTTCTCCTCGAGGTCTTTCTTGTTACCCCTCAGTTACTGTGCAGTGTCAGTGAGACGATGACGACAGAAAGTGAACATTCAGAGATGAGGTGGGAGCAACATGGACAGTGAGCCTGATGAGGCATAAGAATGATGACCAGTTTACAGACCAGCAAGCTGAGGCCAGGAGGCTTCAGTGCCTTGGCCAGGGGCATAGGTGCAGACCTGACTTCACTCTGAGGGCCACAGAGTTTCTGCAATATGCCACACGGTGGTACTGATGCATTTCAAAACCCCCGGAAAGGTAAGCGATGCCCTCCCAGACCCAGATGGGGCAGTTATGGGAGCTTAGGATGCCCCCAAAGCACGTGGCTGTTCCAGAAGCAACCTGAGTGCCCAGAGCTCTGCTGTCTCTGAGCTGCTGCTTCCCGGCGCAGATGGCTGTCCGAGTCACAGAGCCACATGCTTATTTCCTCCTCTTGAGCACGTACGGTCCCCGCCTATCATGGGATGTCCTCACTCTGGGACATGGAGCGTGTTTACGGGGCTGGCAGCCGCAAGTTGCTGGTCACTTTCCCGATGCGGCCATTATGAGCGATGTGGGGCCAGCCAGCAATTGGGTTTTATGATCAATTACTACCAGGATGAATTGCTAATAGACATGTCATTAGAAACCAAAGGGAGATATCTAATGGTAATGGTTTCTCGTCTTTGGCTCTTTCCTTTATTTGGACTCGACACAGGCCACCTGAGAGAGCTGATTCAGGCCAGCCTGCACAGGGACATCTGCTGTGTGTCCTCTGCAGGACAATGTCACAGAGATGCCTGCCCGCTGAGAGTCAGGGGTCAGCAACGGCCCGCCAGAGGAAGCCCGCACTGGAGGGGAGCTTGTACACATCACGTCTCACCACTTAAGGAGGAATGTGGCTTTGGGGATAGATTCATTTGTCCAGCTTCTATCTCTGTTCCTTACAGGATCTGTGGTCTTTTTTCTTTTAAGTTTATTTATTTTGAGAGAGAGAGAGAGAGATAAATAGAGACAGAGAGAGGGAGAGAGAGAATCCCAAGCAGACTCTGCACTGTTGGCGCTGAGCCCAACGCGGGGCTCAGACTCATGAGCAGTGAGATCATGATCTGAGTTGAAATCAAGAGTCAGACGCTTAACTGACTAGCTGTCCAGTCGCCCCAGCATCTGTGGTCTTGATTACAATTCCTCCTCTCCACATTTCCAGTCCTTACCTCTCTGCAATCGCAACACTAGAAATCTCCAAAGTTGTTGAGAAGATTAATTCAGAGGGCTTAATGGAAGTGGTACCTCGCACAAGACAGAGGCCAAAGCATGGAAAACTAAGGTGTGTTGATCCAAGTGCAGTGCAGTGGGGGACGGGTCTGCACATCAGTTCCCGCCACTGTCCCTGGGCACAGTGCAGCCAGCCGCCGGCAGCCGAATGGCCGGGAAGGAGGAAGGGGAACTTGTCAGCAGCTGTGTTCGAGAAGCCAGGCTATAGGAGATGGGTCCCAGGAGAGGGGGGCAGCCAAGGAACAGAGCCTGGGGTATAGTAACATGGGACAGCTCTGGGAGGAACGGGTCAGGCCTCAGTTCTGATGGATCATGGGGGCTCAGTCATGGGACGGGCATCTGTGTGGAAGACTCTCAGAGCCCAAGCAAATGGCACGCCCTGGCGATTGCACACCCCAACCCCTTCTGCTGACCTTGCAAACTGACAGTAACAGCAGACTGCCACCTTCAACACTCAGTCCAGCCAGACCTCATGCCGACACTCTGCATGAACTGCTCTCCTGATGGAATAAACCAAGAAAAAACCTGTAGTTTTGCCTCATTTTATACAAGAGGAAACTACGTTTTGGAGAAGTTCTATCACTTACTCAGGTCCTGCAGGAATTGAGGCCCAGGTGGTCAGAACCTCGGTCATGCTGGTGACCATCGAGTGGCACTGACACCGCCCCCCCCCCCGTGTCCTCACAGTGTCCTTGGGGAGTGCCCTCAGGCTGCGTTCCTGAGAAAATGTGCTGGTGTGTCCTCACCCTCCCTCGGAACCTGGAACCTACGTCTTCATGTCCCTCATGAAAGCCCTCCAGGGATGCTAACTGTAGGGCTGGTGAGACACATCCGTCCGTATCTCCCATAACCTTGACCATCCTTTTCCCTCTGTTCCCAGCATCCTGTTGGATCAGATGAGAATTCAGCTTTTGAAAAATAGACTGTGTATTTTAGAGAACGTTAACTTCACAGTGAAATTGAGCAGAAAGTATAGAGATTTCCCATATATCGCCCTCTCCCAAACACGGACAGCTCCCCCTTTACCAACGTCTCAGGCCAGAGGGTATGTTGGTTATGACTGAGGGAGTTACCCGACATGTCACAATCGCCTGAGGTCCACACTTTACATTAGAGTCGCTCTTGGTGTTGTATTCTGTAAGTTCGGACAAATGTGTAATGCCATATATGTACCGCTGCAGGATCGTACAGAGTATTTTCACTACCCTAAAGACCTTCTGTGCTCCACCTGTTCATGCCTCCGCCCTTCACCCCCAGACCTTAACAATTACTGAAACTTTTATTGTCTCCTTACTTTTGCCTTTTTCAAAGATGTTGTAGAGTTGAACATACAACATGCAGAATTTTTAGACTGACTTAGTAATATACACTCATGTTTAGCTCATTTCTTTTTAACATGGAATAATATCCCTTTGTCTGAATGTACCTGTTTTTTCTTCCATTTACTAAAGGACATCTTGGCTCTTCCCAAGTTTTTGCAATTATGAGGAAAGCTTCTGTATACATCCATATGCAGTGTGTGTGTATACAAGTTTTCAACTCATCTGAGTAGATATCAAGGAGAATGATAGTTAGATAACATGGTAAGAGGATGTCTAGTTTTGTAGGAAATCACCAAACTGTCCCCCAAAGTGGCTGTACCTCCAAAATGGTTGTCCCATTTTGCATCTTTACCAGCAATGAGTAAGAGTCCCTATTCTACATTTCGGCCACCATTTGGTATTGTCAGTGTTCCAAACTGTGGCTATTCTAATAGGTGGGTAGTGACATCTCATCATTGTCTTAATTTGCATTTCCCTGATGGCATATGATGTGGAACATCTTTTCATGTGCTTAATTGCCATCTTTGTATCTTCTTTGGTGAGGGGTCTATCCATGTCTTTTGCCCATTTCTTATTTGGGTTGTTATTTTCCTATTGTTCAAAAAGTGTTTTGTGTATTTTGGATAACAGCTTTTCATATGTTTTCCCCCAAAATTTTCTCCAAGTCCGTTGCTTGTCTTCTCAGCCTCTTGACACTGTCTTTAGCAGAGTAGAGCAGAGCAGACTTTTAAAATTTTAATAAAGTCTGGCTTATCAATTATTTATTTCATGGATTATGATTTTGGTGTTGGATTGAAGAAGACATCACCATACCCAATGGCATCGAGGTTTAATCCTATATTATCTTCTAGGAGTTTTATTGCTTTGTGTTTTACATTTAGGTGCATGATGCACTCAAAGTTAATTTTTTGTGAAGCAGAATTTTTTTTTTAACATGTAGATATTCAGGGGCGCCTGGGTGGCTTAGTCGGTTAAGCGTCCGACTTTCGCTTAGGTCATGATCTCGCGGTTCGTGGGTTCAGGCCCCGCGTCGGGCTCTGTGCTGACTGCCAGCTCAGAGCCTGGAGCCTGCTTCAGTCTGTGACTCCCTCTCTCTCTGACCCTCCCCTGCTCACGCTGTCTCTCTTTCTCTCCTAGAAATAAATAAAACATTAAAAAAAATTAAAAAAAAAAACATGTGGATATTCATTCATTCCAGTATCGTTGGTTGAAAGACTAATGGTTCTATTGTATTGCTTTTCCTCTTTTGTCAAATATCAGTTGACAATATTTATACGGGCCTATTTCTAGGCTCTCTATTCCATCCCATTGATCTATATTTCTAGCCCTTCACCTGAACATAGTTTTTTTTTTTTTTTTTTTTTTTACAAATAGTTTATTGTAAATTAGTTTCCACATAACACCCAGTGCTCATCCCCACAAGTGCCCTCCTCCGTGCCCATCCCCCCTCCCCCCCCACATCCATCAGTCCTCAGTTTTTGTCAGCATTCAAGAGTCTCTCATGGTTTGCCTCTCTCCCTTTCCCCCACCATTTACCCCCTTCTTCTCCCCCTAATTCCTCAGTTAAGTTCCTCCTAATCCTCCTATACGTGCAAACATATATTTGTCCTTCTCTGCCTGACTTATTTCGCTCAGCATAACACCCTCAAGGTCTATCCATGTTGCTACACATGGCCAGATTTCATTTTTTCTCATTGCCATGAAGTATTCCATGGTATAGATAAACCACATCTTCTTGATCCATTCATCTGTTGATGGACACTTAGGCTCTTTCCATGTTTTAGCTTGAACATAGTTTTGATTCCTGTAATTTTATAGCAAGTCCTGAAGGTGAGTAGCATCCTTCGTCTGACTTTTTTTCTCCTACAATACTGTATTGGTTATGCTGGGTCTTTGCCTCTTCATATAAATTTTAGAATCAGTTTGTTGAGATCCATAAAGTAACTTGTTAGGATGTTTTTTCATGGGAGTGCATTGAATTTATAGATCAATTTGAGAAGAACTGACATCTTATGAATATTGAATCTGCCTATCCATGAACATGGAACTTCTCTCTATTTATTTAGTTTTTTGATTTCTTTCATTAGTTTTGTAGTTTTCCTCATATAGATCTTGTATGTATTTAGTTGGATGCATATCTAAATATTTAGTTTTGGGGGCGCCTGGGTGGCTCAGTTGGTTAAGCGTCCGACTTCAGCTCAGGCCATGATCTCACAGTTCATGGGTTTGAGCCCTGTGTCAGGCTCTGTGCTGAACACTTGCTCAGAGCCTGCAGCCTGTTTTGGATTCTGTGTCTCCTTCTCTCTCTGCCCCTCCCCCGCTCACACTCTGTCTTACTCTTCCTCTCAAAAATAAATAGATGTAAAAAAGATGTTTTTAAACATTTAATTTTGAGGTTGCTAATATAAATGGTATTACGTCTTAAATTTCAAATTCCCCTTGTTCACTGCTGGTATTTAGGAAAGTGATTAACTTATGTCTATTAGCCTTGTATGCTATCACCTTCTTATCACTTATGAATTCCAGGAATTTATCTGTTCATTCTCTGCACAGATGATCACATTTTCTGTGAATGTAGACAGTTTAATTTCTTCCTTCTCAATCTGTATGCCTTTTGTTTTCTTTTCTTAATGCATTATTAAGCTTCCAGTATGATGTTGGAAAGGAATGGTGAATGGGAACCCTTTCCTGGTTCCTGATCTTCCAGTTTTTTTACCATTAAGCATGATGTTTGCTGTAGGTCTTGGGTAGATACTAGAATTCAGTTTTTACCTCTACCATGCCTTCCTCATATCAATCTCATCTTTTCCCAGAAATGTGAAAGAAGTGTTTCTTTCTTCCCAGAACCTCCCCTAGAACTCGATCAGCTTGAACTCTCTCCGGACGTTTCTCTACATCTATATAACAAAACTCCAGTATTCTGTCCATCAGTTAGACCTGCTGGCAAAGCTGTCACTGGACTGATGAGCCTCGGGTCTGTTCTGAGCCACACTGTGAAGGACAAGGTTACATTTCTTTGAACCCACACACAGCATATTTATTTGCGGTATACACTCTTTTACAAATGGATATCCATCGTGGATAAATGGAACCTCACTGCTTACCAGAATATTTAATTAATCCAAGTACCCCATTTCCAATCTCTGGGAGATGAATGGAGGGTTTCCTTGTAGTTGAACCAAGTGCTTTATTTATGTAGCCATCTGTTCCAGTAAGAGACTGCCCTGTGAAGCCTGCGTAAGTTTGGCACTCGTTCATTCCTCTGGTTATTTGCTTTCAAAGTACCAGGAACAGAAGCCTGAGCTATAGGAAGAAAAAAATGAGTAATGAAATGTGTGGTTGGCTTCCTCTGTAATTGTTGGAGTGTAGTGTGTGTGCGTGCACGTGTGTGTGTGTCACAGAAGATGAAAATGGTGTTAAGTAGTCATGGGTACCTAAAGAATTAGAGCATGATTCGAATTTGAAAGTAAGTTTATCAGCTATCTCACAGCTGATGCTAAGAAAAATCAGCATACATCTACTGACATTAATTCACTATTTCTTTGCATTTTATCTTTAAACAGGTTGAGGGTGTGGAAAAGCCTGAAACTAGAGTTACACCTCAGACCTCAGTTCCTGAGCTCTCTTCTCTGGCCTTTGATTTCTCAATAGTTTTCCTTTTCAAAAAAATCCATAACGTGGATGAGTCAGTTTCTCTGAATATATTCTTGCTACATTCTGTTTCCATTGTCCAAATGTTGAAGTTTTCAAGGGTGCTGCTTTGGTGTTGCCCAGATTCACAGAATCCTTGTTAATGTGACTCTCATTTCCAAGTGACAATATCATGATACCATGCTCATCTCCTCCTTCCCTTTCTCTGTCTCTCTCTGTGTCCCTTTCTCTCTATCTGTCTCCATGTCTCTTCTCTCACTCTCACACGCATTCACTCACATACAGGCTTGTGGACCAGCACAGAAGTTGTCTCTTAATCAGATGGGTGCTTTCTCCTGATATGATTAATGAATAATCCATGTTTTGTATTTCAGCCATTCCCAAACCCACTCAGCTCTTGGGGGCTCTGTGTCCCCAGAATTGGTTTGGTTAATAGCCCAGCAATGTTTCTTGAATAACTTCAGGAAAAAGCCCCATAAAGGTCAAAAAAATTTTTTTTCCCTATTAACACTTCAAAAAACCCAATTAATTGACTCAAAGTGCCTCAGGGAGGAGACTCTTTTCCCAATTATAAGAGCCTCTGTTTTGAATAGGAATTTAAATCCTTGGTTCTATAGAAGCTTGAAGGTGAGGTAGCTCTCCAGGATCCCATTTGTTTTTCACAAAATTGAAAACATAAACACATCCAATGAGATACATATGCATAGCCTGGCCTGGTGGGTCAGGAAGCTTTAACCATGTCAGGGACTTGTGGGAGAGAGAAGGAGGGGGCAGAGGAGAGAGAGGGAATAGAAAGAGGGGAGGGAAGAGGAGAGAGAGGGAATTGACAGAGGGGAGGGAAGGAGATCAGCCTGCTGTATAGTCTTCCACAAGCAATTCTGCACTGTATGCTTAGCTTAACTGCAAACCAATAATTGCTACATGGGGATTGAAGACCCTTTGAACCAGGTCCAGTGAGCAGGACAGAAGGGTGCCCTCCTGCGTGTTATTCCGTGTCTTTGGGTTTGCAGGAGTGACCAGGAAACTCATCTGCAGCTTTATCTGCTTTTGTTCACCCAGTAAATAGTATCCTACTTGAGAGAACAAAAACCATTAATGAATCCCCACCTAATAAGGCCAGCTACTTCAGGGGGGGAAGAAAGCCTAGTGCTTAGCATTTATTTTTGCAAAGGGAGATTTTGCTTTCTTGTCTCATTTTGATGTTGAAAAGCAGGGAAAAGCCACAAGCACATGCCCTCCCCTCCCCACTCCTTTAATTCTGGGCTTTGTGTCTCTGGGTTGATAGGGATAGACTTGCCAGTGAGATAATCACAACTGGTCTGGTGGGAGGGCTGGGCACTGGCTGTTAACCCTGTAAGTGCCAGATGATGGCAGTTAAATCAAGCTGGAGACATAATGCTCCGAGAATCCAGCTAAAGGCAGGAGGGGACCATGGGGGAATAGATAAGTTCCATTCAGCATAATTGTGAAAAAGTAAAATTAATTACATTTCTGTTTCTAAAACCCATATTTGATCACTAGATAAGACATAAGGTAAAAAAAACACAGGAGAAAAAAACCATAATTCCAGCATCCATTGTCAGTAGTTAATTACGGTGGTTAATGTAAGTATTATTGATTATATTTAATAATACTTATTATATTTAATATATAATAATTATTATATCTAATAATTTAGTGAGCACTGTGCTAGGTAGTTGATAGAGCCAACCTACACTTCCTACAACTGTCTTAAAATGTAGGTACTATTTTCTTCATTGGGCCTATAAGGAGACATTTTATATATTCCTTTCAGGCTTTCTTTTCCTATGCGTGTATGGGTATTTAAGTATCCTGAGGTGACGTTTATGCAGTCTTATAGACTCTTTCCTACTCAGTGATTTGAGGAGGTCCTTATTTTTACAAACCACATTTTAAAGTGGAGACACAATCAGACACTCATCATGATATACTCATCCATTTCTCTATTTTTAGATACTTCTGTATTTGCAAAGGTTTTCTCTTGCAAATAAGGTAGCATTATGGGTGCCTTTTGTGCAGAAAGCTAATTATTCCCTGAGGCTAAATTGCCAGAAGTTTCTCTATCACTGAGTGCTTTTGGAGCTGTGATACAGGTGCCAAGTCATTATGAAGAAAGATTATGGCAGCTCACCTCGGCTGGGTTCAGATGAAACCACAGGCCAGAAGCCACCTCACCAGTATTGGAACAAAGGCTGAGCCAAAGGCGCAGCCTCATGCATGCATTTTGTCTTCTCTAACCCACTAGGGGTCCACGAAACGCCCTTAGCCAACCCCAAAACCTTGACGTTTAACTGGTTATTATTTCTGAGGAAGTGCTTTGTAAATTGGGTATGCTGTTTCCATAGTTTTACATGTTTTAAGAGTTGTAATTAAAAAAAAAATATTATGCACCATAAGGTGAGCAGTAAATTAAAAAAAAAAAAATTCCTCCCAAGAGGAAACAGAGGCAGAATGCTTATTTGATTTACTCACTGTCTTACTCTAAAGGAAGGCATGAATGGTTAGGAGTTTACAGTTTGCCTATAAGCCTCAGTGATCCATATTCCTTTGTGTGATCATTATTTTATTTTCTGAGGAAAGGAAATCTAATGCTCCACCCACGACAAGAATAATAATGGATAGGTTTTCATATCTGTCTTCACTGTTGAATGTTTCGAGTAGGAACCGTGATACTTTGGAAGACCTGTGGCTATCTAGACACCATTGGTGGAGTGAAGACATGCTTGTATGTTCTTGTGAAGACCCTTGGGAGGCTATGTGGAGCTTGGAAAGCCATGATGGGTCTTGGGAATCCATGATTGATCTGGGGAGGCCATGGTTGATCTTGGGAAGCCATGGTGGATCTGGAGAAGTCAGGTGAGTCTGAGGAAGCCATAGTGGATCAGGAGAAGCCATGATGGATCTTGGGAAGCCATGATGATTCTGAGGGAAGTTATAGTGGACTGGGGAACCAAGAAAGATTGGAGAGCCATGATGCCTCTCACTTTCCATAGAGCATGACTTCAAAATTAAGTAGCTGATGATTTTGTAAATACGTTCTCAAAAGGCAAATGAAGGAAAGAGGGAGGGAAAAATGGGCTTTCTCAACATTTGTTTGTTAGTAAAGGTATGTTATTGCCAGTGTTTTGTTTTTTTTTTGGTTTGCTTTCCTCACAGAATAGCTACTTTCTTTCTTTTCTGGGACCTCTTTTGGTCTTCCTGGAAGATTCTTCAGCACCAACTCCGAACATTCCATTTTCACTAGAATGAATTGTCTGGAACCTGTTTTGAATATTCTGGATTATTCTTCAACCTTCATTCTACTCATTCCGTTTCTATTGTGATAAGTGCCATGGCAAAAACACTTGCTTGGCAACCTGTGTTCCAAGTCTCTATTTCAGCATTTCACTTTCCTTTTGGGCTCCAGTTTTCAATGTATCTCAAATGGAAGCAGCCATGTGAGTTGCCTGTTAAAAATATAGTTGTAAGGTCCTCCCCTAGAAAAATCTGATTCGTAATTCTAAGGAGGATACTTAAGTACACAAGTCAATCAGATGATTATCAAATTTAGACACCCATAAACCAACTAGACAGCTGCCTACTGTGTGGTGCAGGCTTTACAGGGAAGTTTATTAGAAATGCAGAACCTCAGGCCACGCCCCCAGACTCCCTAGCCAGAATCTGCACTTTACCAAGACCCCGAGTGAGTCATAGGTATGACATTTTGAGAAGTGTGGGGCTACATGATCTCTAAGGTCTTCTCCATCTCAAAAACACAGTGGTTCTGAATTTTCCTTCTGTATTCCAATTCTATTTCCAGTGCATTCCCCATTCTTCTTTCCCTGATGTGCTGAGGAAGAATTTCTCTGCGATATAGCGAGTAGGTGTCTTGAGGAGTGAACTTGCAGTATCTCCACAAGGAGCTTCATACGACAAGAAGAACTGGGACTCAGAGGGTTAAACACAAAACACATTACCGTAGGACAGCTGCCAAGGCATCACATTCTGAAATCTGATAAATGAAAAATGGGCATCGTATCAAATTTAATCACATTTGTATTCAGATGTTGTTGAGAGCAGACACTGATTTATGAACTAGCAACAGACACCAGATTTCCTGCCTATGTTATATACATATGAATGGGTGGACGGATAGATAGATAAACAGACAGTGAAATTGTGTTGCAAATTACATGGCACCAGACCTGTTTATAACCTAGATCTCATCAAACTGATATTAAAAAAAATACTACAGATATAATTTTTTTTCCTAGGCAGTGGCTGTTGGTTTACTTTCACCCTGAAGAACAGATTTCTTTCAGAGAATGTTCTTGCTTCATTTGGGCAATGTTGGAAACGTTCCTGTTTTGCCCCCTGATTTTATGCTATTTGTTTATAAAGAATATTCTTCATGGGATGGAAAGGGATGGAGGAGTGTTCAAACCACTCCTGTATTCTGCTGCACATGCCCCCTGTCCTGCAGACTCCATTAAAATATTAGCGGTGTAAAGGGTTGCAATGTATGCATAGGACTCCATGCTAAGATGACGGCTTTCAGATGAGCAGTGCGGGGCTGAGCTGGAAGAGGAAAGCATTCGACATGGATTAACAATGAAGAAGATAAGCAACTGTATTCATAGACAGCCTAGCAAGGACTAGGTTCAGTATTTCTTAGAGGTCTACAGTTTTGAAAATAGACCATTCAGATGATAAGACTCTCTATTTTAGGACAGGCCAGTGTTTAATATCACCAAAGTCATCTTGCTATTTTATTTTATTTTATTTTATTTTTTATTTTTGCTGTGAAGGGTATTTTTATTTATGCATCTTTGTGTGGAATTTAGTCTATTTAATGGATATGTGTTCCCAATAGGAGAATAACCATGTTTTCTATAAGCTGTGTGTTATATGTGTTATTCATTTTTTTTTTACAAATAGTTTATTGTCAAATTAGTTTCCACATAACACCCAGTGCTCATCCCCACAAGTGCCCTCCTCCATGCCCATCCCCCCTCCCCCCCACACCCATCAGTCCTCAGTTTGTTCTCAGCATTCAAGAGTCTCTCATGGTTTGCCTCTCTCCCTTTCCCCCACCATTTCCCCCCTTCTTCTGCCCCTTGTTCCTCAGTTAAGTTCCTCCTAATCTTATACGTGTCGTCTTGCTATTTTAAAGGATCATTTCTTTACCATGCCCAATGTCTATGCTTCTTCGTTGCAGGGATTTCTCCTTAATTTGGCAACCTGGTCAAATCTCATTCATCTTTCAGTGGTCACGTGGATTTATTCATTCACTTTCGACAAACATTTATGGAGACCCTATGCTGTGTTATGCCAGAAAATACAGAAAAAAATGACCATGGTTTGCCATCTAAAAACAAACAAACAAACAAACAACAAACAAACAAAAAATGAGCTCAGCATCTAGGGACAAGTCAGATGAATATAGAAAATTTGAACATAATTAAGAAGAACTGAATTTGTCATAGAGCGGGAGTAGCCCAGAGAAGGGATATTTAACATAGACTGGAAGGTATAGGACAAGAGTCCCTGGAAGAAGCGACACTGAAAAGAATCCAAAAGAACGAGACGTCTCCACTTATCTTGGAAGAGACAGAAGGGTCAGCATGCCTGGTGGAAAAACAGAGGAGAGCCAGGCATTCTCAGTGTCGGAAGCTATGGAGGTCGGGAAAAGCAAGGCAGTCAGAGGGCAGCAAGCAGCTCCACAGGACTGTGCCCTGGATGCTGGGAGATGGGGGAGAGCAGTTGAAGCAGCGGTCACTGTCATGTGGCTTGATGGTGTCCAGATTTACTCTTTGGGGAAAAATATCGAAGATCACCAGCTAAACAAATGGAGTTAGGTGATGTGAACGTTATTGAGTGGGAATTGTTCAGAGACCAGGGGCCCCAGCTGATACGGATTTCAGGACAAAGACCTAGAGTTGATTAGTTTCAGGACTGAGTGTTCAAGATATTCAGGACCAAATGGATGTGGCAGATCAGAAAGAAAGAGGTTTCATGAAGGGCTCCTCCTTGGAAATTCTAGGTAGGTGATGATCCTCTTTTCTGAGTGGACATCCAGAAGGTGGAATCTGTCTTGTTTTTATTCTGATGTGATTTTTGTGGAAGTGGGGAGAAGACTGTATACTACTGTGAGGTACTGTGGAGATGACTTCAGTTTAAACCTTTCCTTCCCTAGGGCTCTCCCTAACGGTCTGAGCTGGGTAGAAATCTCCTGTGCTCCTTTAGGAAATAGAGCAGATATTACCCAGTGAGAATCTGTTATGACTCTGAATTTTTAGTTCTGTTTTCATGTGCTGTCTTATCTTCTTAATTAGATTGTCTCCTATTGGGGGAGGGCCACATCTTATTCTTGTTGGATCATTCATTCACAGAGCCCGAAGCATTGTGCTGCATGTAGAATGTGTTGGTTGATGTTTATTAATTGATTTGTTGGAATGTTTTTTTCACTCAACACATTCCCAAGAAGGAGCCAAACCCGGAGTTAGGAAGCCATCTGGCAAAAACTGCTCAAGAGAAGGCGTCTTGGCTCTCACATCTTAAAGGTCTTCTTAAAATAGCTAACATTTATTGAACATTTTTCCATGTGCCAGGCATTGTGCTGAGCCTGCCGTATATATGTTATCTCATGTAATCTTCAAAGCAATCTTGAGACATAAATGTTATAAATATTCTAATTTTAAGCCTGAGGAAAAGGAGATTCATATAGACTAAGCCATTTTTTGAGGTCAGTAAGTTGTACTCAAACCGGACTTCGAGGTCTACCAACTGTAATGTCCATGGAATTAGTTCACATCCGGAATGCCGAACATGCTCTCCTCCTCTGGAGTTACCTTCTCTATCACCAAAAAAACTTTTAAATCAAACTTTATCAACTAAGACTAGATGAGCAGGAGACTGTCCCACATTTGTCTCTCCAGGGCTAGAGCCAGGATTACCACGCAGGTCCCTTGAGAGTCTACTTCCTACTCTGCTGTGCTGGTTTTAAGACGAATCTATCAAACCAAACCTTCTGTTGGTCACTTAAGGGCCTATAGTGGTGTCCAGAGACCTACCAAACTAGTTGGGGATGCACAGTAGAAGTCTGAGGAAATTAAATACTAGAATATCCAGCCCTGGTGAGATCCTTACAGGCAACTTGACACAGTGGATATTCGTCCTTCAGGAAATATAGGGTGGTGAGGTTCTTCATTCAGATGTGTACATTAAAAGTCCTCACACAGCCTGATTTCAGCCACATATCACCTACTAAGAAGTGCTTATTGATAGGTATTTTGGCAACTGAACTTGTCAGAAATGGGGTAGATTAGCATATGAGTTAGTAAAAGTCCCACTGCTGTTGCTATCTGAGCTGGGGCTGGATGAAAGATGTTGAGATCCAAGGTGGAATTCCTATAGTGAGTGAGGGGATTTGGGGAAAGCTGGGCTGGGCTACCTCTCCAGCATTAAGTGTTCTCAATTCTTTCTAGGGGTCTGGTTTGTTTCTCCAAAGCCTTGCTGTCTAAATCATGCTATGTTGAGTTGTAACTCTTCTCTGAAATGGTTTTTACACCCATGCATCCACTTCCTGGGGTAGGTGCATCGGAAAAAGGTTTTTCTCTCATCTCAATTCGCCCTGGATTTGAACCTCACATAGATTTAAGGCTTTCAGTATCACGCTCAGGACTGCATGTCCATTGATAAAGAGAAGGTACAGAATCCCTGTAGAAGGTGAAATTAGCCATTTGGGATTCCAAGAAGTTACCCCTTCTCATTGGGGAGAATGAGTTCAGATTAGGATGTGAAGCTCCTGCCATATCTCCTCAAAATTGAAATTATAGTGTGAACAACAATTTGGATCCGTTTTGAATCTTGTTATTCTTAAAAACAGTCAGACGCCAAGTCTGCTTGAACACCATCTTACTTGATATCGACTGTTCACAAAGGCATTCTTGGTGACTTGATTTTGGGTCATTGAAGGTCAACCTTGAGAGAAGTAAGAGTGAAATTTTATTCTTGCCATTCCTAAAACCAATCAAATTGTAGAGGTCACGTGAGAGGCAAGAGCTCAAGGTGTATCTTAAAAGCTCTGTGGGCCAGAGAGAAGTTGCGTTGCTGTTGTATTCTGCTCTAGCACACGTGTGGCGTGCTTGGTCTGGGATGACAAGACAATGGGCAAGGGGTAAAGATATTTTTACAAGATTCAGCTCTGATGTCAGATTGTTGGAGCTGAAGCCCAGCTCCACAGCTTCCTGTGTCATTTTGGGCAAGTCATTATGCATATTAGAAGCAAAATATATAATAGGCTGAAATAGTCTTAAAATAGATCCTGGATTGTTCGTGAGGATTAAATGAGCCGGGACTCTCGAGGCTTTTAAGACAGAATTTAACACAAAGTAAGCTTTATGTTAAGTGTTAACTTTTATTATTATAGCCATTAAAATGATTATTTCTGGGAGTAGAAATCAGGGGAAATCACTAGAACAGGAGGAAAGGAAGAAAAAGCAAGAAACGTAAAGGGAATCAGAGAAATGTCAAGGAAGAAGGAGGTATGGGAGAGATTCGTTTTGCCCTAGACTGGTATCTAAACTGGATTGCAGAATCTTGAGATGGGCTTTCTTTTTCATGCTGTGCAGGATTCATTTGCTCTGAGCACATGACAGAATGTAGAGCATGTAGGGTGTTCAGTGGCTGGTTGAGCTGAAAACAGGATCACTGTGTGCTGACCTCTGAAGTTTCTAAGATTGTATTGATTATTCCTTTTCCAGGTGGAGGCCCTATAGTGGAGGGTGATGGTTTTCTAAAGCCAGTTCTTGCTTTGATGAGATTTCACCATCTGACTGTGTCTGGCCTGATTCCTGATTACAGCTACACCAGCTTGCGTGACTCCCTTCAACACACTCCCCCTGAACCTTGCTATCCTGGGATTTGTTTAAGATCTATCTTCGGAAACATTGGAGAGTGGAGATCTTTTCACACTTGGGGCACCGGGAAAGCCGCTGGTGGATACAGCGTTCCATCTTCAACCAGGGCTCTGCAACATGCTTCTGTATTCTGGCATTGAATGTGAAATGAGCTAGCACAGAATTGCATATGCATATTTCCAGAATTTTTATTTTGTACTTCAGTGTCATCCAGATATTCCAGACACATAGGAAGACCAACTGAGCCATGAGGATTCTTTCTCCTACACCCTTGCAAATGCAATTTCATGCATAGAACTTCTCCAAACACTCTCAAGCTAGACCACCCCCTTCCTCTGATTGGGGGCCCCTGTGTCTTGGAGACTGTGTACTTTGTAGATGTGCGATAGGTTTCATTCATCTCCGACTCTGGCAGAGCCCTTGGCATGCAAGAGGCTCTGGAGATCATCTCAGAGCGATGGGCAGTCATGCTGATGTTTTTATGCTTTTTTGAATATAAAAGTCCCAATTTACTTTCTCTCCATGACCGTGTACAAAAGCCCATTTATAATTAATACACCAAATCCTTAATAAAGTAAACCAAATGTCATCTTTCCCTTTTTCTACAACACCAAGGCATTATTTCCTCTGGATGAAAGCCTTTTTGAACCATAAATGTAAAATCAGTGAGATTAGTTCAGTGGCTTCAGTGCATAAAAAACATTGTGTCTTGTTCCCAATAATATACGATCAGCCATCCTCATCACCTTAGCATGGTCTCAGAATAGCAACCAAACATGAGTTAGCAGGATTTTAATAAGAGCTACCATGACGGGCTTATTTACTGGGGTGATACACAGTGGAAAATGTAACACTTCGTATGTCAACAGATACTGTTGGGGAAGCCTGATTATTTCCCTCTTCCTTCTATGAGCCCAAGAAGAGGAACAGTGCTATTCATGTCTGCATTCTTAATGCCATGTCCAATACCCAGACCTTACATGGTGCTTAAAAGATGTTTTCTGAATGTGGAAGGAGTATTTAACCACTAGCTGTAGTGACCTCTTGCCCAGGTCACTGCCCTGTAGATCCTGTATCACCTCTGTAGAGAGGGAGACTGTCACTGGATGGAGCTTAAGGCCCTCCCTCTCTGTCTACGATGCCATGTCTAGCCATATTGGTACACAGTAGATATTGTTCCCTTTTGGAGAATGCACTGCATAGAGTTATTGCTGGGAAAAGATTGGAATCTGGTGAAATCTGACGGTCGCAAATATTTGAGTAAGTCTCTGTATTTTCTTAAAGGAAGGTGAAAATAAAAATTCATTATGAATCAAAGTCAAAGGATCTTATTAATGTCCCTTGAAATACTCTGTTGTCCAAAGTTTATCTAGAAATTCGAAAGAAGCAAAAAATTCAATTTTAATATGATTTTTTTGAGAAATTAAAAAGTTTCCTTTATATGATTTCGAAATTTTACTGGAGACAATACATTCCCAAACAGCATTTTGTGCTGTTAGAGATGATTCTAACATAAAAGATCTCTGAATATGATACCGTAACTCCATCTTCTATAGGACTATTAATTTTCTGAAGTTTTTTTTTCCTTTTATTGAGGGTGTTGGTATCTCCCTGAACCTCTTGAATTAGTAATATCTAGTGAGATTGAGAGCTGAGATCCTGTCTCTAACTCTGCCATTGCCTGGCTGTGTGGACATAAACAAATGACTGTCTCTCTCTGTTTCGATTTTTTAAAATTTATGAAGCAAAGTCATTGTATAAGACGCTTCCTGCATCCTTCCTGGCTAAAAGATTATTTAACTAGATTATTTAAAGGTTTACTGGCATTATTTAAACCAAATATTCTGTGACTGGAGAATTTCCCTAAAGGATAAGCAAGCGAGAAAGTGTACACAGAACCGCAGTGCCTCACCACCATGCCTGCCTGATTCCACTCTGTGTTTTGGCCAATTACATTGCAGTTTTATTATGACTCAGTAATACGAACAAAATCTGAGCTAGTAAGATATTAATAAAGTCATTATGAAGATCTGGCTCATTGGCAACTTAGAGAAATACCAGTAGGAATTGGAATGACATGTAACAAAAAACGACATCCAGCTTAACTGGATGTGTTTCTGAGAACTGGATAGAATGGATTTGCATCTTCCTCCGAGAAGGGTAAAGTGTCTGATTCTGTGAAATTCAGAGTGTGAGCTAGAAGGATCATTGATTTCATGCAACCTGTGAGCACTGGCGATGTCGGAGCTCAGCTAGAAATAAAAGTCTTTGGGGCATGGGACAGGCCTATACTCATGAGTCTTGGAATTCAGATTGAAGGGTCTTATTTTCAAAAGGCTTTTCATGAGCCAAATGTATAAAGTTGCAACATTTATTCAGCTCAACTGGAGATCCTCTGAGATGAAGCCAATATATTCCTTCCATGCGACCTTGGCTTGCTTTGAATGGCCCCATGTGGTCCATTGCCCTTCTTCAGAAAAATGAGCCACTGGAGACAGGATAAGGAAGAGCATGTTCCTCCAAACAATGAAGACTTACACTTACTCAGCTTTCTAGAAAGGGCGGAATTACCAGGGTAGAATTGCACTGTTCATTTTTAAGTGACCTTTTGGGTTGGTTTTAATCAGTCATTTCAACTTCAAATTTTAAAAAAGAAGGAGGGATATATATTTTGTGGGCAGATATAAAATAATGTATGCACTTTGTTTTCTTCACGTTATTTAGTGGAAAGTTAGACAATAAATCAGGGGACTGCAAAGCAGTGAGGAAAGTTTATAATAACTGTATTCACTTGGGTATTATGCAAGCCCATGGCCATTTAAATGAGTCAGGGGGTGGAGCAAAGTTTTCAAAGAGGGGACACGTGCTTATATTTGAAATAAGAGTAAGCAGAAGATGATACTTGAAAGCGAAGAAGGGACATTCTAGTTGTGGGAACAGCTTGGGTAAAGGAAAAGAAGCAAGACCCAAATAGGTTTGGGAGAAATCAAGCCAAAAAAAGAAACCCAGAGACGGAGAACTGGTTTCTGGATTTTGAGACGTATCTCCATGAAAGTGTTGTGGTTTGACATGGAAGCTGGAGACCAGCTTCCCGAGCTCTGCCAACAGATTAGGTAACAGCTTCGTAGAACCTTTCTCACCTCATCTGGTCCCTCATGTGGAATTATGATGACAACCAGCATGTGTGATATGTGATCAAGACATCAGAGAAATAGTTTTAAAAAGCATTAGCTGCAGAACCTGTCAGAAAACCATCAGAAACTATCTAAATTGGGATATTATTTAAGTCAACTAAGACAAATTTACAAGGGTGGAATTCAATTGGGGAGAAAGAGATTCTAAATAATTTTTGACAAACAAGCGACTGTGAATGGAAATTAACAGTGTTCTACTCATTCTTATGTTAGAAGTAATACAATTTCATTGTTATTATGCTTATTCAGTGCTATAGCTTTGTTGTTTCTATAAATATAAAAGAGATACATGAATTTATGTAGGTTCACCTATGACTTCCCCCAGCACTGATAAGATCTGTATATTCTTTTACTATGGGACCAGGCTAATTCCATTCCGTGGTCCTAAAGAATGGTCACTACCTATGAAACCAGTAAATCTGCCATTTCACAGACAGTTTCAAGTGCTGTGAAGACATTTATTTGTTGATTTATTTATTTATTTGGTTTGATTTCACTTTAGTTTATTCCATTTCATTTTTACCAATAAAATGAAGGGCAATCTCCTTCTCCAAATACTTTACTATGAATGATTTGTATACAAGCTCTACTGAATTATTTCTGTGCTGAAAACCAACATAGATTGTGATGAATGATTGTTTATGAAAAGATAAAAAGAACTGAAGAATTCAGCATATATCTTGCTGGAGATTAGATATGAAATGTCAAGGGGCATCTTTACAAATAGGCTTTGTAGCAAGAAGCAAGGGTGTGTCTTAGATATATGTGCCAGAGAGAATCCAGACTCAAATGTAAAAGTAAACAATTATACGGTCCTCCTAAGAAAAAGTCCCCAAGTCCTATTGTGACTTAGAAATTGGCTCATTGGGCTCTGTACTTGCTGAGCTGCTATCCAGGTTCTAGAACATATGTTGTAGAAAGCAGTATCTGGATTTGAATGTGGTTCTATCAAATCTGACGTCCCGTTGTTCCGGTGCTTCAGGCAGAATCTGGCAAGACCTTGTGAGCTTTGGTAAGCACTGAAATGGTTCTGCTCCTCTCTATGGGACAGTTTAGGCCCCTTGTTTTCCTCTGAGTGAAGCAAGTAGTTTGATAAACTTTTATTAAGGTGCTACTCTCTCCATGTGGCTAAAATTGTGGAATTTCCTTGTTTTGATCAATTAAAGAAAAAAAATTGCAGTCCTAAGAATTGTCATTTTGAGTTAATCTGTTTATGCCTCCTTTTTCTTTTTCTTTTTTTTTAATGTTTTAGTTATTTTTAAGACAGAGGTAGCATGAGCAGAGGAGGGTCAGAGAGAGAGAGGGAGACACAGAATCCGAAGCAGGCTCCAGGCTCTGAGCTAGGTGTCAGCACAGGGCCCGACGCGGGGCTCAAACCCATGAACCGTGAGATCATGACCTGAGCCAAAGTCGGACACTTAACTGACTGAGCCACTCAGGTGCCCCTCTTTTTCTTTTTTTTTTTTTTTTTATAAATTAACATTTTTATTTATTTTTGAGAAACAGACAAATCACGAGCAGGAGGGGCAGAGAGAAAGACACAGAATTTGAAGCAGCTTCCAAGCTCTAAGCTGTCAGCACAGAGCCCGATGCCGGGCTCAAACTCATGAACCATGAGAGCATGACCTGGGCCAAAGTCGGGCACTTAACCAACTGAGCCACCCAGGTGCCTCTCCTCTTTTTTCTAATGAACATATTGTGATTTTGAAAGCCAGTCTGCTGAGATTATTGGGAATAATAGGTATTATATAAAAACAATAATGGGTATCTAAAGGGCCCAGCACCTACTGAGAAAGCACAAAGATACGTAAGACAAAAGTGAGACCTTGAGGCCGCATAAAATTGCATAATTTAATTAAGGCAGCATTTCTGGCTATTGTGAAGAAGAATGTTGGAAAATCTTCCCTCAAGACAATTAAAACTAAAGAAATTTGTAAAAATAAATCATTTCAGGCCTCTAGAAATTTTCTAAAGAAAAGCAACAAAACGATAAATGTCTTTTACATGGAGAACTGTCACAACCTTGGGAAAAAATCAATGGAGTCTAGGCCTCTTGGGGGGTCTTCCTGTCCCTGCCACCACCAGCTAGATGAGTGTTTTTGGTGATTTTTTTTGGAGGGGTGGGGGTAGGCGGGGAGGAAGAAGGAGGTGAGTCCAGAAAACTATTAGTAACTTCATTGCCAGAAATGCCCGACTTGGTTCAAAGCAGAGGGTGCAAATCTGTGCCCGGGAGCACCGTCAGGAGCAGCAGCATGCCCAGGAGGATGAGTGTGGAAAGCCCGCAGCCCTAGTTTTCTGAAGCTGAAGTCCGCAGGGGCTTAGCGGTGAACCAGCCGGGATATCCTGGAAAGACTCTGAAAACCAGCCTGGCAGAGACAGGCCACGTAAGCTCTCTGACCCTTGTTGGTTGGCCCCCAAAGTAGAGAAACGTACAGGGGAGATGCAAGAAGCCCTTGCAGAAAGAAGAAGGCCAGAGAAGACTGCGTGAAGAGTTAATGCTCTTCTCTTGAAAACAGACAGGAAGGTACATCCCTGGGCAGGTAGGTGCTTGTGGGGCTTCCGATGCCGATGGGTGCACAACATCTTCCCGGGTGTTGCCCCCCTGCGAAGGGATTTAGACACAGGGATGGTCACTAGTTATCAGGATAAACAAGAGTAAGAATTAAGAAATAACAGAGACACTGGCACTGCAGGCAGTAAGGGAGACATAGTGCCAAAAAATTATTTTGGGGGGAGAAAATAACAATCCAGAGGCTCTATGGCAATATATGATCTGAAATGTCTAGTTTCCAAGAAAAAAATGACAGAGCAGAACAACAGAACTGCTATTCTCATCATGAACGCTGTGAGCTGACATGTATGCCCTTCTCCCCAGGCACCTGTTGGCTGCCAGTTTTCACCAGAACATGAGGAGGGAGGGGCCTCTGAGGATCCTCTGGGCACCCTGCCTGTGCAGATGAGGGTGGAAGCCCAGTCCTAGAGCTAAGGAGCAAGAAACACTGCTCACATGACCTCTTCAATCAGAGAGACGCCAAAAGCTGAGGTCAGGCTGATATTAAAGCAACAAAGAACACGCAATCCTCATGTGTGTCCACCCCGCTTCAGGGCAGATGTGAGACATGATTTTCAGCAACGCTTTAAGGGAGGGGGTGCCTCAAACCCTCTGTGATGGATCCAGAGGAACCAGGCAGAGCTGCTGGGCTGGGGACACAATGGGCCTTCTCAGTCCTTCCTGACTTCTGACAGAGAGAAGGATCTGGTGCTAGTGTGCAGCCAGGGAGATGATAAATATCTTTAATTATATGATAATCAGAGATGAACTAATTAGATACCACTTGATAACTAATCAGTTGCAACATTCATAAAACTGTTTCTCATTTCCTCCTCGCAGGGACGGAACAGATGGCACCTGGTGTTTCAAGGGCGGCTCTGGGAGGCAGAGCAGGGAGGCCGAAGGATCAAACACTTGGTGCAGGCGTTAGGGAGCCAGCGAGGCTGTGGGGCCAAGACACGCACGATTTACTATTGGATTTAATCTACCTGAAAAAAAAATCTCAGAGCCATATGAAGAACACCAAAATGTCATCAGCTAACACCTGAGATTCCTCGGCACCATCTGTATATAACATTAAACAAAACCCAGGAGACTCTGGGAGAAAGAACATGGAAAATTTAATGATGAGCTTAAGTTGGGTAACTTGATAGATGTTACCTTTGTGACGAGTCCTCAGCCAGCAAGACTCTGAAACCAGGAAGGAGCCTGCGGTGTTTCACCTGTGAAAGGGGCTGCTCTCTCCCAGCATGGAGGCCTAGTGCTAATGCGCTTATGCAGGAACTTTCTCTCTCTCTCTCTGTCTCTGTCTCTCTCTCTAACTTTATTTATTTATTTTGAGAGAGAACGTGAGTGAGGGAGGGGCAGAGAGAAAGGGAGAGAGAGAGAATCCCAAGCAGGTTCCCTACTGTCCGTGCAGAACTGGATGTGAGGCTTGAACTCATAAACTGTGAGATCATGACCTGAGCTGAAATCAAAAGTCACATGCTTCACCGACTGAGCCGCCTAGGCACCCCAAGGAAATTTTCTTTCGCTTGCAGAAAACTCGTTCCTTTGAAAGCTAGTTTTTCTGGCATTAATTCAGTTCCCTTCCTCTACTTCTCTTGAACCAGAATTTCTTTTGGTAATTCGGGTGTATAAAAGTCTAACATCTAGATTTACACACATATCTGTATACGTAAATGTACATTTACTGACCCACTACAATATGCCGGCACTGTACTGGACACTGAGGATAAAAGTTACGCTTTGCTAAAAAGAAGACGCTGTCATATCTCTATAAGCACAATGATTTTATGAATCAGGTGAGAAAAACAAAGAAAAATACCTACTCAGCATAATTGTCAGTTGGTATTAAGTGTAAGATGCCTTTGGATTTCAGAGCTGCTGGACTGTGCTGTTAAGATTGAATTGAAATAAAGGGAAGGTCATTTCTGTAGACTTAAGCTATCCTCATTTGTTTTCCTACAGCCATTCTATTTTTTTAAGTGAAAACCCCAGGTTTTCTGAAAAGCAAGAAAAGTGCCAACGTGGCACATTTAAGTCTCTGACTCATCATTGGCCTTCTACAAAATAAGAAAGGTTATTTTTTAAAAAGTTTTATTTAAAAATTAAAAAAAAAATTAAAAATTTATTTCTGAGAGAGAGAGACAGAGTGAGCAGGGGAGGGTCAGAGAGAGAGGGAGACTGAATCTGAAACAGGCTCCAGGCTTTGAGCTGTCAGCACAGAGCCTGACATGGCGCTCAAATTCACAAACCGTGAGATCATGACCTGAACTGAAGTAGGACCCTTAACCGACTGAGCCCCCCGGATGCCCCAAGAAAGGTTATTTTTTAGAGCAGTTTTAGATTCACAGCAATACTGAGCAGAAGATACAGAGGTCTCTATATACACTATATGCTTTTACTGTCCCTAGAATATGTCTTTTCCAGGGTGTCATATAGTTGGAATCATACAGTATGTGTAGCTTTTTAGCTTGGCTTCTTTCACTTAGTTACGTGCATTTAAAGTTCCTCCATGACTTTTCATGGCTCCATTGTCTGGATGGGCCACGGTTGCTTTCTCTATTCACCTATGGAAGGACAGTTATCCATTTATCTGTTGAAGGACATCCATTCACCTACTAAAGGACATCTTGGCCACTTCTAAGTTTTGGCCAATACAAATAAAATTACTATAATCATTCATGTGCATGTTTTTGTGTGGACTCAAGTTTTCAACTCATTTGGGTAAATTCTGATGAGTAGAACTGCTGGATCACATGGGAAGAGTATGTTTAGTTTTGTAAGAAACCTCCAAACTCTTGCAAATTCTCACCAGTGACATCCGGAAGTGCCTGTTGCTCCATGGCCTCGCCAGTGTTTGGTGTTATCGGTGTCCAGATTTTGTCCATTGTGCTAGGTGTGTAGTCGTATCTTACTGTTATTTAAAATTTTCAATCCCTTCAGGATATTTGGTTTTGAATAACTTTTCATATATTTCTTTTCCATTTGCATATTTTCATTGGTGAGGTTGTGTTAAAGCCTTTGGCCCGTTTTTAAATTGGGTTGTTTTCTGACTGCTGAGTTTTAAAAGTTCTTGGTATATTTTGGATAAGAGACTTTTATCAGGTAGGTGTCTTGTAAATATTTTCTCCCGGTCTGTGGCTTGCTATTTCATACTCTTAACAATGTCTTTTGGAGGACAGAGATTTTTAAATCTTTACGAAATGTAGCTTATTAATTCTTCCTTTTCTGGACTATGCCTTGGCATCCCATCTAAAAAGTCATTGCCATACCCAGCTTCATCTAGATTTTCTCCTCTGTTGTCTTCTGGGAGTCTTACAGGTTTTTGTTTTTGTTTTGTTTTGTTTTACTTTTAGGCAGTGACTCATTTTGACTTAAGTTTTGTGAACAATGCAAGGTGTATGTCTGGACTGATATTTCTGCATGTGGATGTCAAGTTGTTCCTGAATCATTTGTTGAAAAGACACTCCTGGTTTTCCAGGGCTCTATTTTTCACCAACAAATTTGGTAGTTCAGAAAAGACTGGCGTAAGTAGCCTCTAATAAGATTATTTCAAATTAATTTTCCTGGAATGAAGTAACATTTGAATTAGCTGGATAAAATCCAGTATAATTGTAGGAAAGAGACCCATTTTTATTATTGATGCTTATGTTTCATTATAAGGATTTTTTGAATGTATTGAATAATTTATGAAAGAAACCGATATGCAGTTCTTCAAACTAGATGCTATGACCATGGGTAAAACCTTTTTGGTCACTTATATCTCATAACATAATGATATTTTTCACCATCAAAGATTGGATTAAAAGAATAATTTACTAAGAATCTTTAATATTCTAGGAATTCTAGGTGCTATATAAACTGGAATAGCCTCAAAATTCATAGAAACAATGACACTGGGTTTATAAGACAATTTTGAGTTTTTTTTTTTTTTTTTTGAGAGAGACAGAGAGAAAGAGAGAGGGAGGGAGAGAGTGTGCAAGCAGGAAAGAGCAAGAGGGAGAAAGAGAAAAGAGAAAATCTTAAGCAGGTTCCACACCCAGCACAGAGCCTGATGTGGGACTTGAACTCACGAACCACGAGAACATGACCTGAGCCGAAATCAAGAGTCCAACCCTAACTGACTGAGTCACCCAGGAACCCCTTGAGTTCCTTTCATATCAAAGGAGTTGTGTTAATCAAGTCTATTTGTAATAAATATCACACAAAGTTGAATCATTGGAGGGGATACTTGCTAGATAAATCACAAAGTAGAAAACATTCAATAATCATTGCAGATTCACCACAATGCTTGACTCAGGTGAGATTTAGGGAAACTATTGGACCTATGTGGTTCCCTGTCTCCTCATTTAGAGCACAAAGAATGTGAATTTAGACAGTAACCTGTAAACGTCCTTAATAGTAGTATAATCTTATTTTTAATTTTCTTTAATGTTTATTTATTTTTGAGAGAGGGAGAGAGCACAAGTGGGGGGAGGGTCAGAGAGAGAGGGAAACCCAGAATCTGAAGCAAGCTTCAGGCTTTGAGCTGTGAGCACAGAGCTCAATGTGGGTCTCAAACCCACGAACTGTGAGATCATTACCTGAGCAGAAGTCGGATGCTTAACCAACTGAGCCACCTAGCTGCCCCCAGTAGTATAATTTTATAATTCCACATGCTAAGTCTATGTTGAATTTTGGGGGAATGATAATGAAGAATGAAATTCTATTTTTAATGAATACAAACTTTGAAATATTTTAGAATAAATGCGTTAGCCATTAAATACTTTCTAATTAATTCGAAATCTCCCTTTTTTAAAAAAATTTAAATGTTTTATTTATTTCTCTGTGTGAGAGAGAGAGATGCAGTGTGAGAAGGGGAGGGTCAGAGAGAGAGGGAGATACAGAATCCGAAGCAGGCTCCAGGCTCTGAGCTGGCTGTCAGCACAGGGCCTGATGTGGGGCTTGAACCCACGAATCATGAGATCATGACCTGGGCCAAAGTCGGACCCTTAACCGACTGAGCCACCCAGACACCCCAACTAATTCAAAATCTCAAAGACAGAATCTCTGATTTGGTGGGCATGAGACCTGGACTTTGAGATGAAAGGTGGCATGGGGTACTAACGATAAGGAGAATCATCTCAGAGGTATGTGTGCTTTCCCTTTAAACCATATCTACCCATTTGTACACATACATCTGGTATCCAAGTAAAAGAGGATTTGGTCTCCTGACTCTGCTGAAAAATCCTTGGCCTCTCCTCTTCTACTCCTACGAACTCTTATTTTCTTTCTAGTTTTTTTGCATTTTCTTATCTCACCTTACATTCTCACATGTGTGTTCATTGCTTGGGACTGATAAGAGATTTTGATTCCCCCCATTTTGCCTCAACGTCCCCTCTGGAGTGCAGCTTTGTGATTGTCTTCTGGCTCCAATCACTATGTAGATTCCCCCATAGCTCACCTAATGTTCTCTGATGTGCAGGATCTAGCCGTTGCTGACCTTAACCTACTTGGCCAATACCTTCGCTGGACCTTTGGACCAGTGGTGAGTCCAGAGCAGACAAGAAACTCTTTGGTGATGGGGAGGGACACAAAGGGACAGATCTTCCACAAGGGGATCATATTTCGTTTGGAAACATTGTCATAAATTCATGACAGGAGGAAAATTGGAGACCATTTGCCTGAAGTATAGTTATGATGATCATCCACTTATTTATTGGGTCATATTGCATTCCATTTTTGACATTGACTTTTCTATTTCTGTTCATGTGATTGACATAAAAAGCCTCGCAGGAAAATTATGTGAAGTCAATCATTTCTGCTGGTTTAATTGTAATGCGTCTGGATTAAAGAAGCAAGTATATGTGTTGGGAGAAATTTACCATTGTATTATTGGGCAGCCTTTTAAAATGGATGTTTTGATTTAAGGAAAGAACTTAGAAATAGGTCAACGGAAATATAATCCTGGCTCAATAGTTACTTTCTGTGAAACCTTGAATCATTCAATAAACCTGTCTCTCTTTCTTAAAAATTAAGTGGGGGAGAGATATGCTTATTTTTAGAGGTTCTTTCCAACTTGAAAATTCTATTATTTTTAATGCTCTATGTTCCCATTCCCTGTGAGTTAAAGTGAAAGGTTATCATTTCTACCCAAAGATTATCTAAAAGGATTAAGAGACATTTATATTAAAGGAATGTGGTTTTTCCCCCTGTGGTCTACATTGACTTCAAGAGGAAAAAAAAAACCTAGTTATAAAACTTGGTTGTACAAGTTGACTTGAAAATTGAGTAAGCATATCACATTTATACCTGCTCATTCATGTGAAAACTTTAGATGCATTAGTAACATTTCATTATTTATTCATCAGTCTTGGGAAAGCCCTGATCTTGATTATCTGGCATTGGGATACGCACTCTGCATTTCCAGGTGAGACGAGTCATTTTGAAGCCTCCCCAGACACGTTTTTGTCTTCAGAAGGAGTACAAGTCAGTCTTGTGACACTGTCAGAAAATTCATTCTAAACCACAACTGATCAGGCCCTTCTTTTTTAAAAGCGAAATTTTGGGGTAAGGGTTGGGCATTCCGTCAGGCTGAGCATCTCGCTGGTAACAATTAGAAACTCCGGACAAAAGTTTTAAATGATCTGAGGGCTCTGACGTGTAGCCCAAAGAAGCAGAAACTGGAGGGAATTTGACCCTGTGAATTTTTCTGGGTAAAGACCCTTATTTATATACCTTTTACCCAGAGGGTGCACTCCAGCCCACATGGGGTACTTAGGACTTCAGTTCTTCTCTGTACGTGACTTGTACTTTCCCTTCCATAATTCTTGCATCTCACTGTTGACCAGGAACATTCTCCCACAACCTGGCCCATTCGCTTCTTTCAGCTGTCAAGTCCTGCTCATCACCTAGACATTCCATGAAACCTTTCTTCATCTTGTATAAACTTGCCCTTCTCTGATTTCCTGAAAGCCTCAAAGTATTTGCCACTCTTTTGCTTCTGTCTGTATTCACTCTCCTATTTTATTTTCTTTCAGAATAAAAGAAGCACACCCTTGCTAGAGACCAATGCCTGCGCATACTGCTACGTGGCTTCTTGTTGTGCTTTTCTGAGCCTTCCAACCTCAGTTCTAGGTTTGGAGAAGGTTTGTCTTCTCTGAACATGTTGAGTTTTCAAGCGCAGCATGCCTGGGATGGAATTCTGGTTCGGACTTTTAGCGTGACATAATCTCCTTGAGCCTCACTATTTTCGGTGTGAGGTGACAGTGACAACAGCACCTATCTTGCCGGGTTGACAGGGCTCATGGGGGATGCCTGGTGACAAGGGTCTGGAATGAGGCAGATACGCTTTCTGAGAGCCCGTAGGACAGGTGCACAAATACTGCAGGTTCTTCACACCCTGGACTTGAGCCAGGCCATTGGGACATCAGCAGTCACAACTCAGGCAGGGGCTCAAAAGGCATTTGCACATCAGGGTTTGTTCTGTCCTGTGGTTCTGTAGAGCTGAGGACACCCCATAAAGGAGCATGGGTTAGGTTAGGGAAGAAAGACCTCAGGGAATACAGGGACCCTCTTCCAGGGAAGTCTCCCCTGGACCAAATAACCTATTTGCTTCCAGACCCACAGCACTGTGAGAACCAATAAATGTTTATTCTTCTAAGTCGCTGTGTTCTGGGGTGGTTTCTTACACAGCAAAAGCTAACTGATACAAGTAGGCAGAGAATCTTTGATTTTGCTAATGGCATACACTTGATTGATTTCTAAACTAACAGATGCAGAGACTATTAGATGATTAGAATGACTGAGATATTTCTCTGACCATACATGTGAATCCATGCCTAAGAATCTGAGATCTGTTTTTGTTTTTAATTCTGTCCTTTATTAACTCAACTTCATCGACAGAGATTTCAGGCACTAAGCATGTTTAATTTTTGGCTTTGTAACTGTTCAGCCAGCTCTTAGGGTACAGATCAGGCTTTTGGCGCAAAAATATATAAATATTCAGGAAGCCATTCCCAATTGTTTATGTGGATTAGGGCATAGTATCCTATCTAGTGTAAACTCCTCCAATTTGGCCATCTTCCATATGTTCTCAAAAATAGAGGCAAAATGAAATTTAAAAAATAAACATGTTCTTCATCACCCCAATCCCTACCTGCTTTAAGGAACATTGCTTTCTCATTGTGAAATCAATATCCCCAATGTAGCCCCCAGATCCTGCCAGGTGTAAGCCCGGTCTGGATGTCAGGCCTCACCTAGCACGTCTCTGTCTCAGCCCCGTGTGTCTTTCAGGTTTCCTTTGTACGCATGCCTCCTACAATACCACCTTTCAGTCTAGAACGTATTTCCCCATCCTTAATACTGTTAATTCATACTTTCCTTTGGATCTCAATTCAAAAATAATTTATTCAAAGAAGTCTTTCTAATTCCCTACTCCAGCCCCAAATTTATTTCAAGCTCTGCTATGTTCTATTCCTTAGTGTGCAATTGACATTTTATTATCTCGAGTGCTGCCTTAATGTCTTTCTGCCCTGTTACGCCATATACTTGAGAAGAACGAGATCTGAGTTGACTTTACTCACCACTGTCGTCTCAGAGTACAGGACAGTTCTAGATTCAAAATAAGTCATCAACCTCTGCTTTTCATCACAGTGCGATTGAAGTTACCCTCCCATGGTAAACATATATGTGCTCAGGCCGTAGCTCTGATGCAAGTATTTTCGGGCATCCACACAGAGCAGTCTTGTGATCCTTGGAAAAGGGAATGAGCACCAAGCGAAATGTACCACCGCCCTAGTTTTCTGCTTGGGGACACTTTTCTTCTGCAGTAGAAGGAAGTGGAGTCTGAGCAATGCAACTGTGTGGCCAACCTGAGAAGACAGAAATCAGACTCCGGGGGGCGGGGGGGTAGTGGCTGCAGTGACAGGAAGACGGGAGTTGGTGGGGCAGCAGGCTGGAGAAGAGGTTCTTGGGCAGGGAGGAAGTGCTAGAAGTCTGTGTGGGGACAGAGCACAGGTCACCGGAGGGAAGACTGGCCAGTGTATGCTCAGGAAAGTTTCCTCAAGGCAAAGCTGATTTACCTTTGCAGAGCTGGGAATGGAACAGAGATACTAAGGAATTTTCTCCCAGGGGAGAGAACCCACTGAGCACCTTAGGTGGCTGATTAAGACCCAGCATGCCTAGATGTAGGGGCCATGTCTTAGAAAAGGTGTCGGCAAACACTGAGTGCAAGAAACCTACTGTGGATTTCGAAATGGAAGACAAGGGAGACTTCAAGACAAGAAGTATTAACGGAGACAGATAAGAGACATTACATAATGCTAATGGGTCAGTTCAAACAGGGGTCACCTGGTTGGCTCAGTGGGAAGAACTTGTGACTCTTAAAATCTGGGTCATGAGTTCAAGCCCCATGTTGGGTATAGAGATTACTTAAATAAATAAAACTTAAACAAACAAACAAACAAACAGGGGACTACAATCAAATACATATATGCTATGATGTTGCTTTAAAATCTCTAAGATACATGATGCAAAAATGATACAACAGAAATAGAGAGTCATCAGAGATCTTGCTTTCCACTCTTACTTTACAGAATGAGATAAAAGATGAGTAAGCCCAGGGGCATCTGGGTGGCTCAGTGGGTTGAGTGTCTGACTTTGGCTCAGGTCATAATCTTGCAATTCATGAGTTCAAGCCCCACATTGGGCTCTCTGCTGTTAGCCTGTCAGTACACAGCCTACTTCAGATCTTACATCTCCCTCTCCCTGCCTCTCCCCTCCTTGTGCTCTCCCCCAAAATAAATAAGTATTAAAAAAATGAGTAAGTATATAGATCTGAACAAATGGCATTCCACAATGGATCAAAATTAGAATTCATAATAACAAGAGCCCTAGAAAATCTTCAAACACTTGAACATTAAACAATCCATAATGTGGGTCAAAAAGGAAATCACAAGGAAAATGAGAATATAATTTCACCTAATTATAATACAAATACAATATATCAAAACCGGTAGAAGGCAGCTGAAGAAGGGCTTGGAGGGAAGTTCAGAGATTTACATATTTACATTAGATAAGTAGAACAGTTTAAAATTGATGATCTATGTTTCTATCTAAAGATGCTAGAGGAAGGAAGGCAATTGCAACACGAAAGAAATAGAAGAAAGAATATAATAAGATAAGAACAGAGATCAATGAAACAACATGATTAAACAATAAAAAAGAGAAAGTTAACCAATTCAAAAGGTAACCCTATGAAATCCGATCAAGCAAGAAGTCTCAGTAAAATAATAAAGGAAATGCCACTCACCAATATTAGGAGTGGAAAAGGAAATATTATGACGTATCCTACAGAAGTTTCTAAGATGATTATGCAGTGTCATAAGTAACTTTATATCAATAAACTCAACAACCTTATGCCAAATGAATGAATATATTGAAAAAAACAACTTACCAAAACGGACCCAAGAAAAAATTGACTTGGAATAGCTCTGAAGAAGAAATTGACTTGGAATAGCTCTGTGCTTATTAAGTTATCGAATATGCATTAGGGAAGAAAAAGAAACGTTCCTACAAAAAAAACGTTAAGCACAAAATCTTCACCTACAGAGTTTTTCAGACTTGTAAGGCAAAGATAACAACCATCTACAAATGCTTTCAGGAAATGCAGAGGAAGGTAAATCTTGCCCCACTTCATTTTATGGAGCGAGCTTACTTCCAACACCAAAACCTTTAAAGAAAAGACATTTCTATAGAAAATACATCTAATGCCTCCTATTGATGATAGACATGCATACCAAAATCCTTAATTTAATTTTAGCAAATAGATGAGGGTTTATCCCATGCACGGAAGGTAGATAGAACATTAGAAAAAAGACATGATAATTGCAATTCACTGCATCAATAGAACAAAAAAATGAAAAAAAAATGATCATCTCAATGAACACATAAAATTCATACGAAAATAATTCTACTCCTATTTAAGATAAAACCTTGCAGTCAACTAGGAATACAGGGAACTCCTTCACCCTGATAAAAAGCACCTACCAAAAGTCTGTCGCTAACATCACACTAAGGGTGAAATGTTAAATGTGTCTCCTCTGATATCTGGGCCAAGGCAAGAATGGCCTCTTTCAACACTTTGATTTCACATTTTACTGGATACTAGCCACTGTGGTGCAGAAAACAAACTAGTGAAAGGTATCCTGTTTGGAACTGAAGAAATAAACCTGTTTTTGGCTTCGATGACATGTTTGTTTGATGGTTTGCTTTGACTGGTTTTTGTTTTTATTCTATGATTGCAGGAAGAAGCTTAATCCCACACTACACATTGTCTCCTTCTCCCTCAAAGGCTCATCCAGGGCCTTGAAATGTGCCGACTTTACCTCTTCATTGGGGGTGAGTCAAAGCTGCTGCTTAGAACACACAGTGAACACTCCCTTCCACCCACCTGAACTTCCTCACTCTCTCTCTCTCTCTCTTTCTTTTACCAAATCAGCACCTGTGACACTTTTTATACATCCTACAAGGGACTTCTGAAAAATCATGTATATTCCTTATTCCTCCGTGTGTGTCTCCCGCTAGTAGAGCAAGCTTACGTGAGGTCAGGGAATCAATCTGTCCATGGTCAGGGAATTGGCTTCGATAGCTGGATTTGGTGACGTATCCCAAGAGCCTGGAACTGTCTGGCAGATAGTGAGCTGTCAAAAAAAATTTTTTTTTCTTTTGTGGAATAAATGAATTCATGATGGAATGGGCTGGAAGTGGAGACTAACACTGCCCCCCTTCTGCCCCAAGAGGCAGAGACATGCCATTTTGTTCGAGAGGAAGCTGAAATGTACATGTAGGATCAGTCAGAGCTTTACACTAGGTCTGCACTGACCCAGATTGGGAAGCGGGGCTTGATTAAACAGTTGGAGAATATAGATCCATGGGAAGACCTGGTCCCGTCCCCCTTTGCTGTTTTGCACTCGGCTTCCATTTACCAATTCAGTTTGATGAGGGGAGCAGAATCGTTTTATCATCGGAGGGTACCTTGGGAGCTAGAGTTGCAGCCTTCGTTTTCACTCAGCAGAATTTTTAATCCACACCTTCTAGGAGCAGCAGAGGCCCTGCTGAGCGGCAGGCACCTAACAGGCACGAACAAGCCCCTGTGCAGAGATAGGCAAGGTGATCTGTCCCCCAGCCCCTAGCTGCGCACCGCATTCCTCCCTGGGCGTGCAGGAGCGTGCAAGCCCCTGCTGCCATGGGGAATACCCCAGGCCCTTCCTGCGTGGCATCGCCAGCTATGTCTCCGGGAACAGAGACCTTTCAAGCTGTCCTGCTCTGGAGTCAGGCAGGTTGTTTTCTGCCCAGGCTGATGAGGCAGGAAGGTGACTGTGAAGCGGGGCCGGTCCCTAACCACAGCATCGGTGACTTGGTGAGGACTCGGGGTAATTAACGTGCAGGGCCCCTGGCCGCCAGACACCAGCTCATAGCTCATTAACTCTTAGAGCAACATTTCTGAAGGCTGCAGCCACATTCCTTTATATTCATGTGTTCTTCCCCCGCTGTTCTGAGATCACCCAAGCTGCGAACTCTTGCAAAGGACATTGGATTAAACCATTATTTTTGTTCCCACCCCCTGGAGCTTCCTTTACGATGTAAAGCACGGAGGTTTTGTCATTTCTGCTCAAAAGAAGTTGGGTTCATAGAAAGGACCCCAGAAACATTTTCGCCCGACGAGACAACACTACCATCTCCTGTCTGGAGGCCTGTGTCTGCGCATGCTTGCAAAGGTGACAGTGACAAGGGTCCTGTGGTTTGTTCACACAGGGGCTGGACTGTTGCACTGACTTCTGGCCTCGGGACTCCAACTGGGAATGCACACAGACCTCAAGAAGCTGGGCTGCGGGGATGGAGCTGAGCTCTGGCTTCATACGTTGTCACCGGACAATGGCCTCCCGAGGGCACCCCCCACTCCACGCCCATTCTAGGGACAAGAAACTGGAGGCTCGGGAAAGTAAGTAACTTAACCGAGGTTACCTTGTTGGTAAGGGAGGAGCTTCCATTACAGATGCAAGCTCTTGTCTTCGTCCCCAGTTCCCTCTCTTACAGCAACATGGCGTCACACAGGAAAACGAGGTGCACAGAGACGCAAACAGGGTGTGGCGACTATAAACACACTGCCCTGAACCGACCTTATAGGAGACAGCATTTGAAGACACAGAAAGTCACCTAAGAAACGACTCTTTCCTCCAACACACACACTCACAGATGCACAAAGGAACAAAGGAAGAGGTTCTCCATCTCTCCCCACCCCCACTTTCCCCCCCTTTCTTTTTTCCTATTTATTTTCTGTTTACCAGAGAGACATCAGGACATAAAACTACTGCATTTGGTTAGCATTTTGTGAAGCACAGATTAGTAAATAAATACCTCATGCCTGCTGAAGTTATAATTAGCCACAGGTGGGGTTTCTGCTGTCGGCTATTTACTGCAAGGGGCGTGCGCACCGAATAGCCTGTTTGCACACGGCCCCACAGCTTCTGGTCCCGGCACGACCACCACCAGGCAGGACCACCTTCAGATGCCTCTTTCTGTCCCAGGGCTGGGTGGTCAGAAACCACGTTCTCTTTGTCTCCTCCTTGAGAACTGATGCCATCACCAGGTGGCCCTGGGGTGGCCAGGTGCCAGTATTTTGACATCATTTATGGCAAGGAGTTAATGACAAGGAAATATCTTCAAATCTTGAAGGTTTCAAAAACGAAAGGTACAATAATGTCACACAGCTAGTTGGAGAGCGTGCTTTTCTCTTTGCTCTTTCTGACTCAGTCTCTTTTCCAGAATTGTGGGAGACTCTCCCCCGTTAGCTCGGCGTGGGTGCTCCCAGTTACGACAACCCATAGCAATGTTTCATTAGAGGGATTTTTGTCTTCAGCCATAATCCAAATACATTTCTTTGTCCAGACACAGTGCAATTTGTAATACTTTCTTCAAAAACTGCGAAAGACCTGCTCTGTCCAGATTTAAGCCAGAAATCATTCACACGGACAATTAGGACAATTGATGAATCCTAGGGATAGCAAGGACTGTTAAAATCTATTGGAATACAAGACAATAATAATAACAAAGTTGAGTTATTTTGACTTAAATATTCTCAGAAGAGACCAATGGACTGACGTGGTGATAATACCTGATAATGAACATTTCTTTGGTATAGTTCCTGACGAAGTTTTTGTTGACTTCTTCTAGAAATCGTTGAAGAATTGGAATGAAGCATGTACCTAGAATGAGACAAAAAACAGCTTTAGAGTTCCCTGCATTTGTCAACAGTTTGTGTCAGAGAACCAGACCACCCTGCCACACAGATGCGTCAGTGCAGAAGCAAACAGGTCACATAGAAAAGAGTCTAAGGAGGGTTGGCAGTCTTGTTATTAAAGATGCTCAGTGTTCAGAGTTCCAGCCACCACTCTTTTAAGTGTTAATTTATTTATTTTGAGAAAGGGAGAGAGCACGTGTGCGTGTGAGTGAGGGAGGAGCAGAGAGAGAGAGAGAGAGGGAGAGAGAGAATCCCAAGCAGGTTCCACGTGGTCAGTGCGGACCCTGATGTGGGGCTCCATCCCGCCAACCATGAGATCATGACCTGAGCTGAAACTGAGAGTCGGACACATAACTGACTGAGCCACTCCAGCACCCCTCAGCCACCACTTTTAAACCACATTTCTCTGATATGGATTCCTTCCTCCCCTCACTTGATCATTTAGTGGACACTCTTAAGGCCAATGCCGACTTAACGAGGGAGCTCCAAATCCACCACCTGCAAGGTCTCTATATTTGAAGTACTTTGTTTATTCAACAGCATTTAAAAATAATAAAACTCTCATTATGTCATGCTTTATTCATCAAAAACTGAGTAGGTTTCTGATCAAGCTTCTGATCAACCCCAGATTCCCAGTGCCACCAGCACAAGGTTGTGCAGAAACAAATAGTGACTTCCCTGTGGTTTACAGACTCGGGCTTGGATCTCAGTCCCTAGCTTTGTGCCATTGGCTACTCAGTCTCTCTCTTTCCCTGTCCACCTCTCTCTCTCTCCCCGTCTCTCTCTCTCAGTCTCTTTCTCACTCACTCACTTCTGCCATGTCAGTGATGATACGCTGACCTTGCAAGATTGTTACAAGGGGTGCTGAGACCCCAGGGTGGGGACTGCTATGTACACTCTTCTAAATGGGATAAACCACATGGAAGGGGAGAGGGACCCCCAGATTCGGTTTTATAAGGATGTAGAGCAGCTCAATGGTCCAAGACGGTTCAGCTGTCATTAAGCCAATGGTCCAAATGGTGCGGCATAGAAAATTGCTTTGAGGGGCCATATGGGCTGCACCCAGGATGCCATGGGCCATGAGGACGTAACACCCATCAAAGCACAAAAGATTTACCTTCTCCCGGGTGTTAGAGAAGGGACATCTAGGGAACATCTAGAGAACCTCTTACCCAATCCATTCATTCCAGACATGGGAATGCTGGAAGTCAGTGGGGAGACAAACTGAATTAACCCTGGAGTGAAAAGTCTGGCTTCTTGCTGCATATATTCACCATTTGTGAATACCAAGAAAGAGTATATGGTAAGTCCCGTCGAGGCATATATATTTACAATATTAAATTACGAAAATAATAGCCACTGTTTTTAAAGGCCCCATTGTATATCAGGCCATCTGCAAAGTGCTTTACACCCATTACCTTATTCAAGGCTCACAAAAATCCTGTTTTTCAAATGAGAAATGAAGGCTCATGAAAATTGAATAAAGATTAAATGGTTTCTCCAAATATGTGCAGTTAGAAGTGGCTAAGTCTGGAAGCCAAACTAGTCTCTTTGATGGGCTAGTTCATACTTCTTGTAGCATAATACCTTGTACACACCCCAGGGATTTAGAAACATTCTTTAGGGCACCAATCACAGATGAATACTCACATCCATTATCCAATAGCTGCTTCTTACTATGAAGCCACGAAGACCCCCAAACGATGCCATCAAAGGCTCTCAAGAAAGAGAATGTGGCTGTCCATCCACTCTCTGAGGCCAGATGCAGCTCTGTGGGACATGACACGGCTGTCACAGGCAGAGAGGAGTCCCATCAGACCTGGGCAGCGGGCGTAGGTGTGCATAAGACTGGAGAGAAAATGTTTCCCAGAAAAGATGGGATGGAACTGGCCCACAAAGCGTGGGTGGGATTTTGGTAGCGACAGAATAAGGAAGGAGGATGTCTAAGAAGAAAGGCTCCCTCAGTAGGATATCTTTGTACCAAATATCGTCATGGAACGTTCCCTTTTTGGATTCTCTCTGTAGAAGTACCGACAACTGGATATCTTCACAGTGAGGTTCTTTTGATGTTTAAGAAACAAGCTTTCAAATACTTTCCAGCGTGGGCTTGATTTATCCCTCATCACCCCAGGAATGCAGGGAAAGGCTTTACCACAATTAGCCTCAGACAAGTACGTCTCCACACTCATCTGCTGATGTTGTATCAATCACTCTACTTCTTAACTGTTCCTGCAGAAGAACCACTACCTGAGAAATGTGAGTTTTTAAGCCTGGCCCAGGTGAAGGATGCCGTCTAAAAGCAGTACTTATTGCCAGCTTGAAAGCTTTTGAGGACTTGGGGCGCCTGGGTGTCTCAGTAGGTTGAGCGTTGGACTTCACCTCAGGTCACAATCTCGCGGTTTGTGAGAACCTGAAGCTTGATTCAAATTCTGTGTCCCCCTCTCTCTCTGCCCCTGCCCCTCCCCCACTTGTGTGCACATGTGCACTTGCTCTCTCTTTCTCTCTCTCTCTCTCAGAAATAAATAAACATTAAAAATATTAAAATCTTTTGAGGACTCATGTTTTATCTTATTTTACTAAAAGTTTATGTTTCCTTTCATAATACTCTTACATTTGCTGTACTATAAAATATGTCTTCAGTAATAGATTAAAATAGTCACTGTGTCCCCTGGGCACACTGCAGGGAACTCCAGAGTGAGGTGCCTCCCACACCCCAGTTTGAGAAGCCCTATTGTATCCACTGTGATTATTAAGTCCTTACTTCCTTCACATCCATGCCCAGGCTCACCCTGTGGCCATATGACTCTGGATAGACATACAACTTTAGTTTCCCTTTGCTCTACAGGAAGTTTTAACAGGAAAAAATAGGGAAGGGAAATGAAATTCTAACAACAGAGGTTTGGATTCAGTATGCATGTTAAAACACACGCCTTGTCAGGACCATTTCACTTACAATTGTTACAGTACTCCTGATAATCAAAGTTGATTTCTACTTTGAAGAACTAAGTCTTTTAAAACATGGTCTCTTTTAGGCATTGGTCTGTGACACATCTGCAGGGCTTGCCACGAGTCCCAATTCCAATCATTCCATCCAGAGAAGAAGCTCCAATGCAAGCTGCCTAGCATTTGAAAGAGCAAGGGCAGAGGCCACGAGCAAGTCCAGAGACTCCCTGGGGACCCCTCTTTAGATGCGTGAGGGATGCTCAGGCAATGCTGAGCCTCTGCTTCTGATCCCCAGCACCCCATTGCTGGATGGAGCACAACATTGTCTGGCTGGAAACTCCAGTGGTCTCTGTCAGGGAACCAGAATGTCCATGGATAGCATTTGACCTGGTTGATTTCCTCCCCTCCCCCTAACTTTCATGCTGGTCGGGGAATGCGATTTCTGTACAATACATGAAGCTATAATGATTAATCATCCCAGTGGCTTTGTTTCAATGGCCCTGATGCCCTACAAGGGGTTGGGAGGGAAGTGAAATGGAAAGATAGACGGTGAAGAAAACAAGGAAGCCATATTGTTTAGGAAAAATGCATCAGGAAAGCAAAAACCAGGCACTGGGAGGCGCAAAGGTATGTAGACTGTACTGTTGGAGAACAAAGCCCTTCAGAGAGAGTGGGAGCCACTGTCCTAGAACTTAAGGCTGGGGGCCCAAAGGGGAGAATGCTTGCTGCTGGCTTACCTGCACTGCCTTGCAGAATTAGCTGCACCCTGACTTTGCCTTCACCCAGAATGGATGTTTAGAGGCAAGCCCGTCCCTTGCCTTGTTTGTCAAAGTTCTGCAAGGATTTTTTTTTTACTTTTAAATTAATTAATTATTTTGTTTAGAGAGAGAGAGTGAGCAGGGGAGGGGAAGGGAGGGAGGGAGAGAGAGAGAGCGAGAGAGCGAGCAAGAATCTTATGCAGGTTCCATGCTCAGTGAAGAGTCTGACGTAGGGCTTATTCCCATGACCCTGGGATCATGACCTGAGCTGAAACCAAGAGTCGGACACCCAACCGACTGAGCCCCCCAGGCGCCCTGACTTCTTTGAAGATGTTAATCAGGAATGAGTGCTAAGGTGAACAAGCACATCACAATAATGAAGATGGAGATTGAATGCACTTGCCTGATGGAAACCGTCCACTGGAATTGAGGCCATCAATTCACTCACAGACACAGTGTCCTTGGTTGACTAGAAGCACAGGGCTGTCATGGGCAATTTTATTATTCAGAGCAGTTGACCACTTTGCTTTAACCAAGACCCTCAAAACTGCAGTCATTTAAGAAAATGGAATGTATTTCTCACGTCATGGTAGCAAGCGGCCTGGGAGGAGAATTACGCTCCACACGGTCACGAGGATGCCAGCCCCTGTCGTCTGTCTGCCTCTTCCAGGCCCTCGGCCACCCTTCAGTGAGGAAAGTGACGACATCCCACTGGCAAGAGCTGGACCGTGCGGCCACAGCTAATAGTAAGGGGAGGGGCAGTTAAGGAAATGGGGTCCTGCTGGGTGAAGGGTAGATGCATGTCACGAGCACATGGCCACCTGCTTCCTGGCCACATCCTTTTCATCGGTCTTCCCCGCACTGCACCCAGTGTGGGCCCCACCTGCCTGCCCTCAGCCGCCTTCCCTGCTTCCCTGGCAGAGACGGCCCTGCCCTAGGGCCACAGGCCTGGGATCCTAGCACCTCCCCCCCCCCCCCACCGCCTCTAGCCACTTATCTTAGTTCTGCCCACAGGATGGAGGCTGGTAGGGTCTCCTCTGTGTCCGAGAACCACGGCATCCCGTCCCGCCCCCAGGTCCCCCGGAGACCCGCGGTGCTCTGGCACCTGTGGTGGCTTGTCAGAGACGTCAGATGTGACAGCTGAGAAGTACAGAAACTTAAACTCTGTATCACAGGGAGACAGAGGATGGAAAGGAAGAACCATAAGCAGTTCCGTATGACCTCCTCTCTGAGATCAAGCAGTGTCTTCTTTGAAAGCTGCAGTCTGCTCCGTAAAGTACCCTTCCTTTCTCCTTCTCCTCACTGCTGCCATCAGGCTTGCTTCCTGAGACTCCACCCCTTCATCCATTAGGAGCCCAGAAACTTGGCTTCGGGCTATGTGTTCTAGAGACCCTAGATGGATGCTCTCACCAACTGAACTCACCCACCCGTCCTCAGTGCGGACAAGCCGTCCTCAGCGGTCACCACCTTCAGCGCAAGGTCCAGGGTCTCGGGATGATGTTCAGTTCCTGTAATGCTGTCCATCCCAGACTCCTTGTAGGTCAGCGATGTGCAAGCAGAAAGGACACATTATCTATCCCACTCTCCCCAGTTACAGTGGTGGAATGAGATAATCACAATAAAACTCCTGAGTGGAAAAGAGAAGATGGAAGGGCACACAGTGGTCACAGAGCTCTGGCTGTTCCAGAGTCCTGCAGAAATAGAACCTCCCCGGGGGCCCTGGGAGCCTGACAAGGCTTGACTCCGTTCTTCCGTAAGGAGCGCTCCCTGGTGTGTGTTCATTGCCCCCCGGAGACCCTGGGCCTGCCTTCTGGGTGGTCCTGGTTTGCTCATTATCTTCCATGGTGGCATCTGAGTGGGTTTGAGGAGTATGAGCTGCTCATCCTACACAGCTTTGGTAGATTGCTGTCTTCACAGAGGTTTTAAGGCTCCATAAAAAGTCCTTAAAAACTCAGTGAGCCTCTGATGGATTTGCTACTGACTGGCTCCATGGACACGTAATCACATCCATGCATCTAAACCTTATATCATCATCATCATCATCATCATCATCACTATTATTATTTTGCTACTTAACTGTCCTCTACCCTTGACATTGCTACTTTTAAGTAACCTGGCGCAAATGGCTTGGGTGGGAAGTCAATACCTGAGTCACTCAGCATGAGTGAATCTTAATGGGCTTTTGTTAGCTCCAAATTACTTATCTTTGGTAGCATCATCTTTTTCTTATAGTTTGAGATCTGAGAGCACTCAAGTTTCGCAAATCCATTTTATGGGCATTCTCTTTTCACTTTCAATTTTGCTTGGAAATGGGCAATTCTAACGTGCATGCCTCTCTCTCTCTCTCTTTCTTGACATGTGGCTAAATGGAATTGCTAATAACCAATAAGCCCATAGGTATTAACTGTCCCCAGAGCTACAAGCACATTAGCACATAGTCTTTGCCTTGTGTAACAGAGGTCTTCAAGTTTCCAGGTTTCCGGATTTCACAATCAACTACTTGCTACCCAAGGACTGAGCAGTAGGAATGTAAGCTTCTATGTCAGAACCCTGCTTCAAGGAACTGATGCCCACATTGGACATGGAGGCTAACGATCACATCATTCCTGGAGCCTAGCCCAACGGATGACCCTTTTTGATTATATGAAAGTCAAAACTGTCAATGGAGAAGCCCCCCTGTCCAGTCAGTAAGGCATTCCATCTTGTGGCTTCTCTTCCTGTCCATTCTCTGAATCCTTTTTCTTCTGCTGCACTTTGGGGAAGTTGCAGGGATGGTGGAGGCCCAAGCGGGAGGTGTCTATCATGTGTGCATGCCATTGGCCTTTGGAGTTCATTGCCCAGACCCAGTACGGGCTCACAAACTCCCGCAAGGGGGCGTGGAGAGCCGGTAGTCCAGTTCCGTGCCGAGGGGATCGGCATGCTCCTACAGGCCTCTCCGCCAATGCCCAGACCAGCATTTGCAAACATCCGTTTGCTAGATTGCTGGGCTCTCACATTGCTGAATGGCATCAGGCATACTTATTATGACAAGAACGATGCATAAATACCAGCCTGTACTGTGCAGCCAGGTTTCCAATTGTCTATTTGCATCAGACATTTTATCATTGACAACGCGCCCACAGTCTAGATAATATTTTTCTAGATAATAGTTTGATACCTTAACAGGGTGGCAAAAATAACTTACTGTCATTACTGACGCCACGATGAAGCAGTTGTACACACAGAACTCCCAGGAACGCTATGGTGACAAAACGGGTTACAGACCTCAGGAGTTGATGGGTTCATCAAAATCTCCTCTGAGTAGGTGAGCCGGCCAAGTCTGCAGCGAGGTGGTACTGGCGATACTGGTGAACATTTACTGAGCACCACCGCGTGCCAGGTGCCATGCAGAGCACGTCTTGGGCATCGCTGTCTCTTCCTCCAGATGGTACTGGATGGCGGGTTTTGCTGTTAGCCCTACTGGAGAGAGGAAACTAATTTTAGAGAGGCGACTGACAGTCTGTACTGTTCAAACCACTCTGCATTCTCCCACGCGGTTAAGGAAAGACACGAAAAATCTCTATTGTTTACATGAATTCAGCTGAAGGTCGTCCTACGCAAGTAGAAAGACAGAGCATGTTTTCCTGAGACGTGACAAGGTCTCAAGGAAATGAACTTTCAAACGGCTTCGTTTTTTAATGTGTTGTGTAACTGGAAAAGTTCACGTAAACCTAGGACTCCATTTTAGAGGTACGTGCTCAAATCATTTCTGATTCGAAGATTCGCTGTTTTCCAACAAGCCTCAAACCATGAGAGCCGCTTATTCTTCTCTAAGGAGGTGGGACTCTGTCCCCTGCTCGGGGCTCACACAGATGACTCTGGACACCTTCCCGGAGTCACATAGAGCCTCCCATTTTGCTAGATGTTGTCAAAGTGCTTCTTTTGCATGAAAATCTCTACAGTGCAGGGCTTGGCAATTTTCATGTGTATTTTGGGCCAGAACTTCTCTCCTTTTGCCTCTAAGGTGACACTCACCTCTCGGGGTCCCCATGCAGGGGAAAAGGAACAATTGCTGGTCTGGCCTCCTTAGGAGCCTCACAAATGCTGCTTCTTCCTCGCCCTCTTTCTGGCTTCCCTCCCTTCCTCAGAGATTTTCAGAGAGCCGTCAATCCCTGGGACTTGGTCTTCAACACCCTTCTCAGCAGCGAAGAGTTACGTTAACTGTTATTACTGCATATTGTCCTGGAACAACACTTGGCCCTCAAAATAGTCCTTAGAGTATGTATCTTCCTAAAGATGGATTAAGTTCTTGTTTGTGGAGACCACAAAATTAAATATTATACCTTTGACGATAACTCAAGATGCTCTGAGGTGGTGAAAAAGGCAGATTAGTACAACCCTGCTCAGAAACCTTGCCATTTAAAATTAACCTTCACTTTGGAGCACCTGGAGCACTCAGTGGGTTGAGCATCTGACTTCGGCTTAGGTCATGATCTCGTGGTTCATGAGTTCGAGCCCTGCGTCGGGCTCTGTGCTGACAGTGTGGAGCCTGCTTGGGATTCTCTGTCTCTGTCTCTGTCTCTCTCTCTTCCCTTCCCCTGCTCTTTCTCTCTCTTTCTCAAAAATAAATAAAAAATAAAACATTAAAAAAAACCCCAAAATTCACGTTCACTTAATGGGCAACAAAGAGAGCAGAGACCAACAAATTCTCTCCAGCCCCTGCATCAGGACTTCACACTCGGCTTTCCTCTCATAGGGCAAGAACGGGGAGCAGTTTCCGGTGCTGTTCACCAGGAGGGGGTGAGAACAGTGCAGTGATGTCTGGCCCCGGGGACTCGGAGCCGTTGGGGCCAGGTTGTCCCCACCCCACCCCACCCACCTGCCGCAGGGAAGGCGAGGCACCTTGTGATGTACAGGAGACTCGGGAGGCCGCCTTGTCTCGGATTCTGTCGTAGAGCAAAGTCAGGACATCGCCTAGAACCTCCTCATCAGGCTGCCGGCGTGCTTGGCGGGGGAGGGGCAGAAACACAGGCTTCTTTGCAGAACATGCTGTGATCTGTCCCTCAGTGAGGAGGTTCGTCACCTTCCCGCCATCCACAGCCTTTCCACTTTCCCCAGTTACACAGTGCATGTGTATATTTGTTTATTCGGTAAAGAATTCGCAGCAGGCCTACTGTTCTACTGCAGGCGTCCAGGCGGTCTGCCTATTAGACAATCTCTCATGTTAGGTAATAATTCGGAGTCTCTCTCTCTCTCTTGGTCTCCCTCTGGATCAAACATATCTGTACACGTCAGGGCCTCTGGATAGGATCTGCTAACAAACTATATCAAACCCACATCTTTCTAGTGACAAACATAAAACAAAGAACACCAGCAGCAGAGCCTTTATTGGCTTCGTGGGTGCAGCTTTCCAGTCGTTTCCAGGCGGCTTTTGGAAATACTGCAAAGAGGTCTTCAGGCTTTGCCATTATTCAGGCTGTGGTCCAGCGCCAGCCTCAGGCCCTCACCTGAGGATCCAGGCGGCCACCCGGAGACTGTTTTCAAGAACTGAGGGTCCCTAGGAAAAGCATCCATCTTAAAGATTAAAAAAAAAAAAAAAAAAGAGGCCTGGGATGGGCGTTTCTCATTCCATCTGCCACGTGTGTGTGAACAAATCCGCCTGTGTTTGAGTTTCTGCTCGTGCACGAGGAGGGGCAGAGTCAGCTTCCCATGGCGGGCAGAAGGGGACCCCGGCACTGAACTCCGATCTCAGCCGCCGTGTGCCCTGGGCACCACCCCACTGAGGCTCCGGGCCTCCCCCACAGGGCAGAGGGCACCTATGTAAGGGCCTGGGACCCCAGCTGCAGGCACCACGGAAGGTTCTCTCTTTACCAGTTTTAGCAAAGTCGTGTTCCGGATGCAACTACAGAGCTGTAGGAAGTAGGGTTCCCGGCTCGGTGGGGTGGTGGGGGGCTGTGCTTTCGTCCACTGACTAGCTTGTGCATCTCAGTGTTGCCTCTGGGGCTGCTGGCTTAGCTCTGGGCCCGCTTCCCTCGCTCACCCGACGGCATCTCAGAAACCCTGTGCTGCAGCGATGCAGAGCGGCCTTGCGCGGTTTGCAGCAAGGGCCTGTGGCTGACGCTTAACCCCGCGCGAGGGCGGCAGGCCGGTCTCAGGGACCGGCGCTCCGAGCTCGGGCCCCAGCGTTGGCCCCTGGGTCTGCCATCCCGGGCGCGACTGCCTGTGGGAGACGAGTCTGCAGCCTTCCACGGGGAAGCGTGACGTGGGTCCCTGGGGCTGTGAGTGTTTTAAGAGCATGGAGCGAACTCATGAGCCCCGAAACTCTCGGAAACCCAGTCGGGGGCCTTCAGAATCCGAGCACCTGAACTGGATCCTTACCTCTGTGCAGAGAGGTGCGATGCTTTACTCCGATTTCACTGCAGGCCGAGGGCTTGCTGGGGAGGTTGATGGATGAGCTGCGACTGAAAAGTATGATACTGTGTTAGTTGTGTGCACAGTGTTTACACGTAAGCCCTGTTCATTTGCGGGGAGACCTGTGCGATGTTTTGAAGAAATAGTTCATACGCAAAGATGCACATAGCATAACTCTTCAGTATAAGTGGAGTTTTTACTGTTTGTGAAAACCCCTCTTCCTTGGACAGAAAGCCCGGGTTCACGTTCCTCCTCGTGCAATCACGTGTCCTCACGATGCCGATGAGGATGCACTTGGTGGTGGGGAAGGGGCCACGTCTTCCAAGACGGTAAGCCATCCATCCAGAGCGTGGTAATTGGTTCAGAGATAGGTGGACGTGACCCTGGAAGCCGGGGGGCGCATAGCCGTGGGGGCCTTTGCCATCACCTTGGGACCACAGGACCCGAGACCAGAGAGGGCAGAGCACATGCAGAGGAAGCAGGTCTAGGGACATACGAGATAACCTGGCTCTAAGGACTTGGTTTGATCTTTTGACCTTTCCTTTGCCTTAAACCCGCTGTGTCTTTGGACATGAAGGCCAATAGATTATATATCATTTAAACCAGGTCAAACTGTGTTTTTAAAAAGTAACCAAAAGCACTCTCTCTGATTCACTGTCAATGTTTTGGTGCTTGGAAGTTTCCTTTTAGGTGTTTCTGCTGTAGTGAGTGGCATTATGGGGGAGATGCCTGTATGCCGCCTCAAACCTGAGGTGGGGAGGAAGTGCACCATCACTTACCGCACAGGGTAATTGATGCGTGACCGTGGCTTTACAACCTAAATTGGGTAAAAGAAAACGCACACACACTTACAGGGATACACACACAAACATGCACATGTGTAGACGTACATATACACATGCACACTTGCCCACACACTTGCCCCCCCCCACACACACACACACACTGTGCGAGAACATAGTATACAGCACCGGAAAGGACTCTGGCTTTGAGTTCAGGAGATCTGCCTCTTGGCTTTGCCACTAACTATTCCCATGATCTTGGCAAACTCACTTACAGTTCATTTGGCAAATTCACTGTGGAATAGATAAATGATTGTTAACATTTCCATGACATTTAACCCTCAAACAGTTCTATGAGACAAGGAAGGACACTTGTTCAAAATGCAGATTCCCTGGTGGATTCCAGGACCAGTGAATTAGCAGCCTGAAGACAGGGGCCACATATGTGTGTCTGCCACGTCCTTCCAGACGATGGTTACGCCCACTTGAGTTGGGGACCCGATGCCACTCTATCCTCAGAGCTTCTTGCCATGTTCTGGTGGTCTTTGCAGCAGCCCTTAGGGGTCCAGAGCTTTCTTTGTTCAAACAGATTGTCTGGGGATGGCTGCCCTTCTCCAGGGTGGGCATATTTGAGCTGCTAGATCCAACTGTGTTTGAAGCCTGGACTTTTTGGTGTTGTGAATAGACACATGTCCTTTTTTGCTTAATTAGGTCGAGTTGGATGTCTATCAATGGCAGCTGAAAGAGTCTGGGATGTTACAAGACCAAACATGCTCCAGTGCTGGGTCCCCCGTTATGCCCTGTGTCCACCCGGAAATCTGTAATAGTGTAGAAATTCTTTTCCTCCTTTGTTTGGAAAAGGTCCCTTCAATTCCTCAAAGTTCTTCCACCTACAGCTATGCAGTGCGTGTATCATCCATCTCCTACGTGACAGCCCATTAAGTATGTGAACACCTTGTCATGTTTTCTCTAAGTCTGCTCTTTTCTGGGCTAAAACTGTCAGGAGTTCACAAAGGAACAGTAATATATGTTGAGTGCTGAAGTCTATCTCCAAGTGTATCCAGCACTTTGAGTTATTGACTCAGAGAAACTGATCTCCTTGTATTCACCTCTTGTCGATATTCAGATATTTCAGTCCCACCTCTTGGCAAATACACTTCTCCTGCCTGAGACAAAATGTTTAGAACAAAGAGAAGTTCTCTGGCTAAAAAGCTGGGCTGCGGCAAAGACTCAGCTCTTCGGCACATGTGCTCATTAGGAAGTAGAGATATCCAGGCGTAGTAAAGGGGATACATTTTATTTCCTTCTTCCTCAAGGAGAAAGGACACATTCCATTTTATTCTGAGATTTCTACCTGAGATGGTTCGTGGATCACTAGTGCTGTGTTATAATCAATTGTCCATTTGTCTCTGTTACCTGTACAGGATTTTCAAAAGCTTCACCTCCTTAGGGAAATGGATAATATAATATTTAGTGCCTTTGGTGGGAGTCTTTGGCAGTTGATGCAAAAAAATATTTAAAGCTTCTTTATTTATTTTGAGAGAGAGAGAGAGAGAGAGAGAGAGAGAACAAGTGGGGAAGAGGCAGAGAGAGAGGCAGAGAGAGAGAATCCTCAGCAGGCTCCTCACTGTCAGTCAGATGTGAGGGGCTCAAACTCACGAACTGTGAGATCATGACCTGAGTTGAAGTCAGATGCTTAACCAACAGGGCCACCAAGGTGCCCAGTGAATGCAAATTTTTAAGAGCATCTCTGCATTCCTGTTCATATATAAAACTGCCAACAATGACAATACAACAACATGAGAATAATAACTCTTACATACTCGAGGACTTGCCATATAGAGGGCAATACAAGCATGTTATACACATTGTTTTATTTACTAAACTTTATGACCTATGGACTGGTATTATTACTTTCAATACACAGATGAGGACCTAGGAGTCACAGAGCGGAGATGGACTGGCGAGGAGGGCTCATAAACTGGGAAGTATAGAAGCCAGTTGGGCTCCAATCCACGTTCTTCCTTCCCTAATTCTCCGACTATGTCCCACGTTGTCCCCCAAAGTGAGATCATAGATAAGGCTCAGTTATTTGACTCTGACTTTAGCATATGGGATTGCAAGTCCCCTCCATTTTGTTTCCCACTTCATCCTTCTTACAGCCTATATAAAAATATATTTAATATTAACAGAATTTTGAAATCATGACTTCTTATTTTCTTTTTTTTTAAAGTAATCTCTGCACCCAATGTGAGGCTCAAACTTACTACCCTGAGATCAAGAGTCATGCGCGCTACCAACTGAGCCAGCCAGATCCCTCCTATTTTCACCTCACACCCAAAGTCAGCTCACCCCTGGCTGTCCAGTGCCCTCACCATTTCCAATGCACCTGTTCTAAGAAGATCATCAATGACTCCCTAACAGCCGTCATTGAAAACGCTTTTTCCATGCCCATTTTGCCATCACTTGGCCTGACATTTGGAATAGCAGTGTTCTCTGGTGGATTTGTTTCCCATAGCTGCTGTAACAAACGTCCACAAACCCAGCAAATTAAAATGAGAAAAATGTATTATCTCTGCATTTTGAAGGTCTGAAGTCCAACATCACAGTCTTGCAGGGCCACGTTCCCTCCAGAGGCTCTGAAGAAGAATGTGCTCCTGGCCTCTTCCAACTTCTGGCAGGTGGGCAGGACAGAGCAAGGGCAGCATTTCTGGGTGTGCCGTGTGTCTCTGAGCTGTCTTCTGTAGCCTTCTCTGTGTGTCTCTCTCAAAACTCCATCTGCCTCTGTCTTATAAGGGGACCTGCGATTGCATTTAGGGATAAATGGTCAAAATCTTAAACTTTATCACATCATCACAATACCAATCACTTCCACAGGTTGTGAGGATGAGGACATAACTTGGGCACCATTCCACCCATCACACCTGGGTCCGTCCTTAAACTCACTTTCCTACTACGCTTGAAACCACTCTGTTTATGTCACCAAAAGCCATAGCCAGGTGAGGCCTTACATCTTGAAAATTCCCAAGTTTATATAACTTTGGGAGAATTCCACTGTGCTTAGAACAGTCCTTTTTCATATGCATATGCACTATCACGCAGGGCATATAGGATTATAACCTGCCTGAAGAAAAGATTCTGGCTGAGCTTGGTTCATGTTTGTTTCTCAGTAGGATACATTTCAACAATTTTTTTTTTCTTTAAAGCTTATTTATTTATTTTGAAAGAGAAAGAGAAAGGGAGGAGAGGCAATGAAAGAGAGAGAGAGAGAATCCCAAGCAGGCTTCGCACTGTCCTCACAGAGCCAGATGTGGGGCTCGATCTCACCAACTGTGAGATCATGACCTGAGCTGAGATCAAGGAAATACTTAACTGACTGAGCCATCCAGGCACCCAAAATTTCAACACTTATTTGTTATCTTCCTACTACAGACATTGAGAGTGTTATGTCCTGCCTGACTTCTCTGATCCGTAACCTAATATAGCACAATGTTCTGTTGAATCAATAAATGTTTATACTATTTTAACTAGATATCTAGTGTAGGAAAACATTTCTTTTCTTGTACAACGTGTTTTGCTTTTCTGGAAGTCAATTATTATTTATTTATCTATCTTTTTGATTAGTTTTTTTCATTTTGTCAGCCATTATCTAATTTATCCACAGTTCAATGCTAGAAATGTGAAATTTCTTCTTATTATCTTCAAACATATAAAATTAACTTCATTTTATAAATGCCATTCCTTAAATCCCATTTCAGTCTTATAGACAGTTCTCCTACAGGCCTGCTATTCAGCAGTGGCATAAAGTTTCCCTTCACTGTCTTTCTAGGGTTTCCATCATCTTTATATTTTCTGTTTCATGTCATCTTGAAATATAATATTTATATTTTCTATATTTCATGTCATATTGAGTTCATTTTCTCATTTTGGTAAACTATATCTTCTTTCAGCATGATACCTAAAATTTTTGAGAAGTTGTAAACCTGAAAAATGTTCTTTATTGTAGTTTCCATGTTTAATCCATATTCCAGCTGGGTATAAAAATATCAGTTACAAATAATTATTCCTCATATTTCTGGAAGGCAATGCACTGTGCCAAGGTAGGATAAACTCTGCAGCACATCCTAACCTACCACTCCCTTTAGGACTTTTCTGGGACACGAAGTTCTCTCTCAACTCCATCCTGCTTCCTTGACTCCCTCCCCCGCTGGTATTGATCCCAACTAGTGTGCACAGTAACCTTCTTGCATGCATAAGGCAGTCCCAGAGTCTGCTTCTCTGGGGACTTATCTGTGACATTGGTGAATGGCATCACTAACTCAGCTACAAACGCTGAAGCCAAGTGTGATACTTCTGATTTCCCATACGTTGGCTTAGTCCCACAATCTCGTGTGTCCATTTCTGTCTGTCAAATCGTATCCTGCTGCCCATTTCTCCCAGTGAAATCTTCATCTCCATTTATGTTGTAATAAATGCCTTCCCTGCTTTAGTTCCTTTTCTCTAGATTCTATCTCCCTACTAGGAGGAGATGTCTTTTTGGGTAAACGTGTATGGTGCCGTTATCTCTCTGCTCAGGATGTCCTGGTGATTGCTCTACCTTTGCTTGATAAAATCCCCCAATGTGAACAATACAAAGAGCATCACCATCTGGCTTAGCCTTATCTTGCCTTTCTAGTATCAATCTTAGCTCCACATTTTCTGCACATTCAATATTTCTTAAAATTTTGTAAATATACCATTACCATCTGCACTTATTTGAATCCATGAAGCCCGCCATTCTCTTCCTTCTTCTCTCTATTTGAAAAAATCCTGTGCTACTTTCAAGCTGCTTCAACATGACCTTTCCTCTGGAACTTTTGTCTCCTTTCTCCAACATGGACAATGGTCCCGCCTTTGCTGTACCCACGGCCTTTTTTACATAGTACTCCTCTCACAGACCATGCCACCCTGGGTTCTTAGGTATTTATATTTATCCGGATTCTCTCTTGACTAGGACACATGCAAAAGCTGAGGTTGTGTCTCACTTATGTGGCCTCATTCCCAACCAGGTGTCTGGCACAGTGACGGCCAATAAAACTTGCTAAAATAAAGAAATGCACGAGTCAGTGTTGTGTTACCAAATGTATTTGTTGTTAACTGATATATTCATTTGACAGTTAATTAGATAGTAATTAAAATAGGGCTTTTATTATTATTTGCATGTTTAATTAAAAACTTTTAGGCTCTGGTTCATGTTACTGAATATGTAAGTGGAGAAAACCCTGTCTCTAAGAACAAGCATGCGTTTAATTATTATTATGCTGAATACACATAGGCAAATAAGTCACATTATTCATATACTCCTCCCCTGTTCACCACCCTCCTTTTTCTGCACTATCGCAGCATAAATCTTTGATATTTGTCCTGTTCATGTGTCTCTTCAACTAGACTGAATCTAATTACTTCACACTATCACTTATTTCCTTGATGAAAATCTGAGTTCTTAGACAAGTGAAATCTTAAGTGAAATATTTACTCTGACCACTGTTATGTGGAAAGAAATATAAATTTTATTCTTATTCACTCATTCATTTATTCTTTCATTTCATAAAAATATACACTATTTAATGGATGATGGTGTCAGTATAGGTGGCATTATCATTTACAAAGCACATTAATAAAATAAACACTCCTGATCTCACAAAGCAGTCCAAGAACCAGAAGATAGTCAGTGGCACTGAGAAGTCACCCAGAACCCACCCTCCCACTTGTTCTGGAAATAATAAATAGCTTCAATTCTGCGTCAATCACTCATTTAAAAAAATTTGTCTTTTAAGATAAGTTTGGCCACATATTTATATTTTATTAAAATATCTTATTTCCTTTAACTTGTTTTTGTATGCTATAAAACAGAGTCATGTTATATGTACTATTACACACCTTGTTTTTTATACTCATTATTAGGATTCTAACATTAATATTTTTGTGACATATGTCTATAATTCATTATTTTCACCGTTGTAGAATACTCATAATCTATTTATTTCTTGTCTTGTTATTCGATATTGGTGTTGTGTTTAGTTTTTTTTATTAGAAGGACTGTTTCTATGAAAATTCATATGAATTAGTTTATATCTTCTGGGAACTGTAATTATCTTTTTAAAATTCAATATATTATTGAATTTCAATAAACTTTTATATTTTCTCCATAAATGTACTACAGAAATTAAAAAAAAATATTTTTAGGTTTTATATGTATTGCTATTATGAGTGCCTTTTAAAATTATTATTATTTTTTTATGTTTATTTATTTTTTGAGAGAGACGGTGAGACAGAGCATGAGGGAGGGAGGGGCAGAGATAGAGGGAGGCACAGAATATGAAGCAAGCTCCAGGCTCTGAGCTGTCAGCACAGAGCCTGATGTCGGGCTCGAACTTATGAGCCATGAGATCAACCTGAATTGATTCCAAACTTAGATTTTCTAACTAAATTTTCACCTTTGAGCCAGCTACTCAGCTTCTCTGAGCCTCAGTTTCTCCTTCTAACTGGTTAAGGAAATGAAATGAACAGCATTTGTAAAACCATTAGCATTGTATTACTTGATTCACTTATTGAAAGTGATACATAACACTGGGGCGCCTGGGTGGCTTAGTCGGTTAAGCCTCCGACTTTCGCTTAGGTCATGATCTCGCGGTTCNGTGAGATTCTCAGCTAGGCCTCAGAAATGATGTTTCTGTTGTTTAAATATGAAGGTCATTCCTGAATATATATCTCCCTAGTGAATTAAGACAGAAAGCAGCAGGGGCGCCTGGGTGGCTTAGTCGGTTAAGCATTCGACTTTCGCTTAGGTCATGATCTCGCGGTTCGTGGGTTCGGGCCCCGCGTCGGGCTCTGTGCTGACTGCCAGCTCAGAGCCTGGAGCCTGTTTCAGTCTGTGACTCCCTCTCTCTCTGACCCTCCCCTGCTCACACTGTCTCTCTCTCTCCTAGAAATAAATAAAACATAAAAAAAAAAAAGAAAGTGATACATAACAAGTATTTATCAGTTTTCTCCCTATCTTCCTGATCATCAGGAATTAGTCTTTATTGTTGCTATTATTGAAATAAAGCCCTTGTCTTTCATCAGGTTGACAAAGCCTGTGTTCTGATCTCAAGTTTAGGTTTAGACACTATGGTTGAAATAGTTTATTACAAATCAGTTATAATATAATCTGAACAGATTAATACACTAATATGTTTGAAGTATACAGTTGTGGGTGTAGAGATCACACCATCTATTCCTTTTTAATGTTTTTTTTAAAATGTTTTATTTATTTCTGAAAGAGAGAGAGAGAGCAGCATGAACAGGGGAGGGTCAGAGAGAGAGGGAGACACGGAATCTGAAACAGCCTCCAGGCTCTGAGCTAGCAGTCAGCACAGAGCCTGACAAGGGGCTCAAACTCATGACCCATGAGATCATGACCTGAGCCGAAGTCAGATGCTTAACCGACTGAGCCACACAGGCGCCCCAACACCATCTATTCCTGATTGGACAGCATTATACAAGCAAGACCTTTTACCTCTCCTTGATTTTGCATTTCCTAAGGGCTTACTGTTGGCCAAACATCATTCCCTGCATCATGGGTAATTTAGAACGAGACAAAAAAAAAGTTGGCCCTCAAGATCCTAAATTTAAGCAGGGGACAAAATGCACAAGTATTTAACAGCTTGTAGATTTGTGAACTACTGACCCAGAAGGTCATCATCAATAACAATTTTATCAACTTCTGAATGTGTTTAGTTGTATAATTATCTTGTCCAAACCAACTAACAAATTACAATTCCTAAGTCATTAGTGCTTTCTTCAGTCACTTGGGGTGGAAATGGTGAAAACGAAATGATTCTCCAGGAGGGCTGCAAGTGTTCCTTAGTAAAGGTCAGAGCAACGCTCTGACCCACGTTTCTTCACTCAACAAATCTCAGACTCTGCAAACAGAGACAGTCTCCTACGGGTAGATTGTAACAATGCTTAGTGCTCTGAGGACCCCACAGGCCGGCCCCACTGCTGCAAGCCACTGTTTCCAATCACTGCACATGTGTTTATTTGCATGTGAGAGGATTAAGTCACATGTTTCCCAAATCACAGGTTTCTGTCTCAGAAGTGTGCTTAGTAGATTATATTCCTAAATTAATATGGAAAGCGATGCTCTGTGAACACACCAGATGAGCGATTCAGAAATTCATAACTCTTTCATTACCACTCAATTATCTCTTTAGTTTCCATACACTGTGCATGTCTCATGGCTGGCTATTCACTTTGTCGGGGCCTTCCTGAAATAACTTATCGGAATGCCTTGCCTATGAAGAAAAACGCCTCAAAATGAATCATAAGCATGATTTTAATGGTTAATCCATTGTTTTACATTTAATTGATGGCGGATGACTAAAGGGACTTCTCTAGTCCAGAAAAATAAAGTTACTGTAAAGAGAGGTACAAAATTTACAGTTTGAATGGTCAAGTGGATACACTGAGGGGAAATGATAAAGCAGTGACGTGGAACACGTAGCAGGGCCAGAAACTGCAAACTCAGCAGGAGGACTGGGTCAATTTGCCCCTAGACTCACGTGCTGCTCTAGGACTCAAGTTTATGAGAATTAGGCAGTGACACTGAGAGTTCAAGGAAATATTTGCACTTGGGACCAAAGCTCAGTACTAGAAGAGCAGTATTCCCACACAAATGAAACACAGGGTCAGAGCTATGGAAAGGTCATAGGACTTCAGTTTATATATCCAAACAATTTATCTTTCAGTTATGCTGCCTGGGTTTTAGTGATCTTGACACAGACTACATGTGGAAAGATAGACAAAGGATTAATCTGAGTTTGTAGGCTGGATGGGAGAGAGAGAGGTTGAGCCATAGTTCAAGGCCAACATCTTCTGTGAAGCAGTAGAAAGTGAGGATGGACACAAAGGGTGTGAAGAAAGGTATCAACCAAGTGTCTTCTACCTGCTAAGCTTGGCTTTGTTACTACTCATGCTAACCCTCTGAATAAAGTGATATTACACCTTTTTGCAGTAAGAGAATGAGTCACGTCAGAAAAGAGATATGATCTTTTCTCACATAACAGATAAGTGACAGAGCAGAGGTGGAAAGCCAGTTCTCAATGACTCCAAAGTCTGCCCACCAGCCTTCCTTCCCCACCATGGACACACAGGGCATGAGCACACTGTCAACAACATGTGTTAACGTTTAAGGTGTCCATTCCAGCAGGAGCAGGCTAGGTGATTGCTGGAAGCCCATGACGTGTCTCTATGACACGAAATCTCACACCATCAGACAGTTCCACAGCAGGGAATGGAATCACAAAGACTCTGAGATTACAGAGGAGTAACTGATAAATTGGAGGTTGGGGTTAGGGTTGGGGTTAGGGTAAAGGTTTAGGGAGAAGACTCCCTTTGTCAAGGAGAACATAAAAAACACTAAACTAAAAGAAAACACATTTCATCGAGTAGGGACAATGATCAGATATTTGATGGAGTCTCAAACTTTCAGATTTGGGAAAGAATTTAAGGTTCATCTAGTCCAAATGCTCCACCAAACGCACAAACCTTCTTTGGAGCATCGCTAACAAGCAGGAAGCTAAAACATTATGAGAATCCTGCTGAACATTCCACCAGGTAGCCCACTTTCTTCTGGATCCTTTTGTGCTTATATATTACCTCCTTCACTTTGGGTTGGGTGTAGTACTCCCTATCAGGCATCCTTGATCCCGTTCTCTGAGGTTGGAAATGGGATCTGGACCTGGAAATAGGATGATCAGTGAGAGTGGGAATTACACAGTCTGAATGAAGAGTTTGGTGGGGCGATCAATCAGGGAAGTCTTTATAAACAGCCTCATTTTACAGAAGGGGGAAATGAAGCACCAAAAAGATGAACTGATATGCATGAGTTTATAAAGTCTGAGATTAGAATTAAGCCTGTCTAATTTCTTGACTTCTTTCTAACACCCCTGCAGCCAAGATCAACACAGGTGGGTGCCGAGTCTTAAGAATCCTATAGACTTGCTCATGTATTATTTCAGCTTATGGGGCAAAATTCTAATTAAAGTCCTCCTGAGATGACATTCCGTCAGCCTTTTCCAATCCCCCACTCAAGTGTAACTAACACAGTTGCTTGTGACATCTTGCTTATACCTCCCGCTGTATAGTTTCTGCCATTCCCTCCTCTGAAATCTGACACGAGATCACTCCACTTTCAAAGCTACCAGACACCAGATCCAAATTAACTGAGCCGTCTTCTTTTCAAGTGGGAAGATCTTCTCTCAAACCTCTTTTGATCTCTCTTATATCCCCACAATGTATACTTCATCTCTCTCTCTTTTTCTTTTCCATCTGGTGACAATACTGAATAGAGTTGTAAAATATGTCTCTTTTCTTTACAGATGAGTAATTCTTTCATTGTTTCTTCTAGACACAAATCCATAAATTTTGTCATGTCTGTCTTTTAAATAAAATGTTTAAGCCTTCCTCCCTCCCTTTTTTTAAAGAATGATGCCTACGGTAGGATTTATAATATATTTTAGGTGTTAGTACAGTCAGGGCAAAATTGGAATTCTTGGCTTGTCTTTTGCATTTCAGGCTTTTTGCTCTTAATTGATCTTTGGATAATAGGAGAGACAAATGGGGAAAGACTTTACCATCCCCAAGGTTAAGAGTGATCTGGGGTATCACATATAACATAACCCATAGAAATGTCTCTATTAAGCATTAGTACTACTCACTTGGTAGCATAATTAAAGAAAAAATGTATCTATTTTTGGTAAATATTAAAAGATCTGCTTTAATACTGTTGTAATCTATAACACATGTGTATGAGCTAAAACAACATAGGTTGCTTGAGGTGTGTTGTAGAAACAAGTGAAAGGAAAGAAAAGGCTCAGTATCTCTCGATATGTGGTTGTGCACTTTACCTTTTGGTTGTGGACGGGAAATGTTGGATTTCCCATGCACTGTCAGGTGACATGATCTTGAAGCCAAACAGTAGTGTTGAACATGAGATGGATATTGGTTAAATACAGATGGCCATTTAAATTTGAATTGCATGTAAACAGAAAATAAATTATATATAAATGTTTTCCATATATGACACAAAATGCACTTATGCTAATTTTTCATTCATTGTATATCTGAAATTCAAATTTAACGGGGCATCTTGTATTTTACTTGCTAAATCCAGCAAACCCAAAATGAGTCTGCTGATACGAGACAGTGAAATAAGCATTAGGGTTCTCTGAAATATTGTCATGTTTTGGCATTATAACATAGATCTCAGGAGCTTCCAAAGAGCTCTCATAAACATCACCTATAAATGAGATAAACTTATATTTTATCTTGTAAAATGTTCCCATTTCACAAAGGAGGAAATAGTTGGCTATTCATGATGGTCAAGTGACTGGCCCAATGTCAAAATGGTCCTAAGAGATGGAAACAAACTAGTATCTAGGTCTTTTGATTCTTAATCTATATTTCCTGGTTGACTTCAAAATAATTAATTGGATTATAAATAATCCAATCCATGTAGTCATATTAGTCACAATCACCAGCCCTGGGCAGTAATTATATTTCTTGGCAATAGCTACTCCACTTTGAATTGAAACATGGCCAGGCAAGCATCTCAATCCAACTGTGCCCAGGAAGCAATGTGAGCCATATTGGAAGCCCTGCATTAATATGCACAGCATGATCTAGCTGCTGGTTAGTGACATTTCCCCACAATTTCTAGAGAAGTCTGTAACTTCGTGTGTGTGTGTGTGTGTGTGTGTTATAATACATATTCCCATTTTCCATACAAGTGGCAATATAATTTGGTGTCAAGAAACTACCTGGTTGTTAAGAATAATTCACAGGCATTATTGGTTTCTAGCTGTGGAAGGATGAAAGTAATTTCATGACACTTCCATTCACAGATCTGAGAGTAACTACACAGGGTCTTCTATCTGTCTGCATGTTCAGGGCTGGCGCTCTCAGAAACATAGATTTCATTTAAAATTCAGTCCTTCTGTGTGATGCTGAGTGATGTTCTTGGAACCAGACAAAATTGACCGGAAATTGTGAAAAGGTAATCAACAATTCCTTGCCTACTGAAACGAGCGAATATATGTACACACTGCTTCGAGAATCTGTTCTTTTTGTTACAGAACAGATGTCTGGGAGGTTTTTGGCAGGCCCCACTCTGTCAAACAGTCCAGTTTTGACAGTTACTTTGCTTGAGGGATGGCTGAAATGCAAAGTATTTCTGATCAGAATATCATATTCATCTGGATGTTAATTACTGTGTCTGCCTTCGTATAAATAATTAATTATGCAAAACCCACACAGCTGTTGCTGGACAGAGTTAAGTGACTTGCTGTCAGTCTCACATTTCTGGAAAGGAAAGGGAGCTTGAGTAAAACAGGCTCTGTCACCAGGGGGAGGGGACACTCTTGTCACAGTCCTTGTGTGGTCAGATGAGAGATCATGGTGGCTGAAAAAGGTGTGTGTGTGTGTGTGTGTGTGTGTTTCAAATAAATAAATCATATATACCATTTTATTTATTTATTTAAAAAAATTTTAATGTTTTATTTATTTCTGAGAGAGACACACACACACAGTGTGAGCAGGGTAGGGTCAGAGAGAGGGAGACACAGAATCTGAAACAGGCTCCAGGCTCTGAGCTAGCTGTCAGCACAGAGCCTGACGCGGGGCTCGAACCCACGCACTGTGAGATCATGACCTGAGCCGAAGTCGGAAGCTTAACCGACTGAGCCACCCAGGCGCCCCTCAAATAAATAAGTCATATATACCATTTTATAGTAGCTGGTCTAAACGCAATTCCTTTTTCAAGTTATGTAGTAACCTTACAGGAATCCAAACACCGCATGGAATTACATTACAAACCCAGTCCCTGGGTCCTTTAGCCTTGCTATCACATTTGTAAATCCCAAGAGTCTAAGATGGACTCTGGACCGGAACAAGGAAGTCACACTCAGTGAGGTTAGTTTTTGTTTGTTTGTTTGTTGTTTTTTAAATCTCAAGGAAACCACTGACAGGACACAATCATTCTATTCCTTTTGCAGATTGATGCAAGCATCACCAATCTGGTCCATAATGAATCTGGTCCATAATGAATGAACGTCTAAAGTACTGAGAAATAATAACCCATCCGTTAAAAACAGGTATCTGTACATGGATTGACTCAAATGTCAATGATCTTTGGTTTAGATATAACTCGAAGGGATAAGTGCTCGTTCCATGCAACATTTTTTGGCAAAACAGCAGGGCAGGTAGCAACGGTGGCAGGAAGAAGGAGAAGATCGCTTCCAAAACCAAGGCTTTGGGACACTCGTCGGACAGTTTTGCTGGTGCAGGTACTGATGTTACCATAACGAAGTAAACTGCCAGAGCTTACAAAGAACGTTGCTATAGACAGAGACCCACATCACAGCTGCAGGAGAATGGTTGTCGGTCGAGGCCATGGGGGGTGGGTTCTGGGCTCCTTCTCTTCCCATCTCTCCCCTAAGTCATTAGGACAAGTTGCGTGAGGCTTAAGAACCTCTCCCTTCCACTCTCACCCAGGGTTTGTTGACAGAATCAAATGAGATGACCAACACGGAGGCACTCTGCAAACTGAGATCCTATTTGAAAATACAGAATGTCATTCCATTTCAACAGTCAGTTATTGGTCACGTTGTGCTTATTCTGATACATCTACTTGTTATACTTCTTCCATTTAAGTCCACCTCTTTATTTATTCACCCAGCAGGCTTTTGTTGTCATCCACTCATATATCAGATGCCGCTTTAGCCATGGGGTACTGCAGGGAATAAAAAGACAGGAGTTTCTACCTTTTGAAGCTCAGAGTCCAGTGAGGAGAACAAACACAAAAGAAAAGAAAATACATTGGTAAAATAATTACAGAGTTTTAAGTGCTAAGAAGAAAACGAAATGAGGTGGAGGTGTATACAGAGAGGGTCACACACATGCTTTTGGATGGGGAACTTGGGAAAAGGCTGTGGGGCAAGATTTGGTTCTTAAGCAGATACCAAAATGAAAAGATGGACCCAGCCACAGTCAGAACCAAGAGAAGAGAATGCACACACATGAGAAGGTCCCCAGATGGGGACTCGCTCTATATACGGAAGGGTGGGTGATGCCACAGGACTGTGGGGGTGCTTCAGGAGGAAGGTGTGGTAGGTCATGAAACCCATCTTCCTGTTCCTCCTAGATCCCAAAACAAAACCCCGGCACACAACAGCTCTGTGGTTTTCGTAGAAGACATACCATGTGGCTGTAATCAGTTTGATTTTCTTTTCAGAATAATTAGATTGTTCTTTCTTGGAGAAAATTGGGGCTGTAGAGAAAAGTGAAGGAAAAAAATCCCAACACATGTGCCTTTAAGAAAATATGAGTCTGCAGCACTTATATTGACTGAGTTTTCTTCCCCGTTGAACTTTGACCTAATGATTCTCAAAGCCTTGTCACACATGATAGAACAGTCCATCAAAGATATGTGGCAGGTAAAAAAAAAAAAATTAGAGCTTGCGTCAAGTCCTTTATATGTGACACCTTTAATGTAAGATGCAACAAAACGTATATATGGTTTATACCATTTTTTCCACTCATAATGATGTTGAAGGTCGTATTTAAGTAAAAAGTCTGTTTAGATGAGGAACCAGCACACCTAAAAATTCTAGACTAAAACCTCTCTTCCACTGAAAAAAATAAGGGATGCCCTGTCTCCCTATACAACCCTGCCCTCCGTGCATGGAATTATTTAGATAATTGGTGTTTGGTTTCCTGTACGTTGATGGCGATGCTGCCTACGTCCAGATGCTTGCGTTAAAGGTGAACAGCAGGATGTGGACGTAAGAAGCCAGAGGACCTTGGTTCACTTTTCACTGCTTTTCAACAGGCCTTGAAAACAAGGCTTACTCATTTTACTCCAGCAGCCATCCGGAGGCATTCTCAGGTAGAATTCCACCATAGCCAGGGAAGAGGCTTTACCTCGTGTTCAGAATAATCAAATTGGACTAGTAAAGGTTACTGTGGCCTTAACAAGGCTTCCATATTGTAATCACATTTATGTCAGTAGCACCTGGTGGAAAGAATTTTTCAGCCAAGCATGGCAGGCTGGAAAAAAAAAAAAAAAAGGTATGTTTAGTGCAAAATAATACAATGTAGAACTGAGGCCCTGATATCTTTTATTTCTTCCTTATTATAATACTAAAAATATAATAAATGCATCTTGTTCAATAGTAAATTGTACAAAAGTTCTTGTAATGGTGGGAAACTGTTACCTGCTTGCCCCCACCTCCCTTTCCTTCCCAAAAGCAGCCACATCTCACCGCATTTGATTTTAGTTCTGGTAGTTACCTTTATATCTAAACAGTATGCTCATAGTATTAATTCAAATGTTGACTGTTAGTTTCTAGCTACAAAAGATGAGACTTCAGCTCACTTCGTTTATTCATTCTATTATTCAACACTGATAGCTCTTGTATTCCAAGTTCTAAGAATATAACAATGAAAAAGCTGTGCAGTCACTGCCTTTCTAAGAGAGGAGACATAAAATAAACAGACACACAATCTAGGTCTACGTAATGTTCAGTTCTGTGGAGAACAATAAATTAGAGCAAAAAAGTAAAAAAAAAAAATTGAAGGTTTCTATTTTAGATAAGATTGTCAGAGATGGCGTTTCTTATAAGGTCACACCAGCAACCTGAATGGGAGAAAACGCAATTAAAATCTTTGGGAGAAGACTCTTCCTGAAAGAGGAAACAGAAAATCCAAAATGGTACAAGGGAGTTGCTTCAGCATGTCCAAGAAGAAGCAAGAGCAGAGAGCAGTTTGGCTACAGCCCAACGGGTCAGGGGGGCCATTAGAGGCATGGCTGTACCTTCAAATTTATTCCAAGTTTGTGAGGCAATTTGAGAGGGTTTAGAGTAAAATGTTTTGCCTTATTTGCAGAACTTTGACACATGTGCAGAGAAGAAACTCATTGTAAGATTGCAGCTCAATAGATTTTCATGATGTGGTGAATGATACTCAGCTCTAGAAATACAAAAAGCAAGAGAACCACAGACCCCGTTTGGATTGCTTCCTAGGCACTACTTATCTCTTCCCCAAAGGAAACTGCAATCTTGACTTCAATCAAAATAGATATGTCTTGGTCATTTTTGAACTTTAAGTAAAAGAAACAAGACGGGATGTGTGAACACTTACATTGCCTTCATATATTTCTGAGTGTCTTCTACACTGTTACATACAGCAGTGGTTCGTTTCAAGGCTAGAGAAGTGTGTCCAGATCTCCAATTATGACTCTACAGTTGCTATTACTTCCTTTTAATTGTATCAACTATTGTCATATATACTTTCAAGCTGGATTATTAGGCACATGTACATTTAGAACTGTTGTATCTTCCTATTGATTTGACTCTATTATCATTTTGGAATATCCTTACTTTATAGTAGTGTTTTTGTTTCTTTGTTTGTTTTTACCATAAATCTACTTTGTCTTAAATTAGGGGACATGTACTAGATTTATTTATATTCTCTTTTTCCTTTCTTTAGTCTTTACATTCATCTCTCCTTATATGTTAATATATATATCTTTTAAGCAATATATAATTTAAAAATTTAATTTAATTGGAATATTCATTGTGTTTTGTTAAATTTAATAACTTTTCTTGGTTTAAATCTTCATCAATTTTTCTCATTTGGGGTAAGAGTATTAAGCTCAGTTTCATGAACTAGGTATCCCTCCACTGAAATTTTTACATAAGGGGCCCTGTGTGGTTCAGTTGGTTAAGTGTTCAACTTTGGCTCAGGTCATGATCTTATGGTTTGTGGGTTTGAGCCCCTCATCAGGCTCTGTGCTGTCAGTGCAGAGCCTGCTTTGGATGCTCTGTCTCCCTCTCTCTGCCTCTTCCCTGCTCGTGTTCTCTCTCTCTCTCTCTCTCTCAAAAATAAATATTTAAAAAACGAGAAATTTTTATGTAACAACAAGCCTATGTGATATTATTTTGCATATATACATAATCCTTAGTTTTTTCATCCTTATATAAGTGAGAGAGTAGCACCTTCCTACAAATGATCAAATTCTCCTATCTTATCAGCTAGAGAATGAATGCAGTGTAAAGTGTGTGGTAAATATTAGTTATTATGATGCTAATTTGGAGTAAAAAATCAGTGTAAGTTTACTACGATGTCTGTTGGATTTGCCTAATTACATTTTCTTTACATAGGATATCATTGATCTGTGGCATTGACAGATTTTTTATTACAAAACACAAATTGCCTTCTCTGTCAATTTTTATCTCTGGGAAAGAAAAAACAGTGCAAATCGTATACAGTGAGAACAAAGCAATCTTTCCCAGTGGTGTGAAGTGATAAACCTGCAATCCTCCTAACTGTGCAGAAATGGGAAATCAGTCTCACAGGAGCTGTCCATCCACTCACAGCATTTTCATAAGGCATTAAAGAAGTTGAAAATATATTTATGTGGTGTCGTAAATGGAACAAAACCCTGGATGGTTTTTAACCAGTTCCTTGAGTTGCGCTCCAAGGAAATACAGAAGTATCAGGATCAAGAAAGTTATTAGTTGGTCAAAACAATGGATAAACCAAATAAGATGCAGTTAACCTGGACTAAATATGAGGACCTGCATTTTATTTTATTTTATTTTTTTTTAAATGTTTTATTTATTTTTGAGAGGGAGATAGAGACAGCATGAGCTTGGGAGGGCCAGAGAGAGAGGGAGACACAGAATCTGAAACAGGCTCCAGGCTCTGAGCTGTCAGCACAGAGCCCGATGTGGGGTTGAACCCACGAAACATGAGATCATGACCTGAGCTGAGGTCGGACGCCCAACCTACTGAGCCACCCAGGCCCCCCGAGGACCTGCATTTTAAAACAAACACAATTACAGAAATACAAAACAAAGGAGAACATTTGGTTTGGCATGAGATCATATGAACAAATTTTAGGAGTCATAGATGGTCACATAAAAGTGAATAAGCACTTTTATGTTTAAGTGCTTTTACGTTTTAAGTTTAAGCACTGCAGTGTGGTTTCAAAGGAAATCAATCTGTGGGCGCCTGGGTGGCTCAGTCGATTAAGCATCCGACTTTGGCTTAGGTCATGATCTCACGGTTCTTGGGTTCGAACCCCACATCAGGCTCTGTGCTGACAGCTCAGAGCCTGAGCCTGTCTTCGGATTCTGTGTCTCCCTCTCTCTCTGACCCTCCCCTGCTCCTGCTGCCTCTCTCTCTATCAAAGACAAATAAAATAATAAAAATATTTTTAAAAAAGCAAAAGAAGTAAATATGACCTGAGGCTGAACTACTGTACATCCAGTGTGTGGAGACTATACAGGGGCTGCTGTACAACCATTAGGACTCCCTAGAAGATGTCACTCTGTGCCCATCATTCTCTGCATTCAGGGAATGGTCAGCATGGTGAAAGAATTCCACACAAGAAATGGGTGAAGACATGTAGCCTCATTGGAGGAGCGGGAAGAAAAGCAGAACCAGCATATGTCATGGAAAACTCAGTGGTCTTCTAGATTCATCTGGGTGGGATGGGGATAAAACTACTGGATTTGATGACTACCTATCTTCCTTTTCAGTTGACAGTTAAGCCAACAGCTCAGAATAATGTGCAAGTTTTCATTTCCACTAAGACTTTGTCTAAGTAGCTACCTAGTATCTGGAAAAAGGCACGAAAACCTCAGCTGTACATTCCGGCTGCACCTCAGCCGCCATCATCCTGGATACATGAAGGACCAGCCCTGGAAACTCAATGTAATGTAATCCCCATTCCTGCTCCCTCAGAGGGCAACGTAGAGAGGACATGGCGGGGTGGGGGGAGGGGGGAGGATGCAAAGAGACACGGAGGCCAACCATTGAGCAACACACGTGTTGTGCGTGGGGGCTCAGGAAGAATATTAGGTAGGCCATAGACACGATTTCACACTTCTGGTGCAAATATGAGTAAGCCAGTTGCCATGGCCATTCCCTGCCCCCATAACAATACATTATTATTCTCATTTCTAGGCTTATTAAAGCAGCAAGTCCAGTGCCTGGTACATGGTAAGCGTTGATAAGTCACTATTATTAATCTTGTTTTCAATACAATTTTCCTTGGGAGACATTTTGTTTCCAAGTGCTATGCCTAGTTCAATGCCAAGGCTTGAGTTTTGCGTTGAGGAACGTTTTTGGTTTCTCATGCTCACTGAGAGCAGTGAATTTTCTCCTCTGTTGGGATCTGTCATAGTTGTCTGCTCAGAGGTAGTCTCCATATGCGTGAGCATTGGAGGGGCTGCCTCATGGTCCCATTGGCTGTTCAGACCAGCTGATCCTTGACAGAAGATCCTAAGCATCAGCAGGTGGAAAAGCACAGTTTGATGTTTCTGCTCCACAAATGGCACCTCCTCAACCTGGCCTGATACTGGAAGTCCCACTGCTAGAATTCCATTCCTTTGCTTAGCAAGACTCAGGAAGACTAATTCAATATCCTCTTGTGGGCTGAGATTTAGAAGAGATGGTGTTTAAAGAGTCTTCCAGATTTGTGTTAGAAGAGGAAGAGAAGGAGGAAGGGGAGGAGAGAGAGAAAAGGGAGGAGGAGGGAAGGAAGATCTTTATCCAAGAAATCCAGGATTTGCATTTAAGCCACTACATCTCCTAATAAAGCATTATATATTCTAGTACGAGTGAGGGATAAAGCCAACCTGACTGGACCAAGAATCAGGATTTCCACCCTCTGACTTCAGCTCGCTGGCCTTTTCTTTGCTGAGCAGTGAAGGTGGGGACAAATTCACTTCCTGTTACATACATAGAATTTTTCTGCCATATTGTAAGTACCAATCGACAAATAGTTTAGTGTCTAAGAACCTAGACTCTGGAAACAACTGCTTGGATTTGGTTCTTAGCCCTGCCATTTACCAGTTATGTGATCTCAGTTTTGTCATCTCTGAAATAGAGGCTGTGTTCATTGGCAGGCCTGAGGCTGAGGTCTGGAAGGACCTTCTTCCCATGGCTGAGGTCTTAGCCAGGATGCTGGCTCAGCGAAGAGGGCTTAGCTCTCTCCATGTGCTCTTGCTTCCTCCCAGATGCTAGTCGAGGCTCATACACATGGTTGTGGAAGGGTCCGAGCGGCCAGGGCAGACAGGCTTTAACTTGCAACACTCTTGAAGCTTCCACTTAGGTGGCATTTGTCATTTTCCTGTTGACCAGAGCCAAACTCAGAGTCAGCGGGAAGGGGCAGTTGTAGGACATGTGTATAGGGAAGAAACTACAGCGGCCATATTGCAAATATTTTACCGAAAGGATAATAGCAGCTACTGCATCACACACTTGTTTTGAAGATTAAATAAATTACTACACACAAAACATTTAAAGCAGTGCTGTGAATAGTAAGGACTAAATAAGGGTCTGCCATTGCTGCTAACACCTAGGGTCTCTGTCAGTGCAAAGATCTGTAATACTAATGATTTATGCCAGAAATCTCTTCCTTTCTATCTAATTGTGGCTCCATCGCTAAGTAGCGGAGTGACATGGGCATGTAACGAACTTCTATTGGTTCTAGTTTCTTTTTAACTTCTATGTGTTTTCTGGTTATACAAGTAAATTATGAATGTATTGTTTTTATGGATAAAATAAAAAATGTAAAAGAATATAGAATAAAAAGCATAATACCTATACCCATCACTCTCTTCAAAGTCATCTCCTATTTCTAATACAAGTTTATTATTTAATCTTCCTTAATTTATGCATGTGTGTATGTATGTAGTAGTAATATATGTATACAAAAGTTATTTCATATATGTAAAAATGTATAGAAACATAATACAAATTTCACTTACATGAAATCTATATAGGTTCATATCTATTTCATACATGCAAAGTATGTATAGAAACATGATATAAATTTCACATACATGACATATATGCCCATATGTTACAAAATTTATAAATTACATTGTGTGGTTATTTTATATAAATAGAACTATACTCTATATACTATTACATATTACTATTATATAGTATATATATAATTACTTTTTTCAATTATTATACATGGTAGACATTTTAGTAATATATGTGATCTATAACTTATACATTTTTTTTAATTCCATGATGTTTGAGCTTGCATATGCCTTAGTTTATTAAGTATTCCTTATTAAAACTATTCATATTTTTCCTAATTTTTATTAATGATGGCAGTGCTGCACATGTCTTGGTCCATATTATAAGCCTGTATTCAGGTATATTTATGGCAGATGATTTGCTAGGTTGAAGCTGTGAGTCTCTCACATTTTGAAAGACTGACAAGTTCTACTTTTCAAACATGTCAATTGTTTTCAGTGAACTTACGCATCAAGGAGAGGTCTTAGAGTAATGATTTCTGAATTATCTCCCAATTTTATAATTCCTTGGGTCCAATTGAGACTTCGGCCCCAGAAGTATTATGACTTCAATGAATGGTCTCGTACTTACCATCCCTGGAGTTCAGCAGCGATTTGAGGCCAGATTTAGTGCGTACTGGGCACAAAAGCTAAAAGCTCATTTTCTCTGTGCTTCTATGTTGTTTATTTCATAAATCTCCCCATTCCGGACTCAGCAGACAGTCATGTCCCCTTCCTGCAGAAAACCTAGGTTCCAGGCACGGCCATTCCAGGCACTGACTTGGGTCACTGAGCGAGGGCTTCCGGGCCCTGTGACACACACGTGTCGTGGCCTGCCCACGGGGGAAACCTCCCTGTCCTGCTTCACCGGGTCCTCCCAGGACCTCGAGGGCCAGAGCCACTCTGGGTAGTTCTCATAAGGCAGTGTGTGCTAAAGCCTGACTGCCAGAAATAAGAAGTTCACGTTCATGAGAGAGACCTCAGTCCTGGAGCTGAAGTAGGCAGACAGCCAACAGAAATTGTTTTGTGGATGAAATATTTCCTAAAAATAGCTCTCGCAGCTCAGCCTAATGCAATTAAAGTTAGTGATGTACATAATAAGAAAACCGGGAGCTCTTCCTGCTAATAACCACTGTGGAACCAAGGCAATCCATTCCATTAATTTAATATACACTTTCAGAGTCCCCTGGTAATAGAAGTATAATTAAAATGATATGCTTTGATAGGCTTTTCTTTCCAAAATGAAATTTTGCAAGTACAGGTTTCAAAATATATATACATTTTTTTTTTGCCTTTAATTATTCCTCACTGTACATTTATTTTGGACTCTCCTTCCTCCATCTCCTCCTTCCCAAACATTTCCTTGAAGTTGAGTCCTCCCCACAATGTACTGACAGATTTCCTGATGCTGATTAAGAGACAGCTATAGAGAGCATGAGAATTAACTACCCGACGCAGAAGTCGGGAGGACTGGGTTGAACTTGGAGTTACTAAAGATTTCCATTCTACCAACATTCAAAAAGGCTCAATTCAAAGTATCAATTAAAAGACCATGGGACTTAAAAATCAAAGAACTGAAAACAATTTAAGCAGCATCACTCTGAGAAAATGGACTCCCATTTAATGAAGAGTTTGATAATTTTTTGACCATATGATTTCAAGAAACTTAGAATTGATGTCATATAGATTATTTTAACAAAACAAATGGTTCTGTTGGTTGGGTTCAATTGGGAAATAAAATGTCTTTTTATTTATGTATTTACGTATTTTTTTAATGTTTGTTTTTGAGAGAGAGGGAGTCAGAGTACAAGTGGGGGAGGGGCAGAGAGAGACACACACACACAGAATCTAAGCAGGCTCCAGGCTCTGAGCTGTCAGCACAGAACCCAACATGGGGCTCAAACTCAGGAATTATAAGATCATGACCTGAGCCAAAGTCAGACATCTTACTATTTATTTAACTCCACTTTAAGGTAGATGAAGTTTCTATAGAAGTGTTTCTATGTTGTGAACGAAGGATGAATTTGAATGTGTTTGAAACAACTCAAAAAGAAATTGAAAAGTTATGCCCCATTACAAAAAAAATAAAAAAAAAAAAACAAACTCAAACAAAAACCCCCATGGTAATAAAGAAGGAGTTTTCAAAGGGAAAGAATACTATGTTTGAGTAAGTTTGAAATAAGATAAAAATCTGATGGGAAGTCACAGTATTGACAAAGAACATGGTGGTTTATTTATTTATATTTTATATATTTTTTTAAAATTTAAATACAAGTTATATAACATACAGTATAGTCTTGGGTTCTTGGGTTCAGGAGTAGAACACCAGTGTTTATAGCAGTGCTATTAACAATAGCCAAATTATGGAAAGAGCCCAAATGTCCATTGAATGTACATACACAACACAATATTATTTGGTGATCAAAAGAATGAAATCTTGCCATTTGCTGCAACATGGATGGAACTAGGTGTATTATACTAGGTGAAATAAGTCAGTCAGAGAAAGGTATATGATTTCCCTCATATGGGGAATTTGAGAAACTCAAGAGGGGAACATAGGAGAAGGGAGGGAAAAATAAGATACAAACAGAGAGGAAGGCAAACCATAAGAGACTTTTTTTTTTAATTTTTTACATTTATTTATTTTTGAGAGACAGGGAGAGACAGAGCACAAGTGGGGGAGGGGCAGGTGGAGAAGGAGACACAGAATCTGAAGCAGCTCCAGGCTCCAAGCTGTCAGCACAGAGCCCAACTTGGGGCTTGAACCCACAAACCTCGAGATCATGACCTGAGCTGAAATTTGGATGCTGAACCAACTGAGCCACCCAAGTGCCCCATAAGAGACTCTTAATAAAGAGACGAACAGGGTGGATGGGGGTGAGAGGGGCTGGGAGGATGGGCCAATGGGGGATGGGCATTAAGGAGGACACTTTTTGGGAAGGGCACACTCTTCTATAGCAATGTTGAAAATGAAGCTATGGAAGGCACCATTTTCTTCCTCACTGAATCATTTGTGAGGGGAGAATGAAATCTTCCTCAGATTTTGGGATTTTTTTAGTCGTTGGCAGAAAAACTCCATAAAAGTTGAGTGGTTTCCAAGATAGTGAAGACTTTTGCCTTCACAGTGTCAGAGGAAGGGTCACCTGGGAAAGACAGGACAGAAAAGTCTCCCTCCTCAAACTCCAGACTCTTCCTTACCTTTCTCCTCAAGCACAGAGGCAATTGAATAGATTTCTGCTTCTTTAAAGGAAATATAGCTGCAATTAGAACGATATGAGGAGCTGGATAAATCATGCATTTGTCTACTTGGAGTGAAAAAGAGTTTCTTCCATTGAGAACCAGCACTCCTTTGCCCATCTATTCTTGATCCATGAGAGAAGAAAGAGCTAAATTTCTGGGCACACCCTGTACCCCCCACATCCTGTACTCCCACTTCTGCTGGCCCATGTGAAGGTCATGGTGCATGGTGCCTGCTTTTGGACAATGGATCTCAACCTTGGTTTGTTTGATACAAAGTCTTTGTTCTTAATTACTGAAACTTACAATACAGCATCTTAAAATCACAAGTGCCCTTGGAGAAGGAAACAGAGTCCTAACGATTGTAGAATTTAGAAGGTTTCTAATCACTTTCTGGTGTGTGTGTGAAGGGGGGGGGCGGTTCTTTACTGATGCCTAAAACCATGCAGAATTTTCTACTGAATTCCACCAAGAATGAATAAACAAAATTGCTCCAGGACACGTTTTCCTTTTTCCTTTTTCTTTACATCTGGTGTTTCCATATTTATTTTTTTAAAGAAGTATTGAAGCTATGAATATCCGATTCCTCCTTCCTTAAATGAAGAAGGTGAGAAGGTGCAGTGGCTGGCCTGGGGTCACAGAGCAAGCTCATGGCATGCAGAGGACTGGTGACTATGGGTCGTCCCTCCTGGTTGGAGTGTTTTCTACGGGAGAAGAAGCTTACACAACACACACACACACACACACACACACACACACACACACATAACTTCACTTGTGTTTCTACTCACTGAGAGCTGGTGTTAGGGTTTTCCAGAGAAGCAGAACTGATTTTATTTTGCTTTTTTTTAATGTTTTATTTATTTCTGAGAGAGAGAGAGAATGAGACAGCATGAGCAGGGGAGGGTCAGAGAGAGAGAGACACATGCACAGAATCTGAAGCAGGCTCCAGGTTCTGAGCTGGCAGTCAGCACAGAGCCCGACGCGGGGCTCAAACCCACGAACCGTGAGATCATGACCTGAGCCGAAGTCGGGAGCTCAACCGACTGAGCCACCCCTGCGCCCCAGAACTGATTTTCTATAGATGAAAATATTTATTAGGAAAAATTGGTTCACACAGTTGTAAAGGCTGACAAGTCTCATGTTCTGCCGTCTGCAAACAAGAAATGCAGGAAAGCCAGTGGTGTGATTCAGTTTGAGTCCAAAGGCTGAAGAATCAGGGAAGGCAATAATGTAAATCATGGTCTGAGGGTAAGAGAAGACCAGTGAATGTTCCAGCTCAAATAGTCATCGGAAGAAGGGGCCAATTCTCCTTTTCCTCTGCTGTTGGTTCTGTTCAAGCTGTCGGTGGATTGGCTCATGGCACCCACCCTGGAAAGCGCAATCTGCTTCAGTGGGTCTACCAGCGAAAATGCTAATCTCACTCAGAAGCACTCGCGCAGACATACCCAGAAATAATGTTTAGTTAAATATCTGGGCATCCCGTGGCCCAGTCAAGTTGACACACTAAACGTCACAGAGCCATACTGCTGGTATTTGCATGCTGTCCTCTGGGATGGGCCCCGACTGTAACTGTTGGCACTCTTCTGAACAATTTATAATGTGGTATTTAAGTAAAGAGCAAGCAGATTATGACATATTTCCTTCCCCATGCATGAAGCCAAAATGTGGTAAACACGAGGCAGTCTCATATAATTACAGATAATGCTTAAGATATAAATGTCAACAATAGCAAAATAAATAATATCACCAAAAGAGTGGATTAAAAAATTGTGGGGACAAGGTGATCTAGAAGGAAACACAGATAAATTGGAATATATTGGCGGGGTGGTGTTAGATTTTTTTAAAATAATTTCTGTTAAGGCTTTCACAATGTTATTTCTATAACAAAATATTGCGAGTAAATTGAACTTTTTTAATGTTTATTTATTGAGAGAGAGGGAGACAGCAAAAGAGGGAGGGGCAGAGAGAGAGGAGACACAAGAATCCCATGCAGGCTCCAGGCTCTGAGCTGTCAGCACAGAGCCTGATGGGGGAGTTTAAACCTTGGACTGTGAGATCATGACCTGAGCCAAAGTCAGACACTTAACCGACTGAGCCACCCAGGAGCCCTGCAAATGAAGTTAAAATTTACAAGTTCAGATAGATGCTTGTGTTACAGCTGATACGGGCAATACCACTCATAAAGGAATGCACATTGCATAATGTGGGATTGTGAAAAATACAGTCAGAGTAGAGGAAATTTTCTATAGTGTTTGAATACGTAGTCTCAACACTTTATGGATTATCAGATATGTTGAAAATATACAAACTGATATCTCCTACCTTATTTTACTGCTGAAGCTCCAGATTTTGCCTACCTGACAGTTCCACTTGGGTATTCCTCAGTCTCTGGAGCCGAACGCATGTGACGTTTGGTCCAGCCTCTAGGCCACCCGAGCTTCACATCCTGCAGTCCCCTGTGTCTCCCTAAGCGGCAGTCGGTATCCAAAGCCTGGAGCTCCCCCGCACCCCTCTGTCATCCACTGGTGCAGACCACCGATGGAACCTACCCCTATTTTTACTTCCAACGTATTTGAGGATTCTGACCCTATCCGCCACGAAATCTTCACCCAATCATTGTCTCCAGTCTTGACTGTTAAAATAACCTTTGGACAGGCTCTGCCTTCCATTTGTGCCTTCTTGTGGAAGATTGTTGTCTAGAGACAATAGCTGTGCCCCCCGCCCACCTTTTTTGGTGCGTTTATTTATTTTTTTTGAGGGGAGAGGGACAGAGAGGGAATCCCAAACTTGACATGGGGCTCCATCTCAGGAACCCTGAGATCATGACCTGGGCTCGAGCCACCCAAATGCCTCCAGATGTGGCTCTTTAATCCCCCAAACACTACAGTGGCCCTGTTCTCACCCAGATCCAACGTTCAGTCCTACAGGGCCCTTTCAGTTTCTTGCCCCCTGTGTCCGCGCTGTTTTATTTTATTTTTATTTATTTATTTTTAAAGCTTATTTATTTATTTTGAGAGCGAGAGAGAGAGAATCCCAAGCAGGCCCTGTACCATCAATGTGGAGCCTGATGTGGGGAACCCACATATCATGAGATCATGACCTGAGCTGAAGTTGGACCCTTAACCGACTGAGCCTTCCCGGCACCCCTGGCCCCATCTTTTTATTGTTTTTTGTTGTTGTTTGTTTGTTTGTTTTACCTATTTCTGAGAGAGAGAGAGAGAGAGCATGAGCAGAGGAGCGTCAGAGAGAGAGGGAGACACAGAATCTGAAGCAGGCTCCAGGTTCTGAGCTAGCTGTCAGCACAGAGCCCGACGTGGGGCTCGAACCCACACACCTTGAGATCATGACCTGAGCCGAGGTCGGATGCTTGACCGATTGAGCCACCCAGGTGCCCTGTGTCCCCGTCTTTTTAATACCAGCCCCTACTCCATTCACACGAATCGCCTATGCTGGTTTCTTTGTAATGGCTCAAAAATCCCTTTCTCCAGGGTTACCTCAGCGACTTGCTCTCTCCAATGCTTTGTGCTCAAATTTTGCCTGATGAAAAATGCCAATATCGAGCACCCTCACAAAAGCAATTCCATCATACCTCTCTCCATATTCCTTATTCAGCTTCATTTTTTCTTATAACCCCTAGTATACCTGATATACTATGAACGCATTTATTTCTCATCTATGTCTCCTCATTCATATCTGTATCTCTGCAAAAAGGGTATTTTTCTCTTATACCCCTAGTACCTAGAATAATACCTTGCACATAGAAGCTACTAAATAAACACTAATTACAAACATTAATATTCTCTTTCATTTAAGTACTGTTTAATGCTAAGATTTGGTAATTTCTAAACATTCAAAAAGCCATATTTCATAATGAGAAGCCATAATCCAAGTGAAAACACAAATTTTGAGATATATTATCTCCACAATTTTGTGGATTCATCGTCAACCTTAAGGATGACTTTTGACATACATCTTCTTCATTAAAAATATAAAATAAAATTTGCTGATTATACCTACCAAATTCAATACAGAATTAGTCATCATGGACATGATTAAGCGCATACAGTTTTCATACCTATCAAGTAAACATACTTTTTAAAACACAGTTTGAAGGATAATTAATACATATTGACATAGAATTAGCCTTCTGCTGATTATATCTTTCACTTGAATACTAACTGTAAATTAGCTTGGGTATATTTTCTGATTGATAATTTGGAAAAGCGCTCTCGAAGTAGATGTATGTTTTCTCTTGATTGAAAATAGTTCTCGACTTTTTGAATTAATTTGTGAAAGGCTATTTATAGTATTGAAATATTACATATATATTTGTGCTGTCTGATGGATGTGTACTCATGCTCTTGGATCTATAACATATCTTAAGAGTGGCTACAGTGACAAGGCCTGGGAAAAATTATATTTTGAAGACATTCTATGGATAAATGTTGAAGGAACCCACTAGTATGGATTAACCCAAATGTAAATTAAATGGTTTGTCCCTCTTGCTTAAAATTCTTAATTCCTAATTAAACAACCTTATTTAGTGTACAGCCATATTACATTTTTTTGAGATATGCTCCTGTTGTTTCTTAACTTTTGGTGTAACCAACTTGATTATTAGCTTTCTGATCATTGGAACTGTATCATACCCACTGTGATGGACTGAATGTTTGTGTCTCCTCCCCCAAATTCATATGTTCAGATCCTACCCCCCAAGGTGATGGGGGTAGGAAGTGGTGCCTTTGTGAAGTGTTCAGGTCATGAGGAAGGAGTCCTCAAGATGGGTCAAGTGCCTTCTTAAAAGAGAGTCCAGAGAACTCTCTCACTCCTTCCTACATGTGAGGACACAGGAAGATGGCCATGGTGAATCAGGAGTTGGGTCTCCGCAGACCTGCTGGCACCTTGATCTTGAACTTTCAGTCTTCACAACTGTGAGAAATAAATCTGTGTTGTTCATAGTCCACTCAGTGTATGGTGTTCTGTTATTGTAGCCTGAACAGACGGAGGCACTTGCTTGATGTGTTTCTTGATTGCCCAACACAGAGTTTTATGTGTGGTAGATACACAAAACTATTTGGTGATCCATTGATTGGTTTTAGGTTGAATAAAGCAATATAATTAATGCACAACTAGATTGAAAAGAATCACGCAATGCGCTCATCTATGTGGTCCCAGAACTTGGAATGATTCCTGGAATCTAGTGGGCATTCAGCAAACATGTGTCCAACTCTACTGTGATACCAGTATACAGTGTTTATTTTCAAAAGTAAAACAAAATAGAATAATACTAATTGATTTTTTTGATATTCATGCAATTATCACAAGGGAAAGTTTGGTTTTGATTTCTACAAAGCCATATTACACCTGAATTCTCATTCATTCACATTATTTTCTAAGAAAATAATCCATACTTTATGAAGAAGTGAGTTATTTTATACAATAGCGGCAAATCCTATATAGGGATTACTGATGTTGATAGTTTATTATTAGCATGTGTTAATGTTTATTGTAAGAATTACAACTACTAATATTACAGGTTTTCTATTTTTATTCTCTTTGGATCTTTTTGCAGAATTTACATATTTTTGTAATATCTCCCTGGAATTTCCATGTTTAATGGGGCTTGGTAATCTCAGAGTTGCAGAATAGTTGGCTGGAAATGTTATTATTAAACATCTACACCTTCCACTCCATGTTATTTTCCTGCACAAGAAAAGAGGAGGCGGACATATGAATGCTTTTCCCAAACAGACCCAGGATCAAACCCCACCTTTGGGGTCATTGAAAATGCACTCTTATAAACCATAAAAAATAATAATAAAGTGTCATTTTATATATAAACTTGACATTGTACAAAAGCATTAGATTCCCACAAGTATCCTTTCAAGTTGGTTTCGTTTCCACTTTATAGATGAGAAAACTGAGATTAACGTTGCATAGGTCAAAGGTTTCCTGGTCAGATTTCATGATTGTGAGTCTAGTGCTCTTTCCACTGCACCAAACCTGCTTTCAATATGTCAGGGTCATGCACATGATGAGACAGACATAGTTGGCTGGCGTCTGGCCTTCTCCATCGGACTGTGTGGTGGATGGATAGCACTTCCCCTGCCTGGCCCGCTGCCTCATTTGCAATCAATTTGCTTCTGCCTCCTCAGCATATCTTTATGCAACAGTAACCACTGGATTTAACACTTTTCAGGAAAGCAGAGATAATATCTGCGGAGAGTTAAGAATCTTAAAAGGATTTAGAGCCGCTAAAGGAAGACGTGAGCGATCTGAGTCTGAAGGTGCGAATGTCAACTACTGACAAGATTGACTTACAGGTGAAACAAACCAAAGACAGTGAAGCAAAACATCTGCCTGTTAGAATTCCATCAAAAGCACTCAACTACGGCTCTTTAGAAATATTTGCTAACAGTCCCCCACAGCATCGACTGTGTGCTTGTCACATTCGGATGGTAATATGCTCGGTGGAAAGGGGCCAACAGACACAGTCAGAGGGTGTAATGTTTCTTTAATGGCAATGGATGTGGAAACTTCAGAATATAATTATAGAATCAGAAGATACGGCATGCTTCCAGACAGAGCCGTCTTCCAAGCTTCTCGAAGTTCACTGTGGATAATGAAGCGCTGAGGAAGATCTTACCCGTGTGGAATGAATATTTTGCCATGTGAAAGGATTTTTCTCATGTTGAAGGCCACTCTCATTTTCTCCTGACCACTCTGGGGACTCGCCCTCCTCTGCAGTGTGACAGAGGACCCGTTCAGAGCAAGTCACCAAATCTCGAGGGCTTTGTGCAGCCAGCAGTATTAGGGGGATTGGAGGTCAGCAACTGAAGAACATTCCTCGGCAGGCCCAGATGTCTGAAGCCTGTCTGAAGGCTGCTTTGGACGCAACACAGTGGAATCCTTTAAGGTGGTTACACACATAGACAAAATGGATTTGCATCTCAATGTATCGTGATGATTGTGTATTCAGAGGTTTGAATACTTCATGGTCCTACTATAGACTGAATGTTTGTGTCCTCCTGACATTGATAAGCTGGGAACACGGTCCCCGATGTGATGGCATTAGGAGAGGGGCCTTTGGGGGATGATTAGTCCCAGGAATGACATCCGTGCCCCTATAGAAACCCTCTTGCCCCTTCTGTTCTGTGAGGACACAGCCTGCAGATAGCAGTCCGTGGACCGAAAGCTGAGCCTGCACCAGGCCCTGGGGCTGCCAGCGCCTTGATCTGGGACTTCCCAGCCTCCAGAACTGTGAGAAATCTATGCCTGTTTATAAACCACATCTATGGTACTTGTTATAGTACCTTGAACAGATGAAAGCGGTGTCTAAGAGTTTTTCAAATAGGAAGAGAAAACATCTTAACAAGATGCACACTTAGTATTGTCTGGGCAGAGGAATGTCACACGCATCTTATTTCTTGCAGTTACATAGACGTGGAGAGGAGAAGTGGGTTTGTGACTAGGACCCAGAAGGTCCCACTGGACTCTCTCCTGCTGCACAGAAATCTTTCCGGGAGCCAGTCTTTCTGACTAACTGAGGCCTGAGGGGTTCTGCTACTGACAGAGAGACGGGGCTGTTCCGTATTTTTCCAAGAGAACAGCGATACTGCCTTTCAGGCTTTGGTCCCTCAGGGCCACATTGCTAGCCAGGGGCTGCTGGACTGGACTCGGCATGGTCCTAGAGGTGAAATAATGGTTGTGCAAGTTTACCTCCATCGGGTGACCCTGGGAAGTCTCAGGGTCTTTCCGGCTTTAATATCTAAAGTTCCCTAAATGTTGATTTTGGTAACTTTTAGAGCAGGGTATAAATGTATTTTTTAAAAGGTTTATTTATTTATTTTGAGAGAGTGACAGCACAATCGGGGAGGAGCAGAGAGAAGGAGAGACAGAATCCCACACAGGCTCCACACCATCAGAGCAGAGCCTCATAGGGGGCTTGAATCCATGAACCATGAGATCATGACCAGAGCTGAGATCAAGAGTCAGACGCTAAACCAACTCAGCCACTCGTGTGCCGCCAGGTATATTTTTTAAATGTATTTTTATTTATTTAATTTTTAAATGTTTATTTATTTATTTTGAGAAAGTGTGCAAGCAGGGGAAGGAAGAGAGAGAGGCAGAGAGAGAATCTGAAGCAGGCTACCGCTGTCAGTGCAGAGCCTGATGTGGGCCTCAGTCCCACAACCTGTGAGATCATGACCCAAGCCAAAAACCAAGCACCAGACATCTAATGGACTGAACTACCCAAGTGCCCCTTCAACTGTATTTTTAAAAAATATATACTTTTTTAGTCAAATATATAACCTACTCTTATTATAGGTCACAAATACACACACATACACACACACACACACACACACACACACACACACACAAAGAGATTTATATCAAGGAATTGGCTTGTGTGATTGTGGGGATTGGCAAGCCTTAAATTTGTAGGCAGACCTGTGAGCTGGAAATTCAGGCAAGAGCTGAGGCTGTGGTCCTGAGGCAGAATTTCTTCATCTGTGGGAAACCTCAGTTTTTGCTTTTAAGTCCTTTCAGTGGGTTGCATGAAGCCCACTCACATTACAGAGGAAAATTCCTTTCCTTAAAGCCCTCTGTTTGAAGATATTACCCACCCAGCACTGTGTAGATCAGTGCTGCCTGAGTCAGTCAAACTGACGCATACAACTAACAATCACACAGTATACAACAAAACAAAACAACAACAAATAAACAATCTTCCATATAAGTTTAATTCACTTTTAAAATGAATGTATTCTTCACCATGGTGGTAATAAGGAGATTTCCTCGGACTTCAGTGATTTTGATCAAATTGCTTTTCTGGAACCTGGAAAGGGCCCAGGAACAATTTCTTCTTGGGAACCTTCTAGAAAATAGCTTTGCTTCCATCTAATCCTGTGTTTTCTAGTTACAGTAGACAGTTACTCAGGACCCAAAGTATGGGGTAAAAGTCTGATTCTTATCCTGCCTTGAGGTTAGCTCTTATCCCTGAACAGGGAGAATCCGGAGGAAGCCATCAGCAAGCCTTGGGCATGATTGGTTTTGAGTTTCCCAGTGTTGTCCTATTATATTTGGTGGAGAATCAGGAGTTAGGATGCAGCGTGTCGTAGAAAGAGCAAAGGTTTGTTTTCATTTTTTCCCTACTATTCTTGCAGTTCTCCTCTCCCTGTCTGTTCTTCCAAAGCCACTCCTCAGGCGGCTCTGAGCTCTGGAGCCCCCATTCCCCGTGTGGACATGAGAACGTGCAAATGCCTTCTTCCCTCGGGGAACCGTCTGGAGGTCAGGGTCTCTGTAGCTGCGTTTCACTTTCTGAGGATTAGTTTCCCTAGAAATGATAATGCTATAATAATAATTAAATAATAATGCTAATGACCATATGTTAGGATGATTAGTTGTTATAAAGATTTAAAAAAGAATCATTAATACGAAATGTTGGAAGGAAAGGGAAGAAGGAAGGAAGAAAAAATAAGGAAGGAAGAAAGAAAAGAAGGAAGGAGAGAAGAAAAGGAAGGAAGGAGGGAAGGGAAGAGTACAGCCATGGGAAAGTATGTCACTACGGCTGTCCCCTGCTGAGCCCCTTGGGCAGGGCTGAAGGAAACATCTAAAGCTGAGCTAAGGTTCGTTGGGCCTCCCTGCACCACACGCCTGGACAGACAGCCTGGGCCATCCGTAGATGGCAAGACTGAAGACTTCTAGAGAATTCTTCCTTCAGAAACCAGGCTCTCAGGAGTGCGTGTCTTCTATTCGGAGCAAAGGAAAGTGTTGGGTGAGTATTGTTTGGGCATTAGGCATTTCTAAAGACTACAATTAATTCAGAATCCAAAGGAATAAAAGTCTAAGAATCATTAATCAGAAGGGGCAAATGCATTCTCTGGTGTTCTTGGGGCTTGAGACCCTCACAGAGTATAGGAAGTCTAGTTACACATGTGTTCATCACCTGGTTCTGCAAAGAATAGATTCTTTCAGCTAGAGGGCCGGCCGAGGAGTGGGGCTTCGTGCCGAGGTGAGACCTGCCGCCGGGGCAGATGCAAATGGTTTTGCCTGGTGAGGATGTGCCCTGATGACTTTCACTCCAGGGAACTACACTGACCAAGGGCCCGACTTGAAATCCATTCCTGCTTTTGTAGAAGGCCATACTTCCCAGGGCGACCCCACCAGTGATGGACAGGACTCTTCCTGTGGGTGCTGCTTTGCCTGCTGTAGCTGGAGACGGTGTAGAAGCTTCCGCACCCCTTAGCAGTCCAGTGGCTCCCACAGCCCTGCCCATCTTCTCTCGGGGTGGGGCTCACGTGACTGTTCCCGACTCCCAGCCGTCTCCAGCTCCTGCTTCCTTGCTTTCTGTCTCTCAGGTATTTCCTCTAATAAGATCCTTGCATATTTATTCCCACCTTGGCATCTGCTTCTCAGGGAATGAGGTGGGCGGCCAATTGTCCCAGTGTGCCCTGGAAGGCCCAGGTTTCATGCTGAAAGTCCCCCTTCTCAGGAAACCCTGTCCCCTGTGAATCAGGATGGCTGGTCACCTGGAGTCCAGGTCTAACCCAGGTGGGGGGCGCTCCCAGCTCCCTTGGGTGGGTGGCTCCGGAGAAAGAGAGGCAAGAAACATTGAAGGGCGCCCCTGCCGAAGTACAAGGAGAGGATCTGGGAAATAGAAATTGGTTGAAAGGGAATTTGGGGGGCGCCTGGGTGGCTTAGTCAGTTAAGCATCCAACTTTCGCTTAGGTCATGATCTCGCGGTTCGTGGGTTCGAGCCCTGTGTCGGGCTCTGTTCTGACTGCCAGCTCAGAGCCTGGAGCCTGTTTCAGAGTCTGTGTCTCCCTCTCTCTCTGACCCTCCCCTGCTCACGCTGTCTCTCTCTCTCTCCTAGAAATAAATAAAAATATTAAAAAAAAAAAAAGAAAGGGAATTTGGGACTTTTATAAAAAATGTATTTCTTTATTTAATTTTAGAGAGAAAGTGAGTGCATGTGTGATTGGTGAAGGAGCAGAGAGAGAGAGAGGGAGAGAGAGAGAATCCCAACCGGGCTCCATGCTCAGTGCAGAGCCCAACGTGAGGCTCGATCTGATCACTGTGAGATCGTGACCTGAGCCAAAACCAAGAGGTGGACTCTTAATCTGCTTAGTCATCCAGATGCCCTTAGGCTTTTTTTAAAAATATTTTTTTAGTGTAAACTTCTATTTCATCACCTGTAGAGAATCTTCTATAAAGTTTTTACTTTCTGCTAAACTTGGTGTGATGATTCAAAGAAGCTGAGTTCTGTGCACAGGCTGATGCAGGGGGGAAACACACAGATGTCCCTATCCCTAACAGCGGCACCAGACAATGTGGGGTGGGGGTGCCTGACCCTGGTAACAGGGAAGGTCCCCATCCGCTGTTCAACACTACCCAGATGCCTATGGGGCCGGTGGTCCACACATCCTCTGTTGCAGAAACCTTACTTCCTGCTTATGAACATTTATGAAGCACCTACTATGTGCCAGACATGTGGTAGAAACTAAGGATAAAAAACTTAGGTTTTTTATAAAGATAAGAAACTTAGGGATAAAAAAACCTAAAACACATACCTCGGCTTTCATGTGCTTAACAGTTCAGGAGAGTCTGTCAGATACACATTTAAATGCTGAGCTACTCAGTAGTGTGCTTGCCCTAAGGAAGGTTTGTGTGAGAGCTGTATGTGGGGAGGGGTTATACAAATCAGCCTGGGGAGATCTGGGAGGAAGTATGAATTGAGGCTTGAAAGATGAATAGGAACTTGTCGTTTATCTGGCATACAAGAGATTTCCAGGATGTAGAAAGATCTCTGAGCACATCTGGAAGATTGAACAAACCACAAACAGCTACAAATATTTGAAGGGCAAAGACAGAGGGTAGGAAGAACAGCTAGACAGGGTTTGCTGTCTGACAGCCTTGAATGTTTCTGACAAGACCTTCAGATCTTGTAGGTGACCTAGTACAAGTGAAGACTCTTGAAAAGGGGATTTGTAATAAATTAAGATTTACATTAACAGAATCTGTGCACAGGACAGCTGGGAGATGCCCACATGTCAAAATGGAGCTGTAGAAAGGCAGCGATGGAAACGGTCCAGGTGGATGAGAAAGGTGGATTTGTAGAAGACGTGCAGAGGAGAGAAGTGTATCTTTTGTTTTTGGTGGGGGGAGTCATGAAGATTCTAAACTCTGCTATCTTTCCCCAAAACATCATATGTAATAAGCACACACTAACATGTTTCCATTGATACATTCACTGCTGGGGTTTTTTAAACCAAGTTTTTCCCGTTTCTTCCAATTGGATAAAGACTAGTTGCCAACTAAATTTCCCGTTACTTACAGGAAATTTAAAAATAAAGCCTTAATTGTTTAAAGAGGATTCAACTTTACCCATCAGCCAGGAATCTGCAGTATCTAGGAAATACGTATTAATGTTTTTTTTTTTTCTGATTTCAGAGAAATTGCAAAAGTCCTATTAGTAATGGGCACCTTCAGCAGAGCAAGAGAGATATTTCCAATCAAAATCCATAGCTTTTTCTCCGTGTTCCTTGGAGTAGTGCCATATTCCTGTCCGTATATTTGAGCCCCCGGTAAGAATGCTAACACCTTACAATGTGGACTTACTTCTACTTATTGTGTTTCCCGTGACCTTCCAAAGTACACAAGCTATTATTTCCCCCATTTTATAGCTTCAAAAATGGGACTCACACGACAAAAAAATAAAGTTTGATAAAGGTCACAGAGAGGTTAAACAGAAGAGCGAAAATTCAGTCAACCCAAACCTAAGGTGTTTTTTTTTTTTTTTCCTCCTACTGTGAACTTCCCAGGACTAGTATTCTTATTTCTAGTGAATTCTAGAATGTGGAAGCTGACAGATTCATGTTTGTGTGTTCAATCAACAGATATCTGAGGGTCTCCTCACCGTCAGGAAATGAGACATTTACAAAGTGAAGGGAAAGAAGTCACTTTATTTTTCCCCTGGGGCACCTTTGAAAGCTGAACTTCCCAGGTCCCATGTAAGTCTGTGGGACACTGTGTTAGTTTGGGGCAATGGATGACAAACCACTTCTAGCCTCTTATTTTATCCTCTACCCTCTCATCTCCTTTTTTTTTTTTTGTCAGTCCAGATTATGGAGAGAACAAGGAGATTATACATGTATTTGGAGCCACTAAAAGGAAAGTCTCATGTCTCAATCACATGGAAAGTGCCTGACAAACCTTTCATTGCATGGCTGTGAGTAAGCATAAGATTTTATCTAATAATCCAATAACCATTCTGGAATTACTTGTTACAGCATCTGAGCCTCACATGCCCTGACTAATATTCTATTTTCCTGCCACCATCTAGTTCTTGCTGCTAAAAGCTCTTGTTCAGAATACTGAAGTCGCTCAGCACCAACCTTTTCTCACACTCCCCTGGTCTCTAATTTGTTATACCAGTTGCACCCAGGAATATTTTTCCAGCAAAAACACAACTTCACATTATTGCCTAAAATCTTTTCATGGCTTCCCAAAGTTCCTAGGATCACCCTTCCCCATAGGATGTGGTTCCTACCAGTGACAACTCTCCTCATTGTCTACTTTCTATCTGTTTTTATTTAACAGAAATACTGTAGTTTTTTCGTGTAGTTCTTTTACCACACAATGACAGAAATCTATCTTCCATCCAGTCGTGTTCTGGGAAAGGTTTCCTGACCTGCTCTCTTGAAAAAAGAACGTGTGTGTGTGTCTTTATCTGTGCATATATATATTTATTTTAAAATTTACAACTTGCAAATAATAAAATATGCAATAGTATTTATTGTAAACTCCATCTTGCCAATTGATTCTCCCAGAATGTGCTCACTGGTATTTGCTAAACTCTTGGACTCATCACCAGCCTATGGTTACAATTAAATCATAATTGACTGAATCAGCCCATGAATAAATGTTTGATTACTGTCTGATGCAGCAACGAAGTTGCTCACATTGACAAATGAATGTTGTTACAATATAAATGTACAACTGAGAAGGTCTTGGAACTCCACACATTTATCAAGCACTTGAGTGACTTCTCTGATGAGCTAGATCTGAGTTTTCAATTATTGAAAGAATATTACCTTAATTTTTTTTGTGCTGCTCACAATGTAACAGCTTTAGACAAGAGTGCTTTCGTAAATCTAGGTAATCGGTTTAATCTTAAATCTAGATGATGAATCAAGCCCTATTTGTAGTTTTCCTATTCTATGGCATAAATACTCCTGCCATGACCAATTCCAGCTTGTACTGTGACCCCATGGAATGCTCAATTGGGAAGAAATACAAAGCCAGCTGCCCATCATGTTGTACTTCCGCCATACAAACAAAACAATAAGTAATCAGTGTTACTGGGTGACAATAAGTAATCAGTGTTACAAATAAGTATTATTGTTACAAAGAAAATAGATAATAGAAACATACAGAAAATAACTGCGGAGTGAGTTTTGAGTATTTATTACATTTAATTTTTATTATTATTTTTAAGTAGGCTTCACACCCAGCATGGAGCCCAATATAAGGCTTGAACTCATGACCCTAAGATCAAGACCTGAGCTGATGTCAAGAGTTAGATGCTAATGGGGGACCTGGGTGGCACAAGTCATGATCTGCCGTTTGTGGTTTCGAGTCCCATGTTGGGCTTTGTGCTGACAGCTTGCAGCCTGGAGTCTGCTTCAGATTCTGTTTCTCCCTCTCTGTCTGCCCCCCTCTCACTAGTGCTCTGTCTCTCTCTCTCAAAAATAAACATTTAGGGGCGCCTGGGTGGCTTAGTCGGTTAAGCGTCCAACTTTCGCTTAGGTCATGATTTCGCGGTTCGTGGGTTCGAGTCCCATGTCGGGCTCTGTGCTGACTGCCAGCTCAGAGCCTGGAGCCTGTTTCGGAGTCTGTGTCTCCCTCTCTCTCTGACTCTCCCCTGCTCACGCTGTCTCTCTCTCTTCTAGAAATAAATAAAAATATTTATAAAAAATAAAATAAACATTTAAAAATGTATTAAGAGCTGGATGCTTAACCTACTGAGCCACCCAGACAACCTTTTATTATGTTTTTATTTTATTTTTTTAAGTTTATATATTTTGAGAGAGAGAGAGAGAGAGAGAGAGGCAGAGAAGGAGAGAGAGAGGAGAGAGAGAATCCCAAGCAAGCTCTGTGCTGTAGTGCAGAGCCTGACATGGAGATTCAATCTCAGGAACCGTGAGATCATGACCTAAGCTGAAACCGAGAGTTGGACACTTAACTGACTGAGTCACCCTGATGCCCCTTTATTATGTCTTTAAAATAATATAATGTATTTAATTGTAAATTTATGGAATTATTATTTCTTTTCTTTTCTTTCTTTTCTTTTCTTTTTTTTTTTTTTAACCAATGGCTATGTTTAACAACTGGCTTGCAAAATTCCTGAAAACTTGATAATTAGCTCTCAAGCCAGTCTCATCTGATGTCAGCACATTATCACTCCTATTTGTGTGTCTAATTCCATACATCTGGAATTCTTTCCTTACGCGTCTTCTTACTTAGATATCTATCCTTCATATCTTACCTCATTGTTTACTTACCCAGGAAGTCTTTATTGATGATCTGGACTATACCTTTGCCCCACTCTTTTTGATTCTAATTGTGTTTTTGCAGGTGACAAAACAAATTTTATTTCGATGGACTTTCACTGTTATAAAGAACTTTTATGTGTACTTTGACATTGAGCTTCAGTTCTGCACATTAGACAGAGGATATATAATATCTTCTCTTTTCAGAAGAGAAACAGAGCTTCAGAAAGTGTTTTCTTAAGTGATGTGTGTGGATGGAAGCCGCAGAGATGGCGCCTATATTCGGGGTCTTCCTATTTCAAATGCAGGGCTTTTCGACTTTAACCGGCGGTCTTAAAGCTGCAATAACTTTGAGAAATTGTTCAGTGGGACTAAGCTCACAGAATGAAGACTGGTTTAGGAAAGCCTTGTGATATAAAAATAATAGCAACTGTTATTAAGTAAACACTTTGTGGGAGATTCATAAGAATCATAAGTTACCACCGCCAACTTGTTTTTTTCTTAATTTTTAAAATCACCAGAAGTGCCTCAGGCGAGGAGAGAAGTCTTGAAGGCTCTCAGCTCCAGAAAACATCCTGCTGCCTCCGGGTTTCTCCCAAGCCCTCTGGCTCTCAGTTCCATGGCCTCTCCCTTTACCTGGGGGCATCACTTGGCTGCACTATAACTTGGTGAATCCCCTCTGTATTCTACTAAGTATTCTAGAAAGTTCCCATCTGATGGTCTTAAAACCTATCACTCTAGGACCCATGGGGCAAAGCCCTTCCGGTTGGGCCACGTCTTGGCTCACCTCCAGACTGCAGTGAACTTCACGTGTGGCCCTGCCCGCAGCGTGTCTTAGATTCAGCTGCGGACGTGCTCTCACCAGGCGGCTGTGGGTGAAGCAGTAGCAGCATCTGGGGTTTGGAGAGAAATTGTAATCATGACCATCATGGACTTGAATCTGTATCTTTTGCCTCCACAGCCATGAGATGATGTTACAACTCAGAGGGTTTTTTGTTTTTGTTTTTTGTCTGGAAAGGCATGCTTTTAATTTCCTGAGTAATTTCTCCCTCTCTCTCTCTCTTTTAAGTAAGTTCTGTGACCAACATGGGGATTGAACTCACACCCCCAAGATCAAGAGTCACGTGCTCTGAGCCAGCCAGACGCCCTTCGTTTCCTAGGTAGTTTCTATTTTGTAACTAGCCATCGAAACCTTGAACAACTCACTTAACTTCTTTGCATTTTGATGTTCCTCGTGGAAAACAAAAGAAAACAGAAATCAAAACAACAAAACCAAAGGGATTCCCAGTACCCACTTTATAAGGTTGTTGGGATAATTGAATGCAATGACATGTGTCAATATCCCGGCTTGGTACCTGACACACAGTAGGTAGTCAGAAATACCTTTTTTTCTTTCTAGATAAAAACCACATCTGGAGAATGTGATAGAGCCAAAGAGGATTCTATGTCAGAAGTAAAAATGAATAAATAATATTCTTCAGTAATGCAACTGCAAGGACCTCGTTTCAAGAGATTAGGTACTTTGCACTTGGGTTGTCCACGCGACACTTTAAGGTGCTATCTGGTGGTAACCACAGGGCACCAGGGAGGGGACAGAGTGTGTGGGTCAGGAACTTGGGGTTTGGAGCCAGACTCCTTAGGTTGAATTCCAGCTCTGTCGTTTCCTCACTGTGTGAGCTTGCACAAGTCACTTGGCCTCTCTGTGCCTCATGGTTGGGAAGATGATGTCCCCCGTGGAGACATACGCTGGGCAGCCTGACTTTCGTCCTGATTCTTAGCCATATAGTTAAAGCTGGCAGTACCCGTGAGGGGGATAGTTATTAGCCCTGTCAGCCTAAATAATATTATCTCCATGATTCTGTCCTGACTTGCCAGGGGCGGCTCACTGAGTCTGGGGCGATGAGAGGCATTGTGGATTCAGCATTCAAAACAGTAATAAAACAGACTTGCCTTCTCCTTGTTACCTACGTATGCTGGAAATTCTAAGCAATGTCACTGGTAAAATATACTTTCTGACAAGTAATATTTTGTTGGTCTAAATTGTAAACAACTGTTCTGGCTATTGTTGAGTTTGCATAATGTATCTGTAAACGTCAAGCGAGCACATTGTAATGACTTAACTCTTGATAAGCACTGTATTGCGGAGGAGGACACCTTTCTATGTGGTCACATGGATTCAGCTACACAGGTCTATGGGGACAGTAAATTCATAGTAACTCGGAATTGTGGGCACTCTCTTTAGGAATAGCTCTTAGCACCCACCCTGTGGTTCTTTTTTTTTTTTTTTTTATGTTTAGTTGTGTGTGTGTGTGTGAGAGAGAGAGAGAGAGAGGGAGAGAGAGAAAGCAGGCTAGGGGAGCAGCAGAGAGAGAGAGGGAGTCACAGAATCCAAAGCAGGCTCCAGGCTCCAAGCTGTCGGCACAGAGCCCCTCGAACGCACGAACCGTGAGATCAAGACCTGAGCCAAAGTCAGACGCTTAACCGACTGAGCCCCCCAGGCACCTCCTACCCTGTGGTTCTATATACATTCCCGTAGTTAAGTGAACCATTCTAAGTAGACACCGTAAATTTGTGTCTAAAGTTTAAAATAGTGAAACATTACCAACTGGAAGACATGATGGTTTTGTCTGTAAATTCACATTTTTTGGTCATGTATGAACTATTTAATTAAACTTGAATACTATAGTTAAAACTGGAAGTTTTTACTTAATTTTTAATTGTTTTAAAATAAGTGAACAAATAAAGAAATAATTATTACAATTGATTATTCCTGAAAAATAGCTTCATTGTAGAGAGGGAAAAGGTGGGATGGACCCCTTGGGTGTAAAATTGGGTACAGGGGCCATGCTTACCCCTGTCCTTTTCCGGGTTTCATATTTCTTCAAAGCAGAGGCCAGGATGGGATTATGTGTATATCCCTGGGACACGACACAATTTCTGCCTTAAAATCTGATCTATAGGTTGGATGAAGGCATAAATGAGCTGCATGATTTATTCCTTTGGTTCACAGAGCAAACACTTTCTATTTACTGGGAACTACTCTTGCTTATGCGCGTACATCTGAACAGGACAGACAAGAAAGAAAGGGATGGAAGGAACGAAGAGGAGAAGGGAAAAAGGGAACCCGGCAAGGAATGGCTTCTGTCCCAACATCCACAGCTGTGAGATACTCTCTGTAGCTTTCATGTTATTGTCTGGGTCCCAGAAACACCAGGTTGGCTCCTGGTCCTTTGAGAAAATTTGAAGACTCTGGTTTGGACCAACCTAGACCAGACCAATCAGACCTGGAATGAAGTCAGCTTCAGAAATGTTGCAAGTTCGGACCAAATTTTACCTTTCTTCTCCCCCTGGGAAAGATGCATGCCCTAACCTTTAAACAGCTAGCACTTAATGTGCAGATAATCCAAGTATTTCTTAATAAAATACATTCTTATGCAAACTAATTGATCTATGCATTGTGCACGCACATAAATATAGAACCCATATTTTACTAATATTAAATAAAATGTTCACTTTTAAATAAAACTAAACCAACCTCCCCTTTTAGATTCCCCTTTAATTTTCGAGTGCATAGACTTGCATAATTTTCCCAAACAAACAGGTTCTTAGGCCCCTTGCTGGAAAGCCACACAAGCCTCTGTGTACCCAGCCTCCTCTTAATCAGAAATAGAGCCGGTTACACCATTAAAGGAACACACATGCACACATTAAAATTTCACATCTATGTGGAACAATATTTGGAAACAAAGCTCACATTCTTTTAATGGGAGTGATTTGCTGCACCAAAGTGTGTTGGTAGGGAGGTGGGTGCACGGCCTGGCCACATGGGTTTCAGAGGACAAATCACTGCGTCCCATCAGGCTGTCACTCCCCGTGCACAGCCCTCTGCTCCGTCTTCAGCTTAATTCATTTTATGTAGCTGAGATTTTGAAGGCGAAGCACCGAAGGCATTTTTCCTTAAGCTGGAAGGTCATAAAGGGAGTGCACTGGGGGGGAGGGGGCTTCTGAGTGCTGTGGGGGAGGGGACGCTCAGCCCACTCTTCCTGGCAGCAGTTGCAGCCGCTGGCAGATAGCAGGTGCCATCTGAAGAAAGCACCACAGGATCCTGAATAGGAGAGTCAGGATCGCTCCATTTTCTCTTTTGAAAGCTTCCACGCTGAGTGTTCCCCTGTGTGGAGAGGAGATGGGCCCTTCCTCCTTGGAAAGCGGTTAGTGGAGGGTGGAAAGCAGAGGAAATGCACATGGCTGCCTCTAAGCGACTAGACTGGACCAGGGGATCCTCTGCACTTCCGTGGGAGTATTCCACCTCCCCCCTACCCCAGCTTGGGTTTTCTTAAATCATTTTGACCCCATAATTGGGGGAGGACAAAATGGACTTTATTTGGACAGTGTTACCTTAAAAATTATGATTCCCCAGGTGGATTACTTATCCCTTAAATGGATCGATTAATTTATTGTTTGGGGGACAATTAAAATTTTAAAAAATGGTCAACGGAAGTAAAATACAGGAAGTGGTTATTTCTCAGTAATGTTTTTGTTCAAGACAAATGCCCACACGACACCAAGAAGCCAAAGGTAACCACTTTACTATTACAAACAGCCATGTGTAAAAATCTGGTTCAAGAATAGAGCCCAATTTGTGGACTGGATTTGGATGTCATGGACACGGAGCTGTCTATGTGAGTTTCTACCCGGCCAGAGGATTATTGGGATTTATAACCCAGGAATGATGAGCGGAGTATTGTATCTTTTCACACAGGGTTCTTGTGTGTGAAAAATTGCTTCGCGTTGCCTGAAACGGGCAGAGGGTTATCACGAAGGCATCTCTGGTCTCACGAGGAATTTCCGGGAATTGTAAACACTGCACATGGCAACCCCCCTTGCCTCCAGCCTCTCCCACGTCTGGACAAGCACAGACAAGCACATCAGTGGGCAAGGCTGCATTGATCGGAGCCAGAGGATTACCGCCCTATGCGCTGCTAATCGATAGATACAGATGCAGTCCCCACTCTCAGTGCCGTCGGGTTAATAAGTGTCTACACAGAACAATGGCTCAAACGCCATCTCCCCATTCAAGGAGCCCAAAGATGTAAGACTGTTTGTTTCCACAGCCACAGTGGGGCAGTGGGAGGCAACCGATTGGACCTTTTACCCGAGTGTGGCCTGGGGAGTCTGGGCTGGCTCAGGGTGCTGTTTTCTAGAGGCTGCAGCCCAGTTGACACGGCAGCGCAGCCTGGGGATGTGTTTGCGGGAACCCCAAGGTCTTTGTCGGCTCCCCCTTTCTCTCTCTGATGGCGGGAGTGTAAAAATGGTCATGGTTTTGTGCCTGAGATCTTTGGGTTTTATCGGGCTTGGTAGTAACTCATGCAGAATGCCAGCAGTTTAGGAACAAGGAGATAGGCACATGTTCCCTGATACAGAGTGTTCTAGACTGCCAGGCTGTTGCTTCAGCATAAAGCATCACCTCCTCTCAAACAGAAAATGAGGGGCACCTGGGTGGCTCAGTCGGTTAAATGTCTGACTTTAGCTCAGGTCATGATCTCGCAGTTCGTGGGTTCAAGCCCCACCTCGGGCTCTGTGCTGACAGCTCGGAGCCTGGAGCCTGCTTCCGATTCAGTGTCTCCCTCTCTGTGTTTCTGTCTCAAAAATAAATAAACATTAAAAGAATATTAAAAAAAGAATCTGAAAGAAAAAGAAGAAAGGAAGGAGGAAGGAAGGAAGAAAGGAAGGAAGGGGAAGGGGAGGAATAAAATGATAAGGCAACCTTTACATGTTTTGATATGTAGGAAAATGCCAGCAGACAAGGGCAAATACCAAGTGACTATTTAACCACAGGCTACCTAAGAAAATCAGTTCTGGTGCGACCATATATTTTCTCTGGCAGAGGTGGAGAGAGGAGCTGAAGAATCAGAGAGGCAATCTGCCTGTTTCTGGGTTCTTCTTCCTTGTACACAGAAAGCCCATGGTTCCAATTACCCGGAGTTCTGACGTGTCATTCTCCACACAGAGACAAAGGCATAGAAGCAGCCGCCGCTACACATTTCTGTATAAGGAAGCATGTGTAATGCCAAGAGTGAAAGACACTTTGGATCCGAGCTGTCCGGTGGGAGGCCTCAGTTTCCCTTGTGCAGACCGTTCCAATTTCCAGCGGTTTGTTCCACAGACCCCACTTGCTCTCACACTCACCCAGATAGCGCTGTGATTTCAGTGCAGCCGACCCCCACCTTCACACTCTTTTGGTTCCTTGATGGACGTAATACTTCTCACACTGGTGGTTGTGTAATTAAAAAAAACAAAATTAAAAAAAAAAAAAGATCTCACTTTTTAAAACATGTAATTGTATTATGAGAACGTGAAAGCTGGGTCCAAGATATTTAAATAGGCAGGGTTAACTACTAGTTCATTTTTCCCCACTGTAACCGGAAAGATATTTATACAAGTCATCGGCTGCTAGTATTTTCGAATGAGACATCCTTTCACTGTTAACTTGTAGACTCTCATCTGCATTTGGGTCCTGAGGGCACCCACCCTCCCCCAGTTTGGGGTTGTTAGATGGGTTAGATGGTGACTGGTGTCTTCTTGGGTAGCCCTCCTTGTCCACGGAGGCCAGCTCTGGTGAAGGGGGATCCATCTCCCCTGCTGGAAGCCACCACTCATCTGGCCTTTCTGTGCCCTGGGATTCTGTGGCTCACTTCCCTGGTCGCATTCAGACATGGGAATAAAAACGAAAATATATCAAGTTCTTTCATTTCTATGTTGTGCACTTTTATAATCATATCATTTACCCCATTCAAAATGGACTTTAAATACATTAGTGCATGAGGTTTTCCATGCATTTCTCCTGTACGACCGCTGCTTACACGCTTTTCATTCTTCTGACTCTGGTGTCTGATTATGTTACCCTGGAGGCTGAGAAGTAGAAAAGAAAAACAGAGGGAAAGGAATAACTTCAAGCATATTTTTGATAATTTTTATGCTTAATGTGAGGCTAATATCAGTTCTACAGCCCCAAATCAATACTCCCTTCACTATTGTAGTGTTGAAGGCTTCGTACATGGGGTGCTCTGGTGGAAAAATACTGGGAAGCCAGCAAGGGTGCGGCTCCATGTTTTTTCCCATTAATTCTGGCAAGTCGCCTAAGTGAGCGATTACCTTCTTTCTCTATGTTTCCTCAAAATGGAGGTGACAATAGTGATCTCTTTTTCTTGGTAGGAATGCTTTGTGACCATAGTTAAAAAGACCTCCAAATTTTAAAGTTATAGTAACCATTTTTCTTGAAACAAAAATTAGGATGTATTCTGGCATTGAGGTAAGCTGTTTCAAATGAGGAATATTCTGGAAAATCCTGATAGGAATACATTCTAATCTCTTGCAGTGAATTGCCATTTATTTTTCCCTTTTACATAAAAATGCATTCATTAGACACATCTGATCATTTTTTGAAGTTAGTATTCACAACACGGCCATTACTGAATTTTTAAGTATGCGTGAATTTAACAGATAACTGGTACTGCTTTATAGCTTTTGAATAAGGTTATAATTTTAGGGTTGTGATTTTGGGTCATTTTCCTTTTATTTCTTCCAATAAAGGAGTCTTTCATCTCTATGGGGAGCTATCATCTTGAGTAATCTGCAATGCCAATTCTCTGTGTTTTACTTCTGCAAGAGGCATGTGAAATGAGGTTCAGCCCCACTGAAACTGAGTCCGAAGAATTAAAATAGGTAAATTGTGATCTTTTAAAAATATGCTCCCTGTTTTCTTTGGATTTCTTACCCATATCAGATACATGGTTTCCCATTTAATCTTCTTGTTTGTAACCTTGCCACTTCAGACGGAGTTGGGGATTTGGAAACAGAAACAAAGCAAGTTAAAATAGATGAAGCACATAGATGAGTGAACGATTGTGGGTATGTCACTTAAACTCTCAGAGCTTCCAATTATAACGGACAAAATAAGAATACTACCATCTACATAGAATAGATTGTTTTCTGAATTCACTGAAATCCTGTGAGTGTAGTACCTCACAGCCCCTGGTATATTATTGTAAATGCTCAAACTGATAGCTTTGATTATTATTACTATTATCTACATTGTCAGGGGTTCAAGAACGCTGACAAGGGTCCAAACCAAGACCGAGACAGAAAGGGAAAGGCCACAATAGTCTGGGGAACAAAGCTGGGTGGCTGGAGGAGTCAGATTTAATTTACTTTCTGTGGTCAGCCAGGTCAGCTTATCTGCCTGGGACCAGAGCATCTGAGAAGCAGTGATTTAGAAGTCAGGAGGGGCCAGGTCTACATTGACACTCCTTTCCTGTTCTAACCATGAATCCACTGGCTGCCCTCTGCTGCTAAGGGACTCCGTTGTGCTGGGGCATCTTGGTTCCCTTCTCTGCTAAGGTTCCCCTCATAGCAATCTTCATTAAGCCCGGGAGGAGGGGTACTCATGTTTTCCCAGTCTAGACATCACTCCTAATTGCACAGAGCCCATACTTGACTTATTTCCCTTTGCCTGTGGTGTGTAGAGATGATACATTAAGCAAGGGAGTTGGCAGGAATCTCATTAAAGAAACTCAATGAGACCGTGGTGAGTGACTGCTTCAACCCGAGGATGCGTTCCATCCACATGAGATGTGCGCCATCCTCTGTGGCACTAATTTGGGCTTTGAGGGTAGGGTTTAGCTGAAGAGAAAGGAGGTTTAGGCGACAATGCCAGTTCTCAAACTTGCCGTGTTGTTTGACACCAGCAGCGGCAGAAAATAACTCATGGGGCAATCTTCATGTTGCAGGGTAGTCGTGGATCAAAACTTTTGGGGGAAAGAGAGAAGAGGTGTGACTACTCCTAAGATAATGGCTTATTTTATGTCCCACTGAGTCAGGGGCATTAAGAGAAAAAGTGAGAACCACTCTTTGAAATAAAAATTTAGTCACTCAGTAGAAGGAATGGAAGACAGATTTGAGGAAATTTCCCAGAAACGTGAACAAAAAGACTGAGGGACAGATAATAGAAAAGTTCCTCAGATTAGAGGCTCAGCCCAGAAGATACAACACCTAAGTAATAGGGCTTACACACAGAGGCACCAAAGAAGAGGAGAGAAGAAAATCTTCAAGCAAGTAATTGAAGACAATTTCTCAGAAACAAGGCACATGGGTTTTCAAACTGAAAGGATTCACCCAGTGGCCAGCACAATGGAAGGAAAGGGCCCCTTACTGAGTGATATTATCATGGCATTTCAGACACTAGAGACAAAGGTACCTACCTAAAAGTTCCCCGGAAGGAAGAAAGGAATCACATACAAAGCCTTTGGATTAAGAACACCATGGACTTTAAAACAGAAGCACTAGAAGCTACAGGAAAATGGAATAATGTCTTCATGCGTCTGAGGAAAGTTGCTCTTAGATTTATATTTGTTACCAAGAGAAACCATCAATCAAGTATGAGAGTAGAATACAGGCATTTGTAGATGTGCAAAGTGTTGACACTTTACTACCCCAGGATAAACACACGGACACACAAAGGGGGTGCATGAGTTGTTCTTGCAGCAGCAAGGTGGAGGACATTGTTGCTGGGCGATGGTGATGGACAGGCCAGACCACATCCATGCCACTGTGACCAGCTGACAGAAGGAAGGCCATTTAGAGCAGCAAGATGGAAAACTAAATGGCACAGAGCATCCACATTGTTGGAATGTCTTGGGCAGGATTGTCTGTGCCATATAAGGATCTGGAGAGGAGTTAGCTGAGAGATACATAGAAAGGAAATTCCATGGTGAACACAAGTCTACGAGGAAGGAATTGCAATTATCATGGGGCACCGCGCCCTGCAACCATTCATACTTACCGGAGAGTCTCCTTGTGGACTGTTGGTCCATGCCAAATTGGACCATCCCCAAATCCCAAATTGTCCAAAGGGACACTTTTAGGATGATGCATAAATTGCACCTGTCTTGACAATTCTTTCCGAGCCCCTGAGGTGGCTCTTCATCCTTTCGATTTTGACTGTGGGGGGAGGGATGTTAAGGTTTTCTGCTATAGAGGTGGCCCCTAGATTCCAGCCAAATAGTCGCAGAGACAGGAAGATAAGGCCACTTATAAACCGCGACTGGATCTTGGTTTTTAGAGTTTGCTTTATTCAGATATGAACCAAATTGCTCCTTAGAGTTCTGAAGAGGGTGAGTGATTTGTAGGGGGAGAGGCGCAGCGAGGGGGGGCCGAGTGTGGCCCTGTGGAACATTTTAGTGTCAGAGAAAGAGGGGGATCCCCAAGGAATTGCTCTGGTGAGAGATTGACTTTGAGGCCATTTTTAGTTGTAAAAATCACTCCCAGGATGATCATTAAATGAAGCCCAGCTTCTGTGGATGAGACTTCAACTTCCTTGGCTTTTGTCTGTTACATCTCATTGAAGAAAATTAGTAAAGTACACAAAAATGCAAAGGAGTGACCATTGTTTTCATACTGGTGTGTTTTCTTCCCAACCTTTGCTGGTATATTTTCTAAATAGGGGGCTTTTTTTATATATAAAATTTGATATCTTACTTTCTTCTGGTAAATCTTATATGGTGCCCCTAGATAATTTAAAATTCTTATAAAATGTATTTTAATGTAGAATAATATTTCAATGTATGCTACTTGATAACTTATTTAACAGTGTCTCTGATGTTGGTGTAAAGGCCTTTCAGATTCTTCATGATGTTGAGGCAAAATCTTTGTTCAGACATTCTTGACTGTATTTCTGAGTACCTGGGAGTAGATCTCAAAAAACAGAATCATTGGGTCCACTTGCCTTTGGAAAGTTGTCTCAAATTCCATAGTTGGTGCAACATAAGAAAATTTTCATTTGTTATGTTCCTATCATCACTGTGTCTGTTTTTAAAAATCTTAGTGCATCTGGGGGGCTCAGTCAGTTAAACATCTGACTTCAGCTCAGGTGATGATCTCATGGTTCATGAGTTCAAGTCCCCATGTCAGGTAAGCCTGAGCTCCTCGCTGGGTGAACAGGAGTCCAGCTTCAAGTGAGCCCCACTTCTCTCTCTCTTTCCTGTCTCTCTCTCTCCACCCTCTCTCACTTGTGCCCTCTCTCTTGCAATAAAAAAAGGCTAAAAAAATCTTAATTAATGGAGTAAGATAATACTAAGTATTGTAATTTACAGTTTTTAAATTTCTGAATGATATTGAATATGTTTTCATATACCATGTGTCACCTGTATTTCTGCTTTTGTGAATTAATTATCTTTCAGTGGGGTTCATCCATTAATCATAGAAGGGTTTTAAAAAATGTATCTTGACTATTTTCTCCATCTTCCATGTTTGTCGCAATTCCATTTCCTCTGCCGGGCTGGTTTGCTGTGGCTACTCTTCATGTTTTTATGCCTGGCGAACTTTGGATGCTCCCTTCTGCCTCCCACAAAGTCTGAGCCTCCCTTGTATTCTATACCAGGTGACGATGGGGTATCGTCACCGCTGTCATCCTGTCTCTTCCTCTCTGTTGTCAAGCATGAGAGGTCTGCCTGCCAACATTACATCTCGGTGTCTCCTGGAGGCGTCTTTATCACACTCTGTCTGTGGCACTGCCACCTGTCACTTGGGCTGCTGTGGTGTCCTTCCTGGACACTTCCTCTCTCTCTCCTTCAACAGTTCCTCCCTGAGTCGACATCCAGATGCCTCTGCATCTGCTTGGAATGCATGCTCGCCACCCGTCAGCCCAGGCATGCACATATGCTCGCTGACATGTGTGGGCAAGCACAAACACACACACGTGCACACGCACACACTCCTCACAGTGTCCGTCTTCTAAGGGCCTTCTAGTTCTCAGCTTAAATGCCATCTGTGGTGGGTCAGATGGTGGCCCCCAGAGCGTGTGAGTACCGCCTCATTTGGAAAAAGAGTTTTTGCAGATGTAAACTAAAGATCTCAAGAAGAAGGACTTACAAGCACCTACAAGTCTCTTTCTATCAGGACCCCCCATGAAAATGGTGTGTTTGGCCATCTTTGGCAAGGCTACCCATCCCATTGACAAAGCTGGGTTTTTTCCTTTTTCTCTCTCTGGCTTTTGCTTTTATTGCACGAGTAACTGGTGAGATGTTCTGCCATGACTCAATCACTGCACATGTACACTGTGTAAACCAGGAGGGTCTCCCTTTCCTTCCACTGACATTCCCACATTTTTCTGTATTTACATGCATGTTCAGATACACATAGGTGCAACCAGATATTATAATACTCATAGGATCACATTAAACACTCTCTTTTTCTTAAAACTTGCTTTCTCACCTAATGATGTGAGTATGCATTTTCAGATGGGCACATGCACCAATAACTCATCATTGTTTACTAACTGCATAGCTACCCATCTGTTCCACAGCGGGGCTGCACCATGTCTCACTTTACCATGCCCTGTTGACGGACATTCATAGTTACTATGCATTACCGTACCAGAGGTAGCAATGACTATCCTCACACTTAAAACTTAAAATTTTTATGAATCTGCTTTAAAAAGAGTTTCTACAAGATCAATTGCTACCTCAAAGGGAATTTAGATTTCTGATGGGCACAAACAATTAGCATTCAATGAATGCAACTTATACACAACTTATACTCCTGCCAAAATTATATAATATTGCCAGTTTCCCACATTCTTGCAACACTTTAAAAACTTTTCCAATCTATTGAGTGAAACATAATATTTAATTGTGGTCTTAATTAGTTAGTTTTCTCTTGACTGCTGATGAGAATAAGCTTTTTATGAGGTAGGTAATTGGCTATAAAATGTATTCTCTATGTACTGTCCGTTCATTTGCTTTGCTTGCTTTTCTATTAGTTTATGAATATTTTCTTTTATTGATTTGTAGGCACTCTTTATATGTTCTTGAATAAACCCTTTTATTCTTTCCTTTACTTCTCTAGGTTGTACAGTTTTTAATCATTCAAGGAACGCATTATAATAATATAACGGATTTGGCAATACTGACTTGTCCAGAGGAAATTAGCGAGATGTCCTAAAAGTGTAATTCTCAAACCCTCTTCCTATTATTGCTGAATTTTCACTTGTGGTGTCAGGGTCTCATATTTGCTGTGGTTCATTCAAACCTGAGGACAAGGTGACTCGTGATATTGACACGTATCATTTCAACTCTCTGCTTGTCACATGACCTACCTGGACAGCAAGCAGAACACCTGAACACAGGTTGTAACAGGATTCAACCGGTTATGTTGAACCATGAGGGGGAGGTGTCTGACCTCAACTATGAGAGATGGAATCTAATCTTTGACCCTTAGCTAAAAGACAAATTGAAGACAAGGCATGCCCAGCCAGCTTGCTAGCTTGGGTTAACACTTACCTTTTTTTCTGTCCCCACTCTGAATGACAGCCATTGATTTGATGAAATAATTGAAAAGACCTCAATGACTGCAGGACATGTTCTGAAATGTAGACCAGATCACCTGTTGCCTTGGTCAGTGTGACACCCGCCAACCTGAAGGACATGGAAGGGAGACGTGACAGGCTATGTGTGTGAATATGTCTATTTAATACCTTTCAGCTGCCATTTAACTCTTATCTTCTCCAAATACCTGGACAAATGCAAAGAAAACATTGAGCTGAGTCAAAAGTGCAGAATTATTAATCAAGCCTCACAAACAAATGAGCTGTTTGGCCCCTTTGGTGGGCTGAATTCTCCAAATTGTAGAAATGAAAAATCGTGGTGATACAGGGGGTGCTTGATTCTTGTCTGGCTGAGTTTATCTCAATTCTGTGTTTACTCTTCATTACCTTTGAGCAAAATTGCCTTGGAAGCGTACAGCCGTTCCATCATGTGAGAGGCTCCTGACTGCTCACACCACCCATTAATCACAGGCTGGGAAGCCAGGCTTGGCTCACTGGGGCCAGGCAGGTGGAGGCCACCTAGGTTGGGCATGCTAATGATGACAGACTCTCCTAATATGTGCGTCAGTCAAAAGTGACTTTCCCTAACCCGTCCTAAGCTGTGGTGACACTTGGGGCATATGGTGACAGCTGTGAAGTCAGATGCTGCATCCTACTCTGAGGGGCTTGGTGACTCTGTTTTGTGTCTCAAGAGGGCCATGGATGTGGGAAAGCAGGAGCCTAAGAGAGGAGTGAGAGTCAAGCCCTCACGCATGTCAGAGATGACAGGGTACACACATCCCCTTCAGAGACTTTCACGAGTAGGAAAACCACAAAGTTCAGTCCCCTTGTCTCAGCATCAAATCCTAGTGCCACACTCACCCCAGAATCTCAAGGTCAATCAGCAGTAAGCCACCAAAAACTTGAGCTAGGCTTAAATTTCAGCCAACAAGTTACCAAAAGTGTTCTTTCTGGAGGGGCTGCAGTTCAGTCCTGAGATGTGTTCCAGAATGTTTCATAATGTGGGCAGCAACTGGACCTACATGTTCTCTTGCCCGGTGCTCAAAGGCATGGGTGTCTTCACAGACCACTCAGCAGGGAGTACAAGCGGTCCGGGGGAGACCCTTTCTCTGATGGGGAAGTGAAAGTGGACAGTGACCCGGGTATGAGCGCTCCAAACTCACCCTGGTCTTGTGTTTGGTCTTGTGTTTGTGGGTTTCCCACAGTCCCCTTGCAGAAAACTCTTCCCTCCCACCTTTTAATAAAAACACAGCAAAGAACTGTTCTAGCGGTGGGGGGTGGTGGTGGTGGTGGTGAGGGACCCCAGAGGGCAGCCCCCTCTGCATGCATAGGTGCAGTTGCTGGTGATGCATTAGCGTCCTTAGCAGAATGGACCCTGTCGAGGTTCTGACAGCCTGGTGACGATTTGTTTGTGTTGGAGCAACCAGTAAGTCGACCGCTAGCCTCTGAGTAATCGCTCCTGTCAGCTTGTTAAGCATCAGAAACAAATGCGCTGGAGAAAAGCCATGCCTCCTTTTCTAGATAGGGAGTCGTTCAGGGGGCTGTTTCCGGACGTGTGGTGACTGGTGGTCCTGGAGATGGCATGTGCCTCGCACCTCGCTCACGTGAGCCTGGATGGGAGAGACCTTGAACTCCCGACCCAGAAGCTGGGCCACCTGTGGCCTGGTCTCTAGGTGGTCTCTAGGATTTCTGCTGGTTGATGTCACAGCCTGGCTAATGGTGTTCTTCCTGGTTATTCCAGTGATAAAAGTTTCCAAAATTGAGGGGAAGAGGAACAATCGAAGGCCATGGAGGATGTTGTGTCACATAATCCATTCTCCTGGCACCGGGTGCTCAGTTGGGGAGACGGCCTCTAATCTCTCCGTCTCCTCTCCTTTCTTTCACCCTGTCCTTCAACCTTCCTTATGTCCCCCCCGACCCTATCTCAACTTCCTCCTTCCCCACATCCATCCTGATGGCTCTGGGGTGCTCTGATTTGAGCATGTGTGCCTTTGTCTCGGTAGCCTTCTAACCACAGAGGTGCCTTATGAGCCCCCTTCGTTCTCAATCGGCATCGCCTCCTGTTCACATGCAAGGTCATAACCAAAGGTAACACAACCACAGGTCTATGCTGTCAAAGAAATCCAGGGGAATCTCTCAATGACCCAAAGCTTGGAGGTCAGGCCATGTCCCTGAGGGCGTTTCTTTGCAGAAACAGTGAAGAGCAGCTTTCTACTCTAGTCCTCCTGCTTCCTGGGCTTCAGTTCATCAGAATCAATCCACGGGTGATTCATCACGGGTGTGTTTATCCTTGTGACACTGTGTGGAGTGTATTTTCACATCTCACACAGGAAGGTTATGGGTCAAAGGAGACAATTGTCTATATTCCAAACGGAAACCGGGTATTTGGTCGCATGATGTGCTCTCCCCTCGTTTTCAGGAAAGGAGTCCATGAGGAAAGCCGCGCCTGTGCTTCTATGAGAAGACGTTAGCTCTCAATCAGGCTGGGGGATTTCAAATACATTGCCAGTCGAGATTCAGTGACAGCCAGCCGGGGCCTACCTCTTGAATTTTGTGGACTGTACACTTTCTAAAAGCTGTTTTTCTTTGTTGAAACGACTTTTAACCAAAACGTCACTTTTAAAAGCCAGCCTCAATTATCAATCCATCATCAGGTTCAAACTGCAGATCCCAGAGTGCCTTTTCAGACACACGAAGATAAATACAATCACTCGGAGCTCCTGGTAGCGCTCAAGGAAAAGTCAAACTGAGGGGATAAAGAGTCTCAAGATTGCATCTGCGAGATAAATTTCCAGGAAAAAGTCATGAATCTCACCAAGAACAATCTCAGGTTCCCATATCTGAGGGGTTATTAAGGGATTTTAAATAATCACGGAGTATTGGATGCACTCTGCACAGGGAAGACCTATAACAATTGACGAGGGAAGATAAGCAAGTGCTACCCACTGGGTCTTTTAAATGCAATATGTCTAATTTTTTTCTAGTGAAAGAGTGTTCAAGTGGCCGGTACATCAGAGAACGGGGCTAATAGATACAGGATTTTAAAAGTCAAACCAGGGAATAAGTTACAGTAATCTCTTTAGAGCAATCCAAATAGAAAATAGGCCATAAGGTTGATTGTAGAACAAATATATGAGATTCCAGCATCTGGTAACAAAAAATGGGACTATTTATGTTGACACATGAGAGACAGTTCATTTTTTTAAATATAATTTATCGTCAAGATGGTTTCCATAGAACACCCAGTGCTCATCCCAACAAGTGCCCTCCTCCATGCCCATCACCCATTTTCCTGTCTCCCCCACCTCCATCCACCCTCAGTTTGTCCTCAGTATTTAAGAGTCTCATGGTTTGCCTCCCTCCCTTTCTATAACTTTTTCCCCCTTCCTCCTCCCCCATGGTCTTCTGTTAAGTTTTTCAAGATCCACATATGAGTGAAAACACATGGTATCTGTCTTTCTCTGACTGACTTATTTCACTCAGCATAACACCCTCAAGGTCCATCCATGTTGCTACACAGGCCAGGTTTCATTCTTTCCCATTGCCGTGTGGTATTCCATTGTATATATAAACCACAGCTTCTTGATCCATTTGTCAGTTGATGGACATTTAGGCTCTTTCCATGATTTGGCTATTGTTGAAAGCGCTGCTATGAACATTGGGGTGCATGTGCCCCTATGCATCAGCACTCCTGTGTCCCTTGGGTAAATCCCTAGCAGTGCTGTTGCTGGGTCATAGGGTTGTTCTACAGTTAATTTCTTGAGGAACCCCCACACTGTTTTCTAGAGAGGCTGCACCAGTTTGCATTCCCACCAGCAGTGTAGGAGGGTGCCCACTTCTCCACATTCTCACCAGCATCTATAGTCTCCTGATTTGTTCATTTTAGCCACTCTGACTGGTATGAGATGGCATATCAGTGTGGTTTTTATTTGTATTTCCCTGATGATGAGTGATGTTGAGCATCGTTTCATGAGTCTGTTGGATATCTTCTTTGGAGAAGTGTCTATTCATGTCTTCTGTCCATTTCTTCACTGGATTATTTGGTTTTCAGGTGCGGAGTTTGGTGAGTTCTTTAGAGATTTTGGATACTAGCCCTTTATCCGATATGTCATTTGCAAATATCTTTTCCCATTCTGTTGATTGCCTTTTAGTTTTGGTGATTGTTTCCTTTGCAGTGCAGAAGCAACAGTTCTTTAAAATAATCATACTCAGAAAAAGCTGCAAGATACTAGTGCTTACACAGTCTTAATTTTGAATTTCTGTACCTTCTAAGTATAGATAATTTGTGACAGAAAATACCAATTTCTCCTACTTTAATCACTTATTTACTTAACTCATTACAAACAGAATCCTTTGTGTAATGGCTGGGGCATGAATGTATCTGTCTTCAATCAGAATGGGTAGAACTCTATGCTGGAACCTTAGATCAGTCCTTCTTAAGAAACCCTTGCACTCTCCATTCCTTTGTGCTGAAGTAGTGTTTCCAGAATATATTTCCTAGAGCATAACTTTCACTAGGTGTTTGGTATTCTTACCAAACTCTTTTGAGTAGGCATATTCTTTTCCTGTTGCTTGCAACCCATAAAATTGGATACCTGGAGATGAGTTTCTGCAAGTCACAGGTCCTAAAATGTGGGCAGATTCTATAGGAAGGAGGTAGGGGAGGGGCGGTGAGGAATTTGTTTTCCTGGACTGAGCTATTGGCAACCTTCCCTGTGCCAGAGCAAGACAGTTGGCTAAACTATGATCTGTGATGACCACAAGCACTTAAATATTAAGGTGCAAGGATGGAAAAGAAATCTGGGTTTTGGACTAAGTTGGCTGCCTCTTACACTCATCAATGAGAGCCTATGTAAAGAGGTAATCAAAGGGGGGAGGAAAAAGACAACACAATATGATTTTTCAAAATAAGACCATCTTTGGCTATGGATGACAATTCAAAATTTTGAATTTGTTTTTGTGGAAAACATTAACATAATAATAATGACCATCACAAGGTGAAGTCAGTGTAAATTGAATACCTGTTTCAATCCCAGTTCTTCCCCAGAACCCTCTTACCCTCCTCCAGTTTAGGGTTCCCTGCTGTTTTTTAAAAAGTATATTTATGCTTCTTGTAGAGATGCATCTGAGATGCAGTCTGGGTTCAAGGAGTGTATTTTTCCACTTGAGGCCAGATTTTTCAAAGTGGTTAGAAGCAGAGGTCAACGTAAAATTAGCAAATACTATGCTAAGGCATCAAGAGATGGACAATGAGCAGAGAATTGTTCTTTAAAATTTTTTTAAATGTTTATTTATTTTTGAGAGAGGGAGAGAGAGAGAGAGCAGAGGAGGGTCAGAGAGAGAGAAACACACACACACACACACACAGAGGAACTGAAGCAGGTCCCAGGCTCTGAGCTGTCAGCACAGAGCCCGATGCAGGGCTCAAAGTCACAAACCATAAGATCATGACCTGAGCCAAAGTCGGTCGCTTAACCGACTGAGCCCCCCAGGCGACCCAGAATATGGTTCTTAATAGACAGAAATGTCCACCCTGTGGCAACATCCTAGGCTGTGGTGCTAGGCCATGAAATTGACAGAAAGCTAAATGGACTAGAAATCCACCGACTCTTTAAAGGAGCTCTGCTGCCATAGCAACCAGGAGCATGGCTATAAAGACTGGATGATTGCTCATCTCTTAGACAACCACAGGGCCTGCAAAACCGCAACAATGGGGAGCCCCCTCCTCTGCAAACACCTGCAGTTGTTGTCAAAGATTTGGCCATGGAAGTCATGGAAAGGGGAGATTAACCCCGGAAGCTGACCCAGGGCTTTCTAACCAGACACCTGAGTTCTTGCAAGGATCACCCGATAGTACGGGCCGAGTGTGATGGTTCAGTGGTTGTAGTGGGATGATTCCCCCGCTCCCCTTTCTGAACGGGAGGTTTGGGGTTGTGTTTAGAGCTATCCTGTTATTTCTCTACCATATATGTGGAATGTCTCATTGAAACTTAATTCATCATAATGAATTACGAAGTCTCCAGGACCTGTGGATCTGACCCAGGAGAAAGCACATCGGTGAGTAGCCCAGACTTGGTACCAAACACAGCAAGGAAGACTTTGCATTGTGTAATTTTTGGAAAGAGTTCAGTAGATTTTTATAAGGAGTGCATGCAAAGTAACATGTGTGAATGCTGAATAAATAATGGGATAGACTTTATGGGTATCATTAGCTACTCATGCAGCAACCACTTCCTCTTTCTTCCATCCAGTCAGAATCTTGACTTGTTTTCAGAAACCACCCATTTCTCAAAGACCCCACATGTTCCCCAGACAAGATGAATCAACACACTCAGTCCCAGGAATGAGCTTGATTGATGTAAGGGTGCTTCTGCTTCCTTAATCAGTAAGAGGAGCAGTCACAGGACCCAGTTTGGACCAGTGAGGGCAATTGGGAAGTTTTACAGGTGCCCCTGGGGTTTTTCTCTGTATCCTGTTAAGAATTCCAGGAGGTGTCCCCACTTTCTCCTGGTGTCGTGCTATGTGCCATGTGCTGAGGACGACTTCAGCTGTCTTGCTATCTGCCTAGGGAGAAGGCTGGTCTCCAGAGAGAGACAAAGATAAGAGGATCTTGAGCCAGATTTACTAGATCAAGTTAGTATTGAGTCTCAGCCTCATATTTTCATAGTATGCCACTCTTATAGCAAGAGCCTGTTAGAGTTGATTTTGCTGTTATTTAGAGACAAAAGCATTGCATGTGGTACGGCTTTAGTGAAAGAACAATCCCCGTAGGAGCCATGGGCACCCAGTAGAAAGAGTGAAGGGAGGCAAACAAGAGAATTGCCAGGGAGGAAGGAGCCCCCAGAAGACAGAGGAGGCGAGATGGGGGAAGGGTGTGCAGTCAGCTCGCTTAGCATCAGTCCTTGTGCAAAGTATCAAAATTGTAGAATCACAGAATCTCAGCATGAAAAGCTACTAAAACGTGGTCTGTAAACTGGCACTGGTTTAAAATAAGCACTGGAGTATGTTTTTGAAACCCATATGTTTCAAATATCTTTTATTCTATTTATGTCTTTTCTCCCTTTTTTTTTATTAAAGTGCACATTCTCTCATTGAAGGATAGACATTCTCAATGTTTAATTTCCAAATTTGGCAAAATAAAGAGTTTAAAATCACATCAGTTAGCCACAAATCTTCCGTGATTTAACATCTCATTGGTCTGGGAAACTCAGGATCTAGATATTATGAGAGTAGTTCAATATCCTCTACTAATCGTGGTGTTTCATTTCATGTGTCTAGGCTATGGTGCCCAGTTGTTTGCTCAAATGCCAGCCTAGGTGTTTGGGAGGTATTTTCCAGATGCGATTCACATTTAAATCAGCAGGCATTGAGTAAAGCCCATTACACTCCCTAATGTGGGTGGGCTTCATTCAATCCTTAAAGGCCTTGGAGAAAAGACTGAGGCCCCCCAAGAAAGGACTCTTCTGCCTCCAGATGGCCTTCCTAACTCAAGACTGCAGTGTCAACTCCTACCAGAATCTCCAGGCTGCCAGTCTTCCTTGCAGATTTCAAACTTGCCAGCCCACACGATCACACAGACCAATTCTTAAAATAAATTTCTCTTTATATATATATATTCTCTTGCACATCCTGCTGGTTCTGTTTCTCTGGAGAAGTCTACTAATACCCTGATTCTTGAATATTCATTCCATTAACTAATGTTATTTAAGTCCTTGGCGGGTACAAAAGAATGTGCTAAGACCATCGGAATAGAAAGATGGCGTGCATTTTAGAGGGACATCAATGGTGTCAACGCATAGAGTATAACGTGGTTGGAATGGTGGGAACAAGCAAACAAAATTCTGTTTTAATACAAGAACAAAGGGGGCCAGAGAAGTCAAGAATGCTTTTTCAGAGGAGGTGACTTTGAGCGAGGCTTTGATGGATGAGAGGGTGTTTATCAGACAGGAAGGAAAGAAAATGCTTCTCCAGAATAAACACATATGCTAAACCTCTGTTGAAATATCTCCTGTGTGATCAGACCTCACTAGCTGCTGTCACCCCGGTGACACATAGCTCCAATTATGAGAAAGATATTTCTCAGCTGAACTAAGGATCTACCTCCCCGTAATGTCTTCCATATTGATTTGGTCCTGTCTCAGGCATTCACTGGACATGTGGCTTTGGGAGAATCACTGTCTCCATCTGTGAATGGGAATAATAATACTTACTTTTGCAGCTACACTGAATGTCTGATATTTTATTTAAAATATCTAGAGCATACTAGGTGTGTGATACATGTGAGTTTATTTCACTTCTCTCTGGTGCTCCTTCTGGAGTCAGACAGAGGAAATCTTCCAAAGCTATAGAAAAATCTGTCACAAAATGGCACACTCGTGAACGGAGATGGGCAAATTGGTTAAAACCCAATGTAATAGAACATCAATGACTTACATAAAATATAATTTGTATATGTAGATTATAGAAATGAATACAGTTAATGACATTTTTTCTGTCTGGAAACATTACCATCCAGGAGAGGTGCCTTGGTGACAGAATGAATTACTATAAAATTACAAAATCATTATAAGGGACAAAAAAAAGGACCTCATTTTCACATCTCAGTTCAATAACTGTTAACTGTTGCTAGATAACATATTTTTCACTCAGAATCCAAACTACTTATATTGAGCACCTTCTTTGCTTCATGCAGAGGAGGAAGAAATGTGTTTCCTTCATTGAACTCCGAAAACTTTTCGTTTTAGAAAAGAAAATGTGTTTTTTAACATTAGCAATCAATTATTCTAAAAGTCATGAAATCCTTAGCGTAGCTCTACATTTTATAAGATTAAATGATCACAAGCAGGTAAAAGAGAGTTAAGAAAGTAACTCTATTCTACTGAGCACCATGCACGTTTTGGGAGAGCACTCTGTAGAAGTGGCTATTTTTCCTTTTCTTACCAGCTTGAGGTATCAGCAAACACATACGCCAAGGATCGGTTTCCTACTCCGCCATTTCATTTTCTTTATCAGAATACTTTCCTTGTGGAGGCGCGTGCCTAGCCGTCTCACGAGCAAGGTCCTCTGATAACCAAGGTCAGCGGCCCCTGTGGTTCTCGCACTGCGGCATGGAGACCAATAGGGAGGGCCTGTGAGCGCTGGTGCCCAGGTTCCCCTCCAGAGCCTGCATCTGTTTGCTCTGCACTGGGGCCCTGCATCGGTATTTTAAAACCTCCCTAGATGGCTTCCTTCTGTGGCTGGGGTTAAGAAATTCCATGTTAGCTGATAAGATATAGGCAGGTAGGAAAAACATGAAAGACTCAATGAAAGCTAAAAAGAGATCACCTGAACATTTAACAGAGTGCTATTGAAAATGATAGGCTTTGGTTTGTTTGATCTTTTCCACTTACCCACCGTCTGCATGCCTGGTGGCGGCCGCATCTTCTGTTATAACCCGCATCTCTCCCGGAGAAGGTGGCTTGTCAGTACCTCCTGGGATCTGGGGGGTGTTATTGATAATGGAAACCATTTTTATAAGGCATCTGGTTATGCCTTCTGTCTTGTCCTTTAAGAAACTAGCAAAATAAAAGAAAACAAAACCTACCCGATCCCCAAAACTCCAAGTATCCATTGAGATTCTCTCTGAGAACAGTAGTCTCCTGGAAACAGGCTACCATGCTAAATAATCTTTCTGAGATTATTCATGAATTTTCTCAGATGGAATGGATTATCAGTAACCAAAGAGTAGTGTTCTATTTTGTTAGCATATGCTAGTCCATGTCGCTTACCTGGGACCCTGGGCAGATATCCAGATATCATATCCTGTATTTTGCAACATTGTTCAGTGGGTTCTGGTATGGCAATCAGTATTCAAACATTTTATTTTGTTTTCAGAGTGTTTAATTTTTAATCTTATTTCTGTAGCAACATGAGTGAGTATTTATACTTAAAGAGATAAATAAGGATTATACGGGATTATGATAAGCATTATAAATGAGGGTTAGCCTCAGGTTAGTTGAGATCAAGAATGGCTTCCAAATGAGGAAGTTCTGGAAGGTTTCAGGCCTTTTGAAGTTAGGACCACTAATAAAAAAACAACAACAATGTGTCCCTATACTTATGACTTACAACAGGACCTATCCGTCATACCTTGGGATGTCTTTGAAACAGAGGTGGGCCCCACCATGGAGTGGTCTCGACCCTGCCTGGAGCAGTGGATCCTGAGCCAGAGATGAACATTGGGATCATCTGGGGACCTTCTTCCCAGTACGTATGCCTGGGCATAACTCCAAAATTACTGAACCAGAAATCCTGAGGAATGGACTTTGGAATGTGTCATTGAAAAAACACATAGGTGATTCTCATGTGCATCTACGAAGCTGGTGGCTATGGTCTCCATATGCAACAAACCTTAGTCTCAGCTGAGGTGAGTAGATTGGGCTTAATACATCATAGTAAGGAGCCTCACAAGCTTCACTTACACACAAGTATCATTTGTAAAAACTGTGTATTATTAAGAATTTCCAGCATTTTTAGGGGGCATGTTATTTGAAGAAATCATTGTAATGCACACATTCAGGTATTTGTTTAGGGGAAATAGAACTGACTGAAATCCAGATGGAGACCATAAATAAGTTCAACCACCTAGAAGACAGCTGTGCCCTGATCAACAGCCAAGTTGTTCACTTTCTCTATTAGAACTATTGGTAATAATGATAAGAATGAAAAGCAAAAAAAAAAAAAAAAAAAAAAAAAGGAACTTAAAGTATAATTAAACAACCAAAAATTTAATTACCTGAGTGAATGATTAGTATGTAATTATAATGTTGCATGCATTAGTAATATGTCTTTTTGATAGGAGACAGAAAGACCAGAGCAAGCCATTTGCAAATGATAATCCAGAGAAAGGAGGTATGAGATTGTTGTAGTGACCTCTATATGGGATTGTGAAAGTCTGAGAGCATGGTCGTGGAGATGGAGAAAATAACCCTAAATAAATGTTTAGGGAGCAAATTCACGAGTAACAGATGACTTCAGCCCCTGGTTGAGGAGATGGTGCAGAGTACTGGCTCCAATGGGCTGACCCTAGAGTCAGATAGTATGGGTTCAAATCTTGAGTCTATAATATACCTGTGCAATCTTAGGAAAGTCAACCAATTACTCTAAACTTCTGTTTTCTCTCTGTAAACTAGTGATGATAATAGTTGTCTCACAGAGCCGCTTTGACACATTAATACAAATGTAAATTGAGTCCACAGTCTACAAAATCAAGTGAGTAGGAATGCAAGTTTACATTTCCCTAATTTACTTTAAATTTGATTATGTGCTTGCATTCAGCAAAGTATTAATAACTTAGTCTTATCAGAATTGCATCTATTTTCCACTGGTTCTAGGGAGTACCACACGGGCAGGAGTGTGAGATCTCGTTTCCAGCCACCATCCTCGATATTGGCATTTAGCTGAGATATTGTTATTTCTGTTGGATCTTCTAGGTTCCCTTCTGTTCTTTCTTGTTCCCTACAAGGGTTTACTTAAGTGTGATCAACTCTCCTTGTTATATTCATGCTGTTTAAAAAAAAAATTCTTTATGTCCCAGACCTTTATAGGCTGTGGGAAAATGATTCTCTTTGTGCACTGATAGTTCAACAAGTTGATTTCGCTGTTCTCCGAGGTTCTCAGGATCATTTGCCTAAACTAGATACTCCAAGGACCGTTCTGCTCTCACATTGCTAAGGGTAAGAGATTCGTGATTTTTGCTCCTGCCTGGTTTTACCAAGGGCCAGGACATGGGTGCATTTTACTATGTGTTAGACAAACTTAAATGTCCACACGGCAAGTAAGACTTGGCCTAGAGAGGAGAGAAGGAAGGAGGTAGGGTTTCTTTGCAGGGAACCACCAGCACTTATCATCTTTATTGTCCCTGTGAATTACTCTGCTCCCATGGACTCAGGATTTCTGATCAATCAATCTACATGGGGGATAGAATGTTGTGCTGACTGATCACATAATCTACTGCCCAGAGTTCCATTGGAACTTGAGATTTTGAAACACATAAAAGGAGATTCCACCAAAAATGTTCAATTATATTCAACAGGGGGAAACTTTGGATATTTCTTTTAATTTAGAAAAAAAAATCAAGAGGGCTTTCTGTTGTTCAACAAAGTATTAGAAACTCTAGCCAAATAATAAGGTGAGAAAAATAGACATGAATAAAAACAATTGAAAGGGAGGAGAAAAACAGACTCCTATTTGCATATGACACAATATTTTGTACAGAAAACCCAAGACATCAAATACAGGTATTATTAGAGCCTGTAAGTGTGTTTAGCAATTCTTCTTGATGTAAGATCAGCATACAAAATTCATGGCATTCTTTTTTATTGGTAATAATAGATCAGAAAATACAATAACAAACCATACTTAACTCAGGTGCAACAGTACAAACTATATAAAATATCTAAGGATTGATAAATGGTGCACAAGATTTTAATAGAATATTTAAAAAATATATAGGATAAACTAGAGCAATACTACTTTCTAATACAGGATAACATAAACTCATAAAGATATAAATTATTCCCCAATTAATATCAAAACTCAATGCAATTTCTTTCAAAAATCCCAGTGGGATAGAGAGGAATCTAATAAGCTGATGCTAAAATGTAAATGGAAGAAAAAGCAGCCTGGAAAAGAAAATCAAAGATAAGGAAATCACCCCACTAATTATTAAGAAACATTAGAAAGTCTTGGGGTACCTTGGTGGCTCAGTGAGTTAAGCGCCTGACTTCAGATCAGGTTATGATCTCACGGCCCAGGATCTTAAGCCCCGCATTGGGCTCTGTGTTGACAGCTCAGAGCCTGGACTCTGCTTTGGATTCTGTGTCTCCTTCTCTCTCTGCCCCTCCGTCAGCTTGCACTCTCTCTCTCAAAAATAAACAAACATTAAAAATATTTAAAAAAGAAATACTACAAAGTCTTAGTTCAACACAAATAAATAAACAATAGTATGATTTTGTATAAGAACCAACTAAGAGAACAAACAAACCAAAAGGTGAAATATGATGTGTTTGTCATTGCAGATAACTAGCAAAAAGATTATTTAGTAAGATGGTGTTTAAAAAACTGGCTTACCATATGTTGATAAAAAATATAACACTGAATTCCTTCTTTACATCTTTCATTAAGCTTCAACTAGAATAAATACTTGAAAGATAAAATTATAAAACAAAAGAAAACCAAGTAGACTATTTTTTAATGTTTATTATTTATTTCTAAGAGAGAGAGAGCAGAGTATGAATAGGGGAGTGACAGAGAAAGAGGGAGACACAGAATCCAAAGCAGGCTCCAGGCTCTGAGCTGTCAGCACAGAGTCCGACTCTGAACTTGAACCCACGAACCGTGAAATCATGTCCTGTGCTGAAGTTGGATGCTTAACAGACTGAGCCACTTGAGTAGACTATCATTTCTGAAACTCAACTTGAAATATATTAACCTTTTGGTAGAAAGGATGTATGTATATGACTACATTAAAAATCATGAGGTTTGCTCAACAAAGATAAGACAAAGTCAACTGATCAGAAAAGGATATATTTCTTCTGCCAAACAAACAAGGAACTATATCTAGAGTATCAAGGGATTCCATCAAATGGACAAGCAGAAGCCTGAAACCCAGTGAAAACATGAGGAAAGTGTATGAATAAATAATTCAGTGAGGGGGAAACAAACAGCTGAAATGTATGTAAAGATCTGCTCAGGTTTCCTAGAAATAATACAAATGCAAATTAAAACAACACTTTCTTCCACTAGGTTGGCAAAATGTAGTCAGTTGGCCTTCTGTCAGCGGCTGTGAGAATGAGGGTCCCCTCTCACCAATGTGTGCCACATAAACTGGAAATGTACACACAGCACAAGACTAAAGTTTGCCCTGGATGTGGGTGGGATCTGAGGGGGAATGAAGATGAAGGTAAACATTTGGAAGAAGAAAAGAGGAAGAAAAAAAAAAAAAAGGAAAGCAGAGTCTCGCAAGTCCCATGATATTGTCAAATGCACTGAGATGCAAGACTATTTTAAGTGTGTACTTGACATAGTAAGGGTTTAAAAGGAAGAAAGGAAACACAAACTTCAGATGGACTTTTCTGTTATGTGGAGATCGTGCTCGTCACCCCTGGTAGGTGCCTGTACGTATTTTCTATTGACGTGTCTATGAAGAGGAGCCTATGTGGGAAGTGGGAAGCAACATAAGTTTGTTTGCATGTCTTTTGTTATCTGTTTTAGTCTCTTTGAGCTGCTATAACAAAATAGCACACACTGGGTGGCTTACAGACAGCAGATAATTATTTCTTGCACTTCTAGAGGCTGGAAGCCCAAGATCATAGTACCACCTTGGTTGGGTGAGGGGCCTCTACTGGACTGCAGACTTCTCCTGGTAACCTTACATATGGAAGGGAACATTCAGGGCCTCTTGTACAAGGGCATGGATCCCACTCATGACCTAATCACCTCCTAAAGGTCCCACCTCCTAATATTATCACTGGGTTTAGGATTTCAACATATAAATTTTGGGAGCTCATATACGTTCAGACCATGACATTATCTACTTCAGTTGCATGCCTCCAACATTAATGGAAAAGTGAGCTCTAACCAGAAATCTAGTTTAATAGCTTCATCAGTAGGCAAATTGATTGTTCTGAGTAACATGAAGTTCAGAGTTAAGATAAACTCCAGGGGTTGGCTCAACACAAGGGCTCTGGTTCCATTTCTCTGCTGATCTCTTACTTACCCTGCAGAGTAGGGAGGTTTCATTCTCCTATAATGGACACAGCTGTTCTCAGTATTGAGCCATTAACAGAAGCTCCATTTGAAGAAACATCAGTGACCTCTTCCCATGGCTCATTTCCTCTTATTGGATTTGCCATGATCGGTTTATGTGCTCATTACCAAACCAATTCTGATGGCCTGAAAAATGCCATCCATGCACAGCTTAGCCTGGTTCCTGAGTCACTCATTGGCAAGGAGTTATGAGATTGCCAGAGTCACCTTTACTCAATTATAGCTCTCTGCTGGAGCTGGAGCCATTCCTCAGATCACATGCTGCAGGACCTTGGAGTGGAGAAGTATACAAAGTTCATCACAAAAAGCCAGTGAGAAAACCAGGCCCTCCAACGGCCAAATCTGGAACACAGAAAGAACTCATGATTGGAGCTCCATATCTAGGAGTCTTTTGTACAAATTTGGTATGCAGCATGAAGGTGGATCTGTGAGCACATGAACTCAAGAAAAATCACACTTAATGGGTGGAGTGGGAGGAGGGCGATGGTTGGGTATTTAAGTAACCATTATTTGCAGGAGAAAATGCCAAGAGTGAAAACATTGGTTCTCAAGTCATGTCTTAAAGACTTGCATTAGAATTACCAGGTGTTATTTGTAAAAATCCAGATCCTTGGATCCCAAGTCCAAACTTTGCTGCATCAGACCCACAGGAAGTGGAGCTCCTGTGGAGCTCATTCATCTGTTTTCTTTCTTTCTTTCTTTCTTTCTTTCTTTCTTTCTTTCTTTCTTTCTTTCTTTCTTTCTTTCTTTCTTTCTTTCTTTCTTTTTAAACAAGACCTCCTGTGAACCTGAGGCAGGCTGAGCAAGAAGGTGTACCCTCCAGGAGAACCATTGGAAGACACATCCCTCCGTTCCAAACTCAACAGAAGACTATGTTTTTCTGAGTGCATTTTTCTCACTGGTTTATGAATGTAGCTGTAGTTCAAGTCTCTTTAGACCCCAACTTTGTTTAAAATGGGCAAATTGATTTCTTATTCCAGGAAAAGTACACATAAAAAGGGTCATATGGCTTCTTTGACATCAAATAGTTTTTTAACATAACAAACTGTTTTGATAAATTGAGTGCCTCCAAATCAAAGCCATCTGGGTGGTGCTTGGGCTGAGAGGGCAGAAGGAGCACGGGTAATTGGCCAAGAGTTCAAACACTCGAGTAATTCTCGGAGGTAGACGGCCAGATCTGAAGGGCCTCTCTAGTGCATCTCTTTCCCCCATCGGCAGATGCCATTACTGACTTTATTATTGTTAATTACTTTAGTTGCTCATTAGCCAGAAGACTAAAGCATAATGAAATTAAAATGAAAATTCCAACGTTACTTAGACAAGAGAATTATGTTTGTTTATAGTGAAATATCTAATAGGTCAAACATAACAAATGCATGAGTCTAACGTTTCAAAGGAAAAGAAAAGAGCCCTCTCTTTCCGGAAAGAGCCAGCGTGCTGAGCTGTGGCATGAGTGTGGTCAACAGTGGATGAGCACCATGTGAGAAGGTCCCAGTGACCACAGCAGTTCAGGCTTTATGCATCAACATAGGAGCTGCCTTGTCTGTAACTGAAAATTTCAACTTGCCTGCACAAGTCTTAGTTTTTAATTTTAAAAATTCTCACATCTCTGTTCACTATATTCTGTGGATTAGCTCTGTGTGATACAGATGTTGGTGTGCCTATTGCTAACTTCTGTGGAACCTGGGGAACATTACCTGACACTACTTTACTACTTTAATATTTTCTTTGACAGAGAGAGAGAGAGAGAGAGAGAGAGAGAGAATCTTAAGCAGGCTCCACGCACAGCATGGATTCTAATTTGGGCTCAACCCCATGACCCTGGGGCCATGGCCTGAGCCAAAATCAAGAGTCAGACACTCAACCAACTGAGCTACCCAGGAGCCCCCTAACACTTTAATTTAAATTCCTCATCTAAAACATGAGAACGGTAATAACTTCCTCATAGGACTGATTTGAGAATTAAACAAATTATTGCATATAAATCACTTGGGACAGAGCTTTGCACCTTCAAAGGCATCTACAAGTGCTAGACTGGTTTTCTAGTAAAATAACAAATGATATATATGACAGTAAAACATTGTCTATGTTAGGAATGATTTGTGAGAATATTATGGTTATTTTTAGAAGAAATATTTTTAAATCTAGATGGATATCACTGGGAGTGACTTCCATTATCAGGTTTGACTACAAATCCAAGTAATTAGAAATTAGATTTTTTGTATTTTGTTTATGTCAATTACATCTATCCATATATACCATATTAAAAATGAAAACTGATTTTTAAATTATCTATGACTTTATTTAAAATATCAGTAATATATCTATTATATGCTACCATAAATGACATTTTTTGAGGAATAATAATTTTTTCAAGACACAAAAGTAGCAAGAAGTGATTTTTTAGTGTTTATTTTATTTCTGAGAGAGAGAGAGAGAGAGAGAGAGAATAGTGGAGGGGCAGAGAGAGGGAAACAGAGGATACAAAGCAGGTTTTGTGCTGACAGCTGAGAGCCAGATGCAGGGCCCAAACTCATGAACTGCAAGATCATGATCTAAGTCAAAGTCAGAGGCTTAACAGACTGAGCCACACAGGTGCCCACAAAGAGGGATAGTTTTAATGAATTGTAATATATATTAAATATATCCTTTAATAGAATAAGAGTCTCCTATTTGGACACAGATATGTAGTTGGTAAAGAGAAGAGTATTTTAGTAATCTGTTCAAGTACATGTGGAAGGTTTTACTTTGTACAAATATCCACACTATTGTACATTACATTCTCTGGTCTATCCTGCACTTTATGTCTTTTTTCCATGTGTTATTCTGTAACATTATGTACTGGTCACTTTATAAATTATTGGCTCACTTGGGTGCACAGCTCTTGCCATTGTTAACACATTTTATTTCACATAATCAAAAATCACAGGTATCAGTTTTACCACCAATGCCACTAGAAAAGTTTTTACTGATTGTGAAGCTGTCAGGATTACAGTGGCAGATTTGCATTTTTCAAAATTAGAATTTTCTCTTTAGAGCTTGAACTTTATAATTGGCAACAGAAATTGCCAATTGATTTCCTTGAATTGACAGGCTGATGCTGCACATTTTTAGGACCATGTCTGCCTTTCACGTCTGTGTGATCAGCTTGCTGCCAGAGGCACTTTCCAGTAAATATGTGTTTCATGTGAAAACTGGCTAGTTTAGCTTGCAACTCAAATAGTCACACAAATTATTTCCTTGAGACAAACTTTGTATCTCCATATGCAGCAGAAATGCTTTATGGGTACTTCCCATATCATCAAAAGGAAGAGTTAGTAGATATAAAATCCAAGATAAGACTGAATTAAAAAGTCGTGATTTTACTGATGAAGGGCAGTCTTAAACAAAAGCACCACGATTTTCCCTGCTAGTATTTTTCCATGGCCACAGATACAGTGTGATGCATGCTAAAGAGACATGGTTTTGCCTCTATTGTTTTGAAATCACCAGTGCAAGTGTTAACACTGTGAAAAGGGCACCTAACATATGAACATATTATGAAAATGCCTATGGCTGCCTGGCTTCTGAAAGCATCTCAGGGATGTCATGGGTATGCAGGCTTGACCTTAGAAACCAGTGTCTCTACTCTCTTGACCTCCTGTGAGCTGTGGGTGGCAAGCTACACGGGTGCAGGATTAATGTTGAGTATGCCCGAATATGAGAGCCTAGCACAGAGCCCCATGCCTCAGAGTAAATGAGCAAATGAAGAAATGAAGGAGCAAATGAAGGAAAAAGTGAACTTGGCTCTTGCTGTGCAGTATTTTTTCTGTTCCTTGAACAGATAAAGATCGCTTCTATTTTAGGATGTTTTGGTTACCACTTCCCACTTCTCAGAAGTATCCCTACTTAGTATACAACCTCAGCCCAAACATCACAGCCATTCCCTGGTTCCTCAAATCAAAATAGCCACACACTTCTCTCTTCATATCCACTTCTCTACAACGCACTTATCACCACTGGAGGCATTTTTGTTTTAGCACCCAGCACATGATAGCCATTTAGTACACATTTTTGAATGAATGAACAAATGAACAGTACAGATGATTCATTCAACAGGTATTTATTAAGCATCTACTCTACGTGGGATAGTGAAAGATGACTGGCCAGGCTGCTGTTTTCACAATGGCTCTGTAGCCTTGGAGGAGCCCCGTGAGCCATCAGTACAGTAAGACTTGTTGCCCATGAGCAGTCCTTCACGCCCCTGGATGTTGTAGACCAGGAGCTCTGGGGGCCGCCTGGGAGTGTGCGCTTTGCTTTTGTGTCACTCCTGGAACCAATGTTGGGCTTGGAGAGTTGGCCTTTCAGTCTTCTGAGCACTCTGTTGTCAGTGCCTTGGGGTTTCTACCAGTTACACTTAATTCTGACACACTGGTCTGACAGGTGCTGGCTGAACTTCTTGGTTCTCTTTTTAATGATCTTGGGCTTCATGAGGGGTCTGAGGGCAGCCATAATGTAGGAGATGGCTCCTTTCTACGGTCTTCAGTGAATATTCCAAGCAACTGTTGACTGTGCCTTGACCAAGGATGGGTTGACACTCACTAATGAGGGGACAGAAAGGCTGAGATCTCTCCAGGAGAAATGTTGAACCCGAGGGCTGCTTGTTAGCTTTGCATGGCTTTGTCCAGACCCACTATCAACTTTCCTAACTTCTAAGAAAGTGGCCTAGCTCTGAAGCTTCCTTCTCCCTTGCTGGTACTAGTTGAGCCCAGACAGAAGACTGACAAAGCCAAAAGTGTGGTTGCTTGCAGTGTGGGCATCATAATGTCCCTGGAAAACTGGCCACACCCACATGGCAATGAATTTCCCCAGCATCTTATTTTCAAATTAGTCCTCTGTGTGTACCTGCAAGATGAGGCCTTGCTCAGAATCCAGTCTCCCTCCCCTTTTTCTTTCCTTCCACTAGTCTCCAAACGTGCTCCAGAGCAAATCAATCTTTATTTCTTTACCATTATGGGCCTATCCATAAATCAGGCTTGCCCACTCAGTAGTTAGCGTGACAAGGCCTCCGACTGTCCATTGCCAGCAAATTTTGCCCCCCTCCTTGTTTGGCTCATCGTCACCAGCTGTTTCTGGACCACTGGAGCCCCTGCATTTTTGACAAGTGTCTCATCTGTAAAGTCATTTCTCTATTTTTCCCCTTTTCCTCTTCCCGGTTCCTGGCAGCCGCCTGCAGAGCTGCCCCCACCCCCTCCCACCAGGCATTTATCTGGAGTGCACCCAGCACATGTCCATGGCTGGCTCTTAGGTAATAAAATCTGGCTTTCAGTAAATCATATCAGTAAGGAGATCCATAAATCTTGTTCTTGCCTTGCACACATCAATCCTTATTGTCGCACGTACTGCAGGCATGAGTCACTTAGCTTGCACACTAATTTTGGACCCAGTCACTGAGGAGCTTTAATTGAGTAGAGAAGATGTCTTGGAGGAGATTGTACTCTAGCAAATTGGTGTCTTCTGGACCAAATGGGGAATTACCGAGTCAGGGAGATGGTAATGAACTCAGTGGGCCCCTGTGTGCCTGCCTGTCCTGCTGATGTAGCAATGGACTCCCTTGTTTCTGTGATTCAAAGGTTGTGCCATGTTCAAAGTGCACAAGGGCATCTGGAGTTTGGAAGAAAGAACTGATTACAAAAGTTTCCTTCATTGTTTTATTTCAGTAGTTAGGATTTCATTGTTTGTTCCCATCATGACGATATAGCAGTTATTTCATGAATATTCCAAACAGAAAAGACACAGGTTGGGCAGATTTACCTCAGCACCCTGGGCTCACCCCTAAGGCTCTGTCAGTGCCTTTACAGTGATGGTTAGGGGCCTGATTTATATATAGTGTTATCTCAAGGATGAAATATGTAACACTTCTGAAGCTTTGAGCCCAGGATCTGGAGTGTTTGTTGTGTGACTCCACGTTCACAAATAAGTTGGGTGGATAAGTGACCTGCTGTACCTTCGTGCAGTATCCCCCATCCTCAGTGAGGGGGAAGGGAAGGCACAGGTGAGGGGACAGTTTATGTAACATCTGCCCTGTAGCCTGGTCCTTCTGTCATTCACACTTAGCACAGATGGGGCTATAGTGACAGTAGAGATTGGAAGCAGCTGCACTTGAACCATTGTGATGACATTGGAACCAAAATATGTTTTCTTGTCTGAAGAAACATCTCCGACAGTCAGCAGCTGGCTCCATCCTTTACAGCCCATAAAAACCTCATGGACCTGGAATTGAGCAGCCCCTGCTCAGGTCAGGTGGAGGAGTGAGGGGCGGGCAATGGAAATGGAGACTGTTTTCTAATTAGAAACTCAGTCTGACCTTTTCCCCTTGCACCCCGTCTTCCTTGCACGCTAGCCGCTGGCAGGAGTCTTGCCATATATAGCAGAGTTGCAGCCAAAGGTCCTCTCTCTTTTTAAAATCTGTTTCCCATATGGCAGAGGAAACCTAAAAGCATTGCCTCTTACATTCCTTGTCTTTCAAGAACACAGACATGAAAAAGTAACAAAACGTTTCATGATAGCAGTATAAAATGTGGAGGTCATGATCTACTGCCCTATTTATTTGTATTTCCCTTCATCTTATGCTCTGATCCATTTCTCCCCTCTGCTAGGGGCCAGATGGCTGGGCTCCAAGACAGAGGAGGATCTTCTGGCCTGCTCTGGACTAACATGAGCAGTGATAAACTTCTATTACAATCCCACATTGAGATTTGGGTTTATTTGTTACTGCAGCATAGACTAAACAATCCTGACTAATGCACCATTGTAAAGAGGAATCTGTTTCTGCTCTATGAAATATAGTTACAGCCCCATACGAGGAAGGGAGATAGCAAATAAAAATATTGTTTATTTAGAGTTCAAGACACCTAGAAATAGAGGCTATTAGTCACTACCCATGTATATTCTTTGTGTGGAAACCAGAGGATTTCAAGTACCAGATAAAGTAATAAAACCGTGAGGTATTCTGCCCTTCACTACTCACTCCTGTGCTCATTCCTTACATGTCCCTGGGTTCTCTCAAGGGCCATGTCACATATGGGATGATGTATCTCCTCCAAAATGCTATTTTCTCTCTTGCTGGAGTGATTGCTCTCCACTTCTCATTTCTATGCCAAGGAAGAAAACTTTACATTTACTGCAGAATTTGCATTCACATTATTCTATTGTTGCTTCGTGTGCACATCATACTCACAAGCATGTGTGTTAGTGCATCGTAACGAGGTACCACAGGCTGGGGACTTACATGACACAAGCTTATTTCCACACAGTATGGATGCTGGACTGTCCAAGATCAGGGCGTGAGCAGAATTAGCTTCTCTGACGCACCTCTCCTTGGCTTGCAGATGACCGCCTTCCCTCTGTGTCCTTGCATGTCTTCCTTCCATGTACACCTGCCCCAGGTGTCCCTGCCTGTTTCATCTCTTTTTCTGACAAGGACACCAGTCATATTGGCTTAGGGCCCACCCTTAAGTCTTCATTTTAACTGTATGTTCTCTTTAAAGAGTCTGTCTGCAAATACAGTCACATCCTGTGGGACTGGGAGAGGGGAGCTAGGGCCTCAGCATATGAATTCTGGGGGGAGCACAGTTCTGTCCAGCACAGTGTGGTAGATTGATTAAAAGGTAGCCACAGTTCTTCAGACCCTTGCTAGTATCCACACCCTTTGCTGATCACGCCATCAAGAGGTGGCTTCTCTCTCTTCCTCCTTGAATCTGTGCTGGCCTTGTGACTTGTTCTGGCCAGAGGACGCAACAGAGGTGACAGTACATCAGCTCGTGGCCTTGGGAGCCTTGCCTACTTCTGCTCACTGGAAAAGACACCACTGGCATGAAACCAAGCCCAGGCTTGCCTGTTGGGGGATGGGTGATGACATGGAGTGGACACTGAGGGCTCTGCCCAGACCAGATCCTTGGCCGGCCAGCCAGCCCAGCCCTCTCTGAGGAACTGCAGACCCATGGGGGACCCCAGAGAAGGGCACAATGACTCATCCTACCTCAGACCTACGAGCTGAGTAAATGCAGATTGCCTTAAGCCTCTGGGCTTTGTGGTTATGTCACGAAGGTCAGAGATAACCGATTTAACGATCATAATTATAAAGCCCTAGTTATCCAAAAGGATTTCCCTTTTAGAGCATCTTTCCCTATGTGATTTGATTTTCATAACATTTCCATCCAGTAGGTGTTTATTCCTGCACCATTTTGTTTAGAAGGAGCGTCTGGGTTTGAGAGGTTAAGTAATTTCAGAGCAGTGGCAAGTCGGTAAGCAATGGAGCCTCCTGTCAGGCCTCTAAGATCTACCCCAGGCAGGCATGTGTCACACAAGCCCCGCAGGGACTGTCCTATGCCCCTGTGTCCCTCACAGCATGCTGGCCCTGCAGGCTTCCCAGCAGACATGACGGTTAGCAGCCTTCACAAAAATCACCCAGAAATCTGCCCCGGACAGCTAAGAAAACAGCCTTTGCTTTCAGGAGTTGTCTATTTCTTTTTCCTTGCTTGCAGCTGATGGATACAAGAGACCCAGAGGGTACTCTCAACCCTTGGGGTCAGGCTGTCCACAACTTGCTGCGTTTTAGGAAACTGATTCTGAAAAAAGAGTGTGCTATATTTTACTCGAGGGAGCACACTCTTATGAACATGAAACAAGTCATTCTTTTATTTTTAAGAGAGAAAGAATCCCAAACAGACTCCATGCTGGTGTTCAACACAGAGCCTGAGATGGGGTTTGAGCTCATGAACCCTGCGATCATGATGTGAGCGAAAATTGAGAGTCCAAAGCTCAACTGACTGAGCCACCCAGGCATCCCCAAACCAGGACATTCTTAAAATCTTCCTAGAGGACCAAAGCTCATGGCAATGCTGTGGATAGAGGCACGCAGGGCGGGATTGCCAAGAGAGCATCCAAAGATCTGTCTTTCCACTCTACCAGGTATCAGTTTACCATCTAGGGCTTCAGCCCTGGGGCGCTCCAGAGCCTGCCACCTCATGCATGGGGAAAACTGAGGGCGTAGGAGACAGCCCATTCTTTGAGCAGAATTCATTCCCTGTGAAATCCTCTTTAAAAACACAGTGTACTGTGTGATTTTGGAAAAAAAAAAAAACAATTCATTCAACATATTTCCACTTATAGTAAAAAACATAGGGGGCGCCTGGGTGGCTTAGTTGGTTAAGCATCCGACTTTCGCTTAGGTCATGATCTCGCGGTTCGTGGGTTTGAGCCCCGCGTCAGGCTCTGTGCTGACTGCCAGCTCAGAGCCTGGAGCCTGTTTCAGTCTGTGACTCCCTCTCTCTGACCCTCCCCTGCTCACGCTGTCTCTCTCTCTCTCTCTCTCTCTCCTAGAAATAAATAAAACATTAAAAAAAAAATAGATGCTAATGTTGTTAACAACATTTTAAAATCTATCCCCCCTTCCTAGTTCTGTTGGTACATAACTGACAGATCATTGTGTGAGTTTAAGGTGTGCTTTTCTTTTTTTATAATTCTGTTTTTAATGTTTGTTTTTGAGAGACAGAATGTCTGTAGGAGGGGCAGAGAGAGAGGGAGACACAGAATCCGAAGCAGGCTCCAGGCTCTGAGCTGTCAGCACAGAGCCCTACGTGGGGCTCCAACCCACGAACCGTGAGATCATGACCTGAGCTGAACTTGGACCCTTCACTGACTAAGCCACCCAGGTGCTCCTAAGGTATGTTTTTTAAACCAACAAATAGTACCTACCTTTAGTGAATCGAACTTCAAAATTTTCTAGAATTTGTTGTTGTTGTTTGTTTCTAGCTTGAGACCTGCTGGGAACATGAGACAGTATCTAAATGTAAACATTTTCAGTAAGGGGCTAAGGGCACCCAGGAGTGCCACCATCAAGATATCAATATAGTGATCCACAGCGGAAAAACCTACACTGCACAAACTTTAACTTCCTTCCATGTTAATTTCACATGCTTCTCTATGGGTTAACTTGACTTCTGTCCTATTCTCATACTCGACTTTATCCATATTTAAATAGCCATCCAATTTTATCCTAATTCAATGATGGTACTTTAAGGGCACCTGGAATGTGTTCAACACCGGTGAATTTATAATGGCTGATAGTGTTGCTAAGTACATGAAGAGGCACCATCATATATAATTCGTCCATATTTTACAGTGGGAGCAAGAGAAATTTCCTTTCACTGACATAAAAACCCTATAATTCTTCCAAAAGCCAAATAGCCGAGCCCCAGAAAAGGTTGAATAGCCAAGCACACCACTAAGAGCTGCTATTACTAACACTTTCGCCCTTTCAGGAAAATTGACTCTCGTGCATGGTCTTAAACAGCGGAATATCAGCACGGCTAATGACAGCCAAGTGACACTTGACAAAATTAAAGCCCATTTTCCTAAAATTGTCACCAAGTTCCAATAGCTATTCATTTACAGACCCAGGAAAATTACAGCAGGGCTACTTTCCTTAATTGAAATTAGTAATTTTTATGCGGGGGGGGGGGGAGGGATGGGATTACCATTTTTGCTTCTAATTCTGACTCAAGACACCTATGTGTTTATAGCAAGTTTCAGTGAAAGTATGGGGAAGACTCTGGACTTGTTGAGTTTAGCTACCTGACATGGAGGAGGAAATGGATTGCAGAGAGCCCATGATAGAGGTGTCTTTGAAGATCTGTGCTCTCTTTGATGAACACAAGCTAGAAAGTTGGCTGTAGATAAAGACAAGGCACCAGCCACCCTTTCCAAATAACATTCTTTAAGTTGAGCTGTGGTTTTACACTATTGATTTTGGCCTTTTTATAGTACAGTGAAGTACAAACTGAAAAAACAGGTATGGATTATATATTTGTATAATATATAAAAATACATATAGTTTTAGTATGTCTAATGTTTTCTTTCTCTCCATATATGTATGCACATAGATCCATATGCATATGCATATATCACCCTGGCTTTGTTTCTCTGGAAATGCTGACCGATACACTTACCTGTTACGATTCCTGATTGACACTGATTTACAGTTAAGGAAACCAAGGATCAGAGAGGTGATACGACTTTCCCAAGATCACAAAGGCAAACTGATGTTCAAATGAAGACTTTGTGTCGAGTTCATTGCCAAATTCAGGATGCCGGGGCAGAGCAGTCTGGCTGTAATTTATAGGGAGTTAGCCAAGCAGTCTGGCTGTTGGCATTGGGGAGTGCCAGCTCTAAGAAGCCAGAACCAGCTGAGAGCACCTGATCTGAAAGGGATTATCTACTTTCTAAAAGCAGGAGAAGACTGTTCACACTAACAGCCCTGCTGGGCACAGAGGGATGTTCGGATATATTGGAGGGAAATCAGGACACAGAAGGAATTTCTAAGGAAATGTACGGAGATGGAGCGAGCGTGGCGTGCCCTAAGGAACACGTATGATGCAGTAAAATTGCATGTAGTTGGGAAATCGAGCAAAGAAATCTACACTTGGTTCATGTATTTATAAATACTCACTGAAAACTTGGGTATAAGTATTCTTTGAAAAAAGGAATGAGCACCAACATGGAGTTCATATGCTAGTGAGGAAGATAGACATGAACAAAATAATGACACACACAGTTATGTTATTACAGATATGATGAGCACTGTGAAGACAGAATTGCATAGATTCAGAAGAAGAGCCTTGTCTGGAGTATCGGGAAAGACTTCCTGAAGGAAGTGGTGTAATATGGAATAGGGCAATGGTTTTGAAACAATTTTGCAGTGAGAGTTACATAAAGTAGACACATTCTACTAAATGGAGTAGCTTGATTTTTTTTTTTCTCCCGACTGGCAGAAACAAATTTAATGAATGGAGAAGATTTTCTCACTTCTCGTTTTTCCTTCCATAATATATTTTTAATCATGGCACCTGCTACTACTTCTCTGTGCTAGCAGATGACAAATGAATGAACACGTTGCAAATGAATATTAATGAAAAGCCATAAATAATGCATCATACTTATTTAGACAGGTTTTTTTGGTCATCATTATTGTTTTGTTTTGTGGGACCATTTGCCTTTTTTAATGCATACTAACATTGTCCTAGTGGAGAGGATGGCATTAAATACACAAATGTCACAGTATTCCGCAGAATGCATCAAGAGTCAATCTGAGGAACCCCGTGGATGGTAACAGGGAGCCTGTTAATTCTTGTACAAGGAAGAAGCGGGATAGGAAATTCTAGAATTTGCCAACCACTTCCTGTTTCTCCCAATGTTTGTATATGACCTCACTTGTCCTTTCCAATAATGCAATGAGGTGAGCATCAGAATTATTACTATTTTTGAGGTGAGAAAAGTGAGACTCAGAAAACATGTCCAAGGATATGTCATTGGCGTGGTGCAGAAAGTGTGAAATCAGGCATCCTAATTCAAGACACCCATATTAGTGAAATGAAGCCAACAGGAGATATCAATATCTATATCTATATCCATATCCATATCTATGTCTATATCTATCTATAATCTATATATCATCTATCTATCATCTATCTATCTATCTATCTATCTCAATAAAAGTCTGTCAAGCACAAAAGCGTGTCACATTTTTGTGAGATGTGGAAAGAAAATACAAGCTTCAGGGGAATCAGGACATATCAAATATCAGACTACCAAAGAAGAGCTTGCTGAATAACAAATTTCTAGGAGAGTTAGATTCTGTTAGATCCTTTTCATAGTGAAGCATTTTTTTAATTTGAAATACCCATGTTTCAATATACTGAAAACCGTGTCCTTTACAATGACATAGTTTATGATGAAAATTTAAATGCAACTTAAAATATGTACCAAATGATGTGGGGTTTTAAAGCACTTTCAATAGCATAGGAGCAAGAATTTTGAGAAAGGCTGTGCCGCTAGTAGTCTTCTTCTTTTTTAAGTTTATTTTTATTTATTTTGAGAGACAGAGAAAGAGCAAGCAGGGGAAGGGCAGAGAGAGAGGGAGAGAGAATCGCAAGCAGGTCTGGATTGTCAGCATGGAGCCCAATGCAGGGCTTGAATTCACAAACTGTGAGATCATGACTTGAGCTGAAGTCAAGAGTGGGACACTTAACTGACTGAGCCCCCCAGGCATCCCCCTCCACTGTGACTCTTAAATTTTTCAGCTCTCCTGACAACCTCTGCACTCCGTCCACACCCCACCATGCCATGGGCCACCACAGCATCATGCCATGCACCAAGCCACGCCACACTGTATCACACTGCATCATGCAGCACCATGTCATGCCAGGCACGTAATTGACCTGGCCAACTCTGTGTGTCAAGACCCAGCTCAGCCTCTGTGTCCCAACGGTGGCCCTGACTGTCCCCAAGCATGACCGTGTTTCCAGATGACATAGCGCGTGGCTCTCTTGCAGAAGTGTTCATGTTGTACTTAGTAATCCCATTCTTGGAAAACAAAGCCCACCTTACTGTCTCTTGCCTGAGCGCTGTGACTGTGCCTGGGATGGAGAGAATCTGGCAAACTGCACATCTTCGATGCAAAACCCATGGGAAGAAATGCAAATTAGTAGCAACGAGAGAGAACTGTGAGGGGGACGTGCGATCTGGCCCTCGTGCGAGGGAAAGGGGCCTGGGTAGAAAGCTACTTTTGTTTCCTGACACATCTCTGAGGAAAGGGGCAAGAGGCCAGTTAGTTGCCTGATACTATTAACTTGATGGTGTTTAATTAATATAGATGTGGAGAGAGACACATGTTTTTTGTGTTATAACAAATGTATTGCAAAAACTATTTTCATCTTCCAATGATCTAAGGTGATAGCGAGCATTGCCTTCCATTAGTGTAGTAGTTGAAATAATAGTTAATAAAGGTTTGGGTTTTGAACCAGGTAACAGGGTAATACTTCATCCTGCCACTTAGCGACCTTGGACTAGTCCCATTGGGCAAGTTTCCTTCTTTGTTCCACATCTACCTCATGACACTGAGTGCACGAGAGCAGGTACATGAAGAATCTTCCATGCAGCTGGTGTCAATACATATCAGTTCCGTGTCCTTCACCCACTTCTAAAGGGAAGAAAGACAAAAATTACAGGAATAAATTCTGGGAAGGAGTTTCAAAGTTTTCAGAATTGAAGCATTTACACCAGACAACTTTTGTTCCGATACTTCGCAAAATGCGAATCCTATGTATATGTGGACTTTTATGAACAAGACAAATAAACGCATCTAGGTCTTTGTTGGTTATTTGTTAAATGCTCCAATTTGTCTGTTTCAGTCTTCTAAGTGCCCTGTGAATCTGCTGCGACTCTTCTTTGAATCTCTACTTCGCAGGTGTGAGTGTGACTCAGAGGGAGACTACATGCCTTCAGTTGGGAGCTGCTATTCCAGACATAATCTGTGAAACAAACACACCAACTTTTTTTTTTTTTTTTTTTTTTACAAATAGTTTATTGTCAAATTAGTTTCTACATAACACTCAGTGCTCATCCCCAAAGTCCCCTCCTCCATGCCCATCCCCCCCCCACATCCATCAGTCCTCGGTTTTTGTCAGCATTCAAGAGTCTCTCATGGTTTGCCTCTCTCCCTTTCCCCCACCATTTCCGCCCTTCTTCTCCCCCTTGTTCCTCCGACAAGTTCCTCCTAATCCTCCTATACGTGCAAATATATGATATTTGTCCTTCTCTGCCTGACTTATTTCGCTCAGCATAACCCCCTCCAGGTCCATCCATGTTGCTACACAGGCCAGATTTCGTTGTTTCTCATTGCCATGTAGTATTCCATGGTATAGATAAACCACATCTTCTTGATCCATTCGTCTGTTGATGGACACTTAGGCTCTTTCCATGTTTTAGCTATTGTGGAGAGTGCTGCTATGAACATTGGGGTACATGTGCTCCTATGCATCAGCATTTCTGTATCCCTTGGGTAAATTCCTAGCAGTGCTATTGCTGGGCCATAGGGGAGTTCTATAGTTAGTTTCCTGAGGAACCTCCACACTGTTTTCCAGAGGGGCTGTACCAGTTTACATTCCCACCAACAGTGTAGGAGGGTGCCCGTTTCTCCACATCCTCGCCAGCATCTAGAGTTCTCTGATTTGCTTATTTTAGCCACTCTGACTGGCTTGAGGGAAACACACCAACTTTTTAAGTGCAATTTCTCCCCTAGCATTTCATAGAGTAGACTCGGGGAAGATACAAATCAGGAATCTTGCTTGGGTTATACTTTGACCTGGGAAACATTGCATTATAATTATCTCTATCAGACACAAAGAAATGGCCACACTTTTGTGAGTTTTTCTTTTATTTATTTAAGGGCTGCTTGTTTTTGACGTTTCCTACTTTCGACTTATGAAAGGACTGTTGGATAAATATATGTCCAGGAAGAAAGGAGTGCAATTTTTGTGGGTCATATATGTTTCTGACAAATGAGTTAACATCATTTCTTTTTAACTTGGGCTGGGGCCGAATGCCTTAAGAAAAATATCTTTAATTATGGGCGAAGATGGAAGGTCTATTTCTTGGAAGGTCTTCAAAGAGAGTGACTGATGGTTTTAAAAGACAGCTACAAATCCTTTGGCATTATTTCCATCAAGAGGTGGTATTGATATGTCTTCCCCTTGATCTGACTGCCACTACATAAAGATCCTATTTAAGAACAGCCCATTCAGGTCCTTGCCAAAAATGAGAGTAAAATAAAATGGCCAGTTTAAGTCACTAGGTTTTGTGGGGAATTTATTATGAGGCAATAGTAACTCAAATGTTGACCATCATTTCTTAAATATCATTGTAGACCTAAGTTTAAAGCAGAGTTTTAACTCACATATTTGTGAATGTGAACATAAATGTCTAAAGAAATAGCTCTTTATTTTTTTTTAATTTTAAAGGTTTATTTATTTTTGAGAGAGAAAGAGTGCAAGAGGGGAGGGACAGAGAGAGAGGGAGACACACAGAATCTGAAGCAGGCTCCAAGCTGTCAGTACAGAGCCTGACACGGTGCTCGATCTCATGAACCATAAGATCATGACCTGAACTGAGGTCAGATGCTTAACTGACTGAGCTACACAGGGCCCCCAAAGAATAACTCTTTAAATGGAAAATAGGAATGTATAATTTCATTAGGTACCACATTTGGATGCCTTTTCTCCTAACCATTGTTTCTGTTTGTTTGTCACAGAAATTCTTTTCATACTCTCTCAAGGCAGCAAGAAGTTTCATTAAATAGAAGAGCCACAGATATTCCTGCTTAAATGGGACTATGCGTCCAGTCCTTCATTTTATCTGAGTGTGAAAAATTGGGCCAAGAGGTATGTGTTTGGCCGAGTCTCTCTTGGCATTAGATGCCAACTTTCTCCATTCTTAGTCGGGATGGTCAAAGTGATTCTCACTGCTGAGTCCTTGAACAATGCCACAGCAACCCCCTGGGGCTAGCTGTTGCAGAAACAATAGCTGAGAACATCAGCGTTTCCTAGCTGTGTGGCTGAGCAGAAGTCAGAGAACACAAGTTCCATGTTGGACATTATGCTCTCTTTGTGAATATGAGGAACAATTATGGACAACTGATGATCAGATAATAACTAGTCTGCCCTGGATAGAAAACATGGAAGTGTGGCCTTTCCAGATAATCCCTCATCCTGGGAAGACATGTATAAGCAAAATATTCATTATCAGCCCTTTGCCTGGTCACATGTAGCAATTCTATATATTCAGCTGAGGTTTGGTTCTCTCTCTTTCTCTGTCTCTGTCTCCTTCTCTTTCTTTGTCTTTCTCTTTCCCTTTGGATTATGAATTATATAATCCTATATGCGGATTATTTTTCATAACTTTTTAGGAAAGGAAAAGGTTTTTTTTTTTCCATAAACCACAATGGTTTATTTGAATTTTGCATGAAATGTTTCATTTTTAAGATTACTTTGTGCAAGGAGGGTGGGGGAAGACATAAGATCCACACTATTCAGCTGTATGTCGATTTATTATTTTTGCAATTTGTTGGAAGAGAAAAGTCAACTCAGAGTATGATGATAGCTTAAAGGGAGTGGGCAAGGGGAAGATCAGCTTGCGTCTGTCTTTGAAGTGTTTCAAAAATAAACATCCCTTTTTGAGAGCATATGGTGGTCAGTTTTGTGTTGCTCTTCTTTCTGAAAAATGTCACCCTATTGTCCCAACCATAAGTAAATTTATCTCAATATATTCTCAGTGTTGCCCATGCATGGTAAAAGCTGACTCAACATTGTATTCATGCCACAGTAGAGAAAGGGTAAGGATTTGTTTTTCTCATAAAGACACAAGGCTGTTGCCCACATTACTTCTACTCACATTCCATTGGTACAACTTTAATCATTTGGCTTAGAGCTTGAAAATGAAGTCTGTAGCTGGATGCTCCCCACCCTACGGAAGTGTGTAGGATTGTATTACTGAAAGAAATAAGGGAAGATTAGATCCTAAAGAACAACGAAAGGCCTGTACTCTGACCATCAGGAACACTTTTGGAAATAAGGGAGCAACACAAGAAGACTCTAGGTTTCCGTATTTCCATACGGGGTACGGGCTCTATAGCATCACCTTACCTTTGTGTCTTAGTTGACTTGGGCTGCCACAACCACATTTTATAGAGTATGTGGTTGAGGCAACACAACTTTATTTTCTTTTCGTGCTGGAGGTGGAAAGTCCATGATCAACGTTAAGTAAGATTTGGTTCCGGGTGAGAACTTTCTTCCTGGCTTATAGATAGTTTTCTTCTCACTGTGTCCTGAAATGACAGAGAGGAAGAGAGAGCTAGAAGGACACCAATCCCATTATGGAGGCCTCACTCTCATGACCTCATCTCAACTTAATTACCTCCCAAAGGCCCCACCTCAAAATGCTATCATATTTAGGGTTGGGGCTTCAGCATGTGAACTTACAGGAGACACAATAAATCATTAACATTGTGACTTGTTAAATGATAGAGAATAAATGTTTATTATACTGGAGATAATGTGTGTTTGCATCTATTTATTATTTTTAAAACGTGTACTTATTTTGAGCGAGAGAGACAGAGTGCAAGCAGGGGAGAGGCAGAGAGAGAGGAGACATAGAATCCAAACAGGTTCCAGGCTCTGAGCTGTCAGCACAGAGCTCTACATGGGGCTCGAACCCACGGACCACAAGATCATACCTGAGCTGAAGTGGGAAGCTTGACTGACTGAGCCACCCAGGTGCCCCTGCATCCACTTATTTTAACAGTTTGGCCTTTTTTCTCCATAATACATGCTCCAAAATGAGCATATTACTCCTGAGTCAGTTTAGGGCAGAATAGGGCAATCCCATATTGAGTTAGAACAGTAAAAGCTATTGTATTAACATTAACATCATCTAAAGTTTGTGGAGAGCGTTATATCATATTGCTGGCCCTTACCAAGCTTGTTGCTGACTAAAACCCATAAGCCTGCCTATCAAATTTACTATGTAAAATTTTCTCCACCATAGTACTGTAGTCTTGAAGTTTTGGACTTTTGCAAATTGACAGGAGATAATTCTCACATTAGTCATTTTTCGAATGGCCAGCTATTTGGAAAGGATTCATTACTCTCTCCTGTTTTTCAAAGAAACAGGAACACAAATGCACATTATCTTATAGCTCACTATTAAAAAAATAGTGATAGAATGATCTGATTCATGCACACAGAGAAAAAAAGAAGCCATTCACTAACTATTGTGGGTTTCAATGTTCTCCCAAAAGATTTGCTCAAGTCCTGAGCCCCAGTACCTGTGAATGTGACCTTACTTGGAAAGAAGGTCTTTACAGATGTGATTAAGTTAAAATGAGGCCATATCTGGTTGGCGTGGGCACTATTCCAGCAGCGTCCTTAGAAGGAGATGGAAAATTTGACTCACATACTTGCAGGGAGAATGTCAATAGGAGTGATGTGCTGGCAATCCAAAGAACACCAAGACTGCCAGCAACCCCAGAAACTGGGAAGAATCAAGGAAGGGTCTTCTGCTACAGGGTTGAGAAGGAAGATGGCCCTGATGATGCCTTGACATCAGGGTTGCCCTCCACAACTGTAATTTAATATATTTCTGTTGCTTTAGGTCACCAAGTTCGTGGTAGTTTTTTTACGGTAGACTCTAGGAAACAAATACAAATAACTATGAGGCTTGGACAAGTTAACCTGCCCAAACCAATTCACATCATCTTTGAAACGGGAATATAAATTCATTGCATCGGGGCACATGGGTGGCTCAGTCACTTAAGCATTCTACTCTTGATTTTGACTCAGGTCATGATCTCATGATTCGTGAGTTCGAGCCCCACGTCAGGCTCTGTGCTGACAGCATGGAGCCTGCTTGGGATTCTCTCTCTGTCTCTGTCTCTGTCTCTCTGTCTCTCAAAATAAATAAAAGAAAAAAGTGTAAAGAACAAAAAACCCACAAATACATTGCAGTTATGAAAATTAATAAACTGTAGTATGTAAAACATCTCACACTATTCTTAACACGTAGAGTCTGACTCAGTGAGTGTTAGTTCTCTATCTGCAGCCTGTAGACTGGGAGTGGGGAGGCAGCACAGAGAACGATTCTATTCCCACGTGTGGGTGGAAGTTCCCTTCATGGGCTTGCAGAAGCCCACTCACCATCTGTGAAGATAATAGGCATAAGAGCAACTGCCTCTATTTTTTACAAACAAGGACGTGGTAGTAAATATCCCATCCATTCTGGAACCCGCACGTGCTGTGTGATTCCCAGTGGTGCTTTGTAACTGAAACATTCACGGCAAAAATGTCTTCAGTTTTCTTTGTCATATTTTGACCTGCAAGAATTTGGTTTTCCTGAAAAATTTATAATGTAATTGCAAGAACACTCTGTCTTCTTGTAAAGTACAGCGTATGTATTTATTTATTAACTAAATACCTCCTACTAGGTCACCTCCATGTTGACTTAAAAAATATGTCAATCAATAGCATTAATGTGATTATGTAGGTAAAGGCTAGAGAGAAGGATAGAAGGCAGTTGCTTAGGAGTAATTCCAACAGCGACCTGGCTCACTCCAAGGAAGGTTAAAGAAACTCTTAGTTAGTTAGTTAGTTAGTTGGTTAGTTATATGCATGGTGACATCATGATACTATGTGTCTTTGTTGGCAGAAAAATACTACATCTAATATAGAGGCAAAATGAAACTGTCATATCCTGAACCCCATTGATATGATCATTCCGTGTGCTATGCACTTTAAATCCTGGATGTGTGAACATAATTTCTCCATTGTACAATGGAAGAAGCACTAAAATCCAAGGATTTAATTCAACTTCCCAACATTATTCATCTGGCAGGTGGAGAAACTAGAATTCCAGCCTCTCTTTCTGACTCTGGTCCTTTCTATTATATCTTGCTACCAGAAGGCTTCTCTGTGATGTAGCCTACTCATTTTGGCTCTTCTGAAAAATAAATAGCTGGAAGAAAAGAGATGTTCTGCTTTTTCCCTCACTGTTGAGATTTGTTATAAACTGATATTGTTTCATTAATTAATGACAAACAGATGAATAAAATAAGATGAAAATACCCCTCCTCCAAATTGTCTTTCATGTTTGGAGGCATAATTTATAGAGCTGGCATTAATGGACAGTGGGGAAAGTATGACATATTCAACAAATTGTGCTGGGAAAATTGGTTAGTTATACGAAAAAGAAATAAAATTGTATCCCTACCTCATACCGCACAAAGAAATCACTTCCAGATGGAGAAAACCTTCAGTGTGAAAGGTAAAAATACTGAAACTTTTAGAATACCTTTATAAGGGTGCCTAGGTGGCTCAGTCGGTTAAGCATCCGACTTCAGCTCAGGTCATGATCTCGTGGTTCGTGGGTTCGAGCTCTGCGTCGGACTCTGCTGACAGCTAGCTCAGAGCCTGGAGCCTGTTTCAGATTCTGTATCTCCCTCTCTCTGACTCTCCCCTTCTCTCTCTCTCTCTCTCAGAAATAAATTTTTTAAAAAAAATTAAAAATAGAATACCTTTATAATATTAAGCCATACAAAGAATGAAAACTAAGGGCGACTGGGTGGCTCAGTCAGTTAAATATCCAACTCTTGATTTCAACTCAGGTCATGATCTTATGGTTCATGAGATGGAACCCCGCACTGGGCTCTGCATTGAAAGTGTGGAGCCTGCTTGGGATCCTCTCTCCCTCTCTCTCTACCCCTCCCCTGCAAATGAATAAACACATTTTTAAAAAGCTGAAAAATATATTTTATGACACTAAAATTAGGGCTTTTTGTTAATCAAAACACATGGAAGACAAATTATAATTTAGGAAAAATTGATTAAGACATAAATAACCAGAAAGATTTATTATCAACATGTATATTTGAAATTGCTGTGAATCGAGGTGAAACAAAAGACAAAACGCATCAGAAAAAATTGGCAAAAGATAGTTTCATTTCATTTAAAAGTAAACACAAATTATGAATAAATGCATGAAAAGGTGTTCAATCTCATTAGTAATCATGAAAATGCTAACTAAAATCCTAAATGTGTTACTACTTAACACCCAAGAGATTCGGGGACATTATGGTGTGACAGTATTAAGTGTTGGTGAGCTACAGAACAGCAGGGACTCTGATACCCCTTGCAGGGAAGTATAAATCAGTTCTCTCACTTGTTACCTGGCTAAAGATATTCCGATCTGAGACCCAGAGGTGGCACTTCTGTGGATATACCCTTGAGAAGCCTTAGTTCATAAGAATGAGGTCATGTAAAGGAATATTCAAGGCAATGTTGTTTTTGTTTGTTTATTTATTTTTGAAGGAGAGAGACAGAGACAGAGCACAAATGGGGGAGGGACAGAGAGAGAGGGAGACACAGAACCTGAAACAGGCTCCAGGCTCTGAGCCATCAACACAGAGAAGGACGCGGGGCTCGAACTCATGAACTGTGAGATCATGACCTGAACTGAAGTCAGAGGCCACCCAAGCACCCCAAGGCACTGTTTTTAATAGCAAAAAACTGGAAGGCAGCACCCAAGTCTCTATATAATTTAAAATAGATAAGTAATTGAGGATTGTTGGTATTATGGAATATAATCAACTACTTCTAGCTGTGTCAGTATAGATGCATTGAGGGAATGTTGTGTTGGGTAAAATAATCAAGAAAAGAATAATGTATATAGTATGATTCCACTTGTATAAAGGTCAAAACTTTGGAAAATGACAATATTATTATATTATTATTATTTATTTGTGTAATAAATCTACTGGGAAAAATAAGGGCGGTTAACATAAAATAGAGAATGGTGATTATTTCAGATTATGAGGGGGGGTTCCCGTGGCACCTGCGGGGGTTCCCCCCCACCCCCAGCTCCAGCCACACTGCGGGAAAAGACCCTCATTTTATTTACAGCAAAAGGTCAGCAGAGAAGCAGAATATGCATCCCACCGCCGACCAAAAGGCTACTTACTGCTTTAATAAACATTTACCTACTTTTGAAAGGGCCACGTGGAAGGCCAGGTGGAAGGCCACGGCGGCCTTGTCCCCTCCCCGGGGGCGTGAAGTCATTCGCCTGATTTATACACATTTTCTGCAGCTGTGTCATGACTGGCTACAAACCTGGAAAAAGCATAAAACTTGAAAGAAAGGTGTCGAAGTCAGCCCTAGGGTTCCAAATTCCCGGCAACAGCTTGTAAAGCAGTCAGGAGCACGGTGCTGCTGGGGTGCCGGCGAAGTCCGGGCGGTGGGTGGAGGCGCCCGGTGGTGGTGAGCCGCTCCTGACCAGGTGCGCCCGGGCGGGAGCCCCTCACACACGCTGGAGATCCGGCCGCGCAGGCGCCCTTCTCTCTAGGCTGTTAGTTTTCTCACCTCTCTTCGCTGGGCGGGGAATGGAAATGCGAATGGAAAGAGATACATTTAGGATTATTATTTTTTTAATATGAAACATGTGGATGGTTTTTCTAACCCTTTTCTCCACTTTCCATCGCTATTAGTGGGGATCTTTTGAAAAGTGGTTGGACTATATAAATACCAATTAGCTTTCTCAAAATTAAAAGCAGGATGAACTTGTAAAAATAGTTTTGAATAGAGTAAGCATTTAGCATGGGAATTTTTCTTCTTCCTAGCTCTCCAATAATATATATTTTTTGCAATACTCTCCAACTGACCAGAAGTGCATAATTGTTTCCCTGAAGGACCCCCAGGTCACCTTCTTAGCACTGGCAGGATAGGTGTTTCTAGAAATTTCTAGAGATTTGTCTAGAAGAACTCGACAGGGTGTGATTTCCTCATGACTCCCATGTAAGGTCTGTAAGGCTGTCCTGGGGATAGACTGAACTGTGTAGTTGTTTGGGTCTAGTGGTAAAGACTTCCCAGCTTCGTTCTTCCTTCCTTCCCAAGGCACAGGCGGCTTGTGCTCCCATATTTCTGTGCTAGGTATTTGACTCGTTCTGGAAAAGAGATTATGAGTAAATGTGGGATGTGCCGCTTCTGAGCTGAAGACCTGTCTGGGCACTTTCAGCTGTCATGATAGTTCCCAAGGCCTGCGCTGAGAATGACATGCCAAGAGCAAAACAGCCTGGATCGCCGAGCTCCCACCCAAACAAAGGACAGCTGTCCTAGGGAGTCGTCTGAACCAAATTTAACTTTTTGATGAACCAGAACGCAAACTAATTTAGGTAGGGAGCTAAGGTATTTTGGGTTGTTTTCTTACTACACATAACCTGACTGATACATGCACTCAGTGAAAAGAGACAGAAAGCTGTGCAGCCTGAGGTTGGCACGGGAAACTGGAGTGGGTCCTTAAGAGCCCTTACACAGCCCTATTATAGACCGAAACATCCAGACCTTGGGCCATGCCCTGGTTTTACGCCGGTGTGGACTGCATGGTAGGCATAAGCTTCTGCAAGGAGCAGAGCCGAATGACAGTCTCCAATTACTGCAGCCTCGAATGCTGAAGCCACACTTCTCCCAGGCTGATCCCGGCCGCCTACGGAGCAGGGTGGGGGCAAGAGGCAGGCGGACTCCTTCCAAAGAGCATCCCTCTGACAGGCAGATGATGTTCGGGGACCTCACCCTGGCTTGGCCGAGGTTTTCTTGGAGCTCCCCTGGGCATGTGCTGGGGCTCCGCCCACCGACTCCTTCCCCCTCTGTCTCATCTTGTGGGGGTTAGACTATTTACCAGGAAGAGATGCTGAACATTATCAAGTGTTTTCCAGTAACCGTCATGATAATCAAGTTTCCTCGTTCTGTTCATTCACATTGCCAAACATTGAAACTTCTTTGAAGTCCTGGCTTAAATCTTGCTTCTTTTATATGATGTTTATTTTATTCCTTAAGTGTACTAGTTGATTTGAGCTTTGGGGTGTGGATCACCCTGGGATCCTTTCTCTTTGCTTTCTTTCCTGCTGACGGAGCTTCCTCCTGGGACAGAAGTTTCAAAGCTATAGTTTCTTATTTTCTCCAGTTCCTCTGCAGTGAAGGGCATCCATGGGACCCAGTGACAGGGGCACTTTGAGCAAGATTTTCTCCCTTATAAGGAGGACCCTCCCTCTTCTCTGTCATGGAGTGAAATTGTGTGAAGAAGCTGAAAGCCGCCGGGATGGCTAAAATGATGATCAGTCTCCCCAAAGAAGAAACAAGATTCATGGACTGACATCTCAGTACACAGAGGCAGTGGAAACTGGCCCAGATGGCCCCAGGAGAGTAAGACAGGTATCATTTTCATGCCGCCGCAGCCTCAGCTCCTCTCATATTGTCATGGCTTCTGTTTGGAGCAGTTTTTCCTATTCCACCATCCTTGACTTCCGGACCGGTTCACAGCCTCCGAAGTCCCTGAATTTTGAGGTCCGTTTCTCAAAGCTGTGGCACATGTGGAAGGGCTAGTGATGGGCTCATGGCCGGACTTCCGGGGGCGGGGGGGGATGGAGGCACCCTCCCCAGAGCTTTGAGAGAGTCCTGTAAGCACCCAATACAACATTTTCAAACATGAGATGAAAACAGAAGCGTGTGGGCGCACCAGTGACCCCCATCTTGTACGTTATTATCATCTAACTTATTTGACTTAGTGAAGGTATTAAAAAGCCAGCTTTTGGCAATAACCAGAATAACTCAACACGACTTTTGAAATGCCATATACCCTCAATGGTAAATATTGACAGCATGACTTAATAAAGGAAAATGTGATCAGATGAACAAGGGTTAGTTATCTGATATCTCTAAAATCAGGTAACAACGTGTCTCACTCTTACATTTATGATGATGGGTGTATGGCTTAATATATAAAGCCAGATCTGTGATTTGGATAACATAACTCGTGGCAAGAGCGTTCCATCACTCACTGTCACTCAGGATCTTACTGATTTCCACTGCATTTCATTTCATTAAAAAAACTACCAAATTAATATACAATTAATAAGATCTACTAGAGAAGAATCTAGACATGAAGAATTAAGTAACTTACCAAAAGCTCACTTTTGTAGGATTTATGTAAAGTTTCTGAAAACAAATGAAAGATTTAGAAACTTATTATAATAATGAAGTATTATTATAATGAGAAGATGTGCAACAGAAACTGACCAGATGCAGATAACTTGGGAACAATATGTTTACAGACACTGACCACAAACATCTTTATTCACTTTTCTTTGCAGTGCACGTGCTTTGAAGTAACATCTCTGTGTTGATGCTTTCATGGACTACAGAACTCAGAGCACTCTAGTTTTATGTTTTCTGACAAAAAGCTAACTTCAGGGTAATATTGTCAGCATATTGGAATCCATTGGGTAACATTCCAGGAGGCTGGCAAGGGCCCATTAGGTGTCAGCCACTGTTCCCGGCCTGTTGGGGAGTCTCGGACTGAGTTCCTTCCCCTCCTCTGACTGGCTTCTGCTTGCACCCCGTCCCTGGCACAGCTGGGCGAGACTCAGGCTCGGCGTCTTCTCCAGGGGAAGCCACTCTCTTCATCTGGCATCACACACGCCCCCCAGGTTATAACCTGTAACCCAGTCTCCTCGTCACCCTTTGTTTTTTAATCTTCATTTATTTTTGAGAGAGAGAGAGAGAGAGACAGAGCATGAGCAGGGGAGGGGCAGAGAGAGGGAGACACAGACTCTGAAGCAGCTCCAGGCTCCGAGGTGTCAGCACAGAGCCCCACACAGGGTTGGAGCTCATGAACCGCGAGTTCATGACCTGAGCTGAGGAAGGTCACTTAATGGATTAAGCCACCCCCCCACCCCCCAGATGCCCTCCCCGCACTTCCCTCTGACCTGGGCATCTCATCTCCACACAACAACCCCCGCCCCGGGTGAGCAGTGGCAGAGCCCTTGTCTGCTGCCTAGCTGCACCCCTTTGGCTTTCTATTCCACCCCTCACAAGGCACTTCTCCAGTGTCGTGCGGCCCCTCGCCCATGGAACGAACAGGGAACGTGTCCTTCTTCCAGATGGAGCTGACTCCGCCCCGGCGTCCAGCCCCCGCCTCCATCAGACCGACTCTTTTTGCTCTTTGCCCCTGATCCTGTCTTCGCAGCAACAAAATACTGGCTGTCAGCAAAGGCTGGTTTCCGGTGAGAGCCCGCTTCCTGGCTTGCAGACGGCCACCATGGCTCTTCCGCGGGTGGGAGTGGAAAGGGAGAGAGAGAAAGAGAGAGAGAGAGCAAGAGGGAGATCGGCCTTCCTCTTTCTCATAAGGGCACTCACTGATGCCGTCACGAGGGTGGCATGCAGTGACCTAACAGAACCCTAATCATCTCCCAAAGGTCTGCCTCCCACTACTGTGGCACGGGGGGCGGGGGGGGGGGTAGGGCTTCAACGTGTGAATTGTGAGAGGACACAGACTATTCAGTCCGTAACGGACCCCATGCTGGCTCCCTGCCCTTAGACACAGTGCCCTAATCCTGCCCTTGAACTTCTTTTTTTTTTTTTTAAGTTTATTTATTTATTGTTGAGAGAGAGAGAAAGTGTGTGTGTGTGAATGGGGGAGGAGCAGCGAGAGAATGAGACACAGAGAGAGAGAGAGAATCCCAAGCAGGCCCTGCACTGTCCGCACAGAGCCTGCCGCTGGGCTGGAATCCATCAACTATGAGCTCATGACCTGAGCGTGACCAAGAGTCCAAGTCTTCACCGGGTGAATCACCCGGACGCCCCTGCCCTCTTCCCTCGTGGCTTTGTAAGCTGCCCTGTCCCCTCGCTTCCAGGTTTCAGGGCCCTCTTTATGGCCCCATTCTTACTCTCCCGACCCCCTCTGTGAGTTGCTCTGTGGGCGGAAGGTCGTGGCCTCTGCGGTGCCTGGATCATACCTCCTGGTACCGGTGTTCCAGCTCCCGGATTCTCCATCCGCCCTGAGGTCAGTGCCCTCTCTTGTCCCCGGTCACAGTCTTCACTATGGGGGCACCTTGGCCACACCAGGTGTTGCCCGCCCCGCGATGCTGTGCTCCTGCTCAGGCTGGGACCCTGGACCCTCGCCAGGAGCCCAACTCCAGAAGCTGCAGAGCCACCTGCGGGGGAGGGGGAGGGGGGGGTCAGCCCACACCCAGGTGTCGCCTTCTTCCTGGTGGCGGCCGAGCAGCTAGAGGGCGGCGGGTGGGCTCACTGTGCCCCTCACATCCTGCTGGAACGGGGCTCTTTAAATCCAGAGGCCCTCGCGGGCGATTCCTGCCGCCCCTCCGTCCATCTGGTTGGCACAGATCCTTCCCGTTGGGGCCCAGCTGGGCACATGAGATCGCAGTGGGTTTGGGCTCACGGACTGGCAGGGCCGGCCTGGCTGGAGGGGGAGCAAGCCTCCTCCCATATGGTCACATTTCAGAGGCGGCGGAGACCCCCCTCCTGACGCCTCTGCTTGGTCGCCCTTTACCCACGTGCCAGTGAGTTCGATTTTGTGCTTTCTGAGTTTGCCTGAAGTTTCTGCCCGAGAGCTTCAGCCCTGAGGTTAATGCCCAGGGCAGCTGTGTACCCGACCGAGACAGCGTGCGCATGGGGTTGTAACAAGCTGGAGGACTCGAAACCTGTGGGCATTTCATTTCCCTGTGTTTACACGTGCTCCTTTCCACGTGAATCTGAGCAAATGACAGCAAAATTTGGCAACATAGTGAGATACATGTGCGAACTGTATGGAAAACGATGATAAGGCTGGAAGGACTCATCAAAATGAGGAAGGCCGTTTCCTAAAACGAAGCCTCTGGACGCTGCAATTAAAAAAAATTAATCTTTATTAATTTTTGAGATTGAGACAGAGAGAGACAAAGTGTGAGCAGGGGAGAGGCAGACACAGAATCGGAAGCAGGCTCCAGGCTCCAGACTCGAGGCTGTCAGCACAGAGCCTGACACAGGGCTTGAACCTTTGAACGGTGAGATCATGACCTGACGTGAAGTCAGACGCTTCACTGACTGAGCCCCCCAGGCACCCTGTGTATGCTGCAATTTTAATTCTAAGGATCCTATGCAGTGATCAAGAGGATACGGGAAAGGAGACTTGTCTTCGCTGAAATGCCCTAATTGATTCCATTCCACAGAAGAGGAGACTGAGGGTCTGAGAGTGCTAGCGAGTTGCCTGAAACCATCTGTGTGGTGTGCCCTGGCTATCGACTAGGAGAGTTCATCTCAGGCCTGTCTGGCTCCCGAACTCTTTCCTAAACATTTGTCCACTTGCTTTCAAAACATGGTTCCGGAAGTCAAATCGGGCCCCTTCAGGGTTTTGCCTGAAGCAAGCCCTGGATGTAGGTGTTTCAGAAACGGAGGGGATGGGCTGGCTTTGGGAGATATTTCTAGTGTGTGTTGTTAAAGCGGACTGCAATCTCTCCGACACAGGAGGAATTAATCTTGCTTCAAAGGAAACAACTCGGACCGATGGGGACGCAGGTACATTAAATTCCAACCCAAGTACATGTGTAATGCTGAAGCCTTACATTTACGCTGTGTCTGACTCCACCCCCCCCCAATGCCTCATTTAAATGCTGACAGATTGGTTGGCATCGTGAGTGTCTTTGATATGTAATCATAAAATGGTGCCTTGTGAAAACGTGGTCTATAAAACGCTGTTACTCAGACTAATTTCATGGTAGCATTTGATTGACAATAAGGGCTTGTGAAGAAACTGATATCTGTTGAGAATGGGGGGGAATCAGCATGGAATGTTGTTATTTAGATGATATTTAAGACCCTTTCTGTTCGCTGCGCTCCAAAACCTGAGGCTGCAGCCCATGGAAAGGGAGAAACAGACTGTGTCCTGGCCCAATTCTTCCTTTCAAAGTAGCTTGCATGGATTTTGTTTTTCTCTGGAGCTCCGGATTAATTTCCATTCTTTAAGCAAAATGTCTAGAATGTTGAATTCTGTACAGCTGGAAAAAAAAACAGATTATGGACCACTCCCCACTCTCCAAATAGCATGTTTCTTTTGTTTTGATGTTAAAACAGTGAATTCCGCATGTACTAACTTGTCACAGAACTTGTTGGGGGGGCGGTTTGGTGGGAGACAGTGCATATAGCTCACATTCTCCCATTGTATTTCAGGATTTCTAGAAGTTTGAAATCCTTTAAGCTAAGATTCTTGGGATGAAGGCAGGCAAGTGGCAACAATTTCAGCAGAACGTTTCCTTTCTTTTGGAAGATTTTGGCAAACGTTTTGTGTCCTGGGGGTTTCTTCAGGAATAGGGACGCAGTATGACTGTGTGTTTGGGGAATCTGTCTCAGTGGGAATCCATGACCTTGACGCTGGCTTGCCTCATGTGTCTACAGGTGGTTTTTGTCACCTTGGTGGGCTCAGAACTTGTAGCCTGGGTCAAGGGCGCTTCTTGACACTATATGTCTACTTCCTTGGCTTTCCTTTGTCTGCCTGAAACTGATTGTCACTTATTCTAGAGATGTCTACATAATTAACACATTCCAACCCTTCAAATGCAAGGAGTACCAGTGTCCATTTAGGAACCGAGGGGCACCTGGGTGGCTCAGTCAGTTAAGAGTCTGACTTCTGCTCTGGTCATGATCTCACAATTCATGAGTTCGAGCCCCATATCGAGCTCTGTGCTGACAGCTCAGAGCCTGGAACCTGCTTCAGATTCTGTGTCTCCCTCTCTCTGTCTGTTCCTCTGCCCATTCATGCTCTGTCTCTGTCTCTGTCTCTCTCTCTCTCAAAAATAAATAAAAATATTTTAAAAAAGTAATCTAAAATATGGGTGGCTGTCAGTTAAGCATCTGGCTTTGGCTCAGGACCATGATCTCACAGTTTGTGGGTTCGAGCCCAGCATTGGGCTCTGTACTGACAGCTCAGAGCTTGGACCCTGGTTCCGATCCTGTGTCTCCATCTCTCTCTGTCCCTTCTCCCTTCATGTGCTGTCTCTCTCTTTCTCTCAAAAATAAATAAACATTAAAAAATACTAAAAAAATAAAAGTAACCTAAAATAAAACGTGTCACCTTTAAAGAAAATGGCCCTTGATAACTAATGAATTAGCAACTAGCTATGACCCTTATACAAGAAGCCTCTGAAACTTGTGTCCATCATCGTGTGTGCACACATGTGAGCTCTGCTTAGTTTGGTATTTTCCCTTTGTCTGAAATAGTCTAATCATATTCATCGTAGTGGAGAGATGGCATTTCTTTTTTCTTATATACACATATGTTATAGAGATGTCATAAAAATAACAAGTAGCCCATCTTTGAGATTATTATTTGACAGATAAGTAAACATATATCATCTTTTTTTTTCACAAGCTATCTGAGGTCAAGGGTGTGCAGAAGAATAAATCTTTTTCTTCTAAGTGAAAGTAGCCATCGTGTTACATCTGCTGTACATTGAGCCCCTCCAAGTGCCAGCCTCGTTAGACATGGGAGCTCTCCAGCTTCTTTCTGGATAAGCACATGACGTACTGTAGTCCTATCTCCTAGATCAGGACACAGAGCCGCAGCCAATTTTGCTGGCTTGTCTCATGTCCACAGCTAATCACTGCAGGGTCTGGGTTTAAAACTGTGGTGTACCAGCTTCGAAGCCTGTGCTTGGTATTAATTGCCTCCTGGCGTATCGTGGTACTGAGTGCCGCTTTCCCGTGACCCTGAATCCCGGCGACCAGTCAGTGAGTCCGCACCTGACCACGTCACCTGGGAAGGGGATTTTAAACGCACGAAGTGTAGACTCTCAGTGCCTCCTTGATTTCAGTTCCTTGATTCAACAACAGACTTGATTCACAAAAGGATGCCTTTGATTCTGTCTTAAAATTCCTCACCATCTCCATCTCAGCTGAATGCTGAAAGCTTCCAGATCACAGAGTGGCCCAGATAGAGAGGGGCACACAAATTGTGTGTGTGAGATGCCTTTCATGATGTTTTACTTACTGCTTCTGTGGCTTTGACTGTTAGAAATGCCGGTGCCTTTCCTGTGCAACATTCTCCTCTGTAGCAGTTATGACTAACCTTCCTTGGGCTATAGACGACGTACTGAATTTTATTAGTCTTCCTCAGAAAGTGTTAAGGAGACAACAGTAGCCTTTTTCCCTCCTTGTCCAGAGACAGCTATATATAGGACCTAATAAAAGTAAATAAATTATGAGTGAGGCAATTCATGAAAAATCGGCTCTGGGATAGTGTATTTTTTGCCTGTAGAGGAAAAAGCATCTTTTGCACAACTGGCTTGAAAAATATTTATTATACGTATAGTTTAATGAAAAAATGGAAAATACCAAAATGTCAAATGTGCGATCATTTGAAAGAATATTTTTAGGCTTCTCCCCAGCACAGTGAAATGGAAAGAACATGGGTATTTTATTAAAACCTACTGGGCTTCAAATACTGGGATTTAGCGAAAACCAGCATTATTAACTCCAGGAAAGTTACGTAACTTAGGCTTGTTTCGTCCACTTGTAATAGGGGCAGATCATGGTCTATTTCAAAGCGTTTTTTGACAGACATTAAAGGAAATGATAAATATACAGGGCTTATGAAAATTCTAGTCAAGACGAGACAGACAACTTCATATAGAAGGTATTCCTCTATGACACATCAAACAATTATCAATAAAATATTTCAGTCTATATGCAAATTTGTGTACACACACACACACACACACACAGAAGAAAAACAACAAAGTGATACACATATTCCCAACCAGGAAAAAAAAGTGGAAACCCCCTGATAAGATTGGTCTGGAACTCTGAGCTTATCTGGCCCTCAGCGTAGAAAATGAAACCAGTCAATGGTGGATGGGATTCAACTAACGCAGGTCTATGTGTTCCTGAAATGAATTACGTGTGCAATCTGCTCCACGGCTGAAAGCCTTTCTCCCAGATGGGAGCCCCATACTGCAATGTGAAATTTAAATTTGAACTGGGAAGACAACTCAGACTTGAGACTTCAGTGGGGAACCTCAAGATGGGAGTGAGAAAGATGGGGGCCTCCTCAGGGTATCGGTTCTAGCAACCAGTGCACACAGCACTCACATGAGGAGAAAAACTTCCCAGCTAAATCGGAGAATTCGTTGTCTGAAAATAAGAAAGCAGTCCAAAAACAGCTTTAAAATAAGAATGCCAAAGATCCCCAAAATGATACTGGGTAGACTAGCATACACAATAAAGAACTTGAGTTATAAAACAAGAGCAGGTGACGGTGCAGACCAAATGGAAACCATAGATATGGTCATGAACCCTGTTCCTGGCCCATAATATTACTCAATACGTTACTCATTCCTTGTATTAAGAATAATAATATTAGCATCAGATTTTTCTCCCTCTCTCTCCCACTTACTCCTAATGAAAAGGGAGAGCCAGGACAAATGTTGGATCGCATTAAATCATTAAAGATATGTGTCGGGGGGGTAATAAGTACAGTGGTGTGAGGCGCTCTCCCCCCATCGATGCAATGTCCAATGGAACAGCCATGATTTGTAAAACTTATTATTTTTTTTTAACATTTTTTATTTATTTCTGAGAGAGAGAGACAGTGTGAGAAGGGGAGGGTCAAAGAGAGAGGGAGACACAGGATCTGAAACAGCCTCCAGGGTCTGAGCTGTCAGCACAGAGCCCGACACGGGGCTCGAACCCATGAACCGTGAGATCATGACCTGAGCCGAAGTCGGACGCTTAACCGACTGAGCCACCCAGGCGCCCCTGTAAAACTTATTTTTAAAAAAGAGACTTGAAAGCCATGGAAAATTGTCCTGAGGACATGCCGCACATAAGGAAACAGTTATTCAATGAAATCTACCAAATCCCAGTGAGAACGAGGCAAGTGTCTGGCATTTGAGCTATGATCCACCCCTTACTGGACTTCCCTTCCCCACCAGCTTTAATTTATCCAATAAACGTAATAAATCTTTACTAAAGATTGTTCACCTGTTAGCTACTAGGTATAACAGGATGAGTAAGACAAGTATATCAGCATAAAAAGTTCACAAATAATAATCGCGACACAATACTTTCATAACAGCTAAAACATGCTCAGAGTTTACAACAGGCTAGCAACTGTGCTTAGCTTTTTATATGCATTAATTCCTTCAAACTGTACAGCAATTCTGTGACTTTTCATATCCTTAGTGGACATGAGGCAGAAACAGAGAAACAAGGATCCAGCTGGTAACTGATGACCAGCCCACGCCTGATATACACACGGGTAGGGGGGGGTCCCATGTTGAAACCCCGGGATCCCTTCGAGGCCCCAGTGGGTAGGGGATTATCTCAGTTCCAGCTCTACCTTCTTCCACTTTTATACCTTTAAAAATAAGCTTTTCACTCAATAATGTCTTCCTTAACGATTTTAACCTTATGATTACTAGTCACTAGTGGTACAGTATATGACTTGGCCATTCCTGTTATTATACTGAAACATTTGTTTTTACCCTTATTAACAACTAGGAAAGTCTTGTAAAACTTTAGGAAGATATAAAAAATATATAACGCCAAACCACGTTGTCCAAAAGACTTAAAAGGATGTTAGTTTGGGTCTTGTCGGAAATTTGCATCATGTTAGGCCTGGAAAAAAAATAGAAAGAAATTTCCTTCTCTTTGACCTCTTTACTTAAGCAGTTTTTAAACTGCTTTTAAAGCTTATTTATTTATTTTGAGAGAGAGAGACAGTGTGAGAGCAGGGGTGAGCCGAGAGAGAGGGAGAGAGACAGGGAATCCCAAGCAGGCTCCACACTGTCAGCACTGAGCCCAAGCAGGGCTCGAACCCACAAGCCATAAGATCATGACCTTTACGAAACCAAAAGTAAAAGGATTAACCGACTTAGCCACCCAGGTGCCCCTTAAACATTTTTTTTTTAATCACTGTACTTTAAGTCTGTTGAATTAATTCCCTGGGGTTGATTTCGTGGTAACTACAGTTTCCATGGCCACTAGACACAAGAGAACAGACAGATGCCCAGTCACCCCTGTGAGCACTTCCACAGTAACACATAATCGGTTAACACCCAATAGACTTCCACAGCCATGTGATCCGGGGGTTTCCAAAACAGGCCCCCTAATCTGGAGACATGGCATCACCAAAGATGTGATATAAAAAACACAGGCTGGACTTTGCATTTAATTCCATGGGAGAAAGCCAGCTCCCTAATTTTTTCTCTGTAAGTTCGTGGGAGGATGCTGATACATCCTCTGGATTCATTGGAAATGGCAGAAACGGTTGGTCTCCCCTCTAGAAAGCGACCGTCAAACTAACTTGCCCTGGGGAGAAGCAGATCCACGTTCCACCTCCCAGGGCATCCGTCAAGACCCCCGAATCCTTGCTCTTTATGTTCTTTATACCAGAGTTTCCCCAAGTGTGATCCACACACTCCTGGAGGAGCATGAGATATTCCGGGGATACCTGAGGCCAAAATTCTTCTCCGACGCTGAGTACTTCCTGACTTCTTCCACTCTGTGGGTATTCACAGTAATGGTGAAGACACTTGCCCAAGCACTCTGTTAGTGTCTTTGCACAAACCAATCAGCAGCAGCGAACTGTGATCACAGTTGTATTCTTCATGACCGACACCTAGAAAGATAAAAGTTTATTAAGACTATTCTTGATTTTAAAAGTTGCAGTAATTAACTTTATACCATCTTGACCCTGCGGACATGTCTTCTTAAGATTCCATGTGATGAGGTGGGAAGGATACCTCCAGCCCTCCCCCTGTGCACTGAAATACACAAGTGGTAGCAAAGAAAAGCCCTTGTGTTGTCATTGGATATGAACGCTGAATTATCTGCCTGTTATGTGAAATGCGATTTTTATTTGAGAAAACAACGGGCAATAGAAAAAATATGACTCATTAAAATTTGAACACTGGGGACACATTTACTCAAAAATGAATGGAGCGACACTAACATTTCAACCAAACACAAATTACGGTGTTTGGTTCAGGTATGAAGATTTGAGCCCTAAAGTGAAAATTTTTAGGTAATGCTTGATTTTGCCTCCCAATAAGTATTGGGAAGACCTTCCTCAGGAGATTGGTGATGCTATGATTGCTCGTGCTTTTTGAGAGTATACAATTATATGAGTTAATACTCTGTATAAGCCAAAATTTTTCATATAACTAATGTAGTGATGCTGGAAAAACAAACAAGAGTGAAGATCGACTCGAAATGCAAGCCAAAATAACGAATTTCATTGTGACAACATGTGAAAAGTTTATTGACACAGTTTCAGAATCTACACTGGAACTGGCTTTTAAGACACTAACATTGTCAAATTTAGGTCTGGGTCTAGAGAAGAATAGCCGCAATTATCTGAAAGGACCACTTCCCTTCTACATATTTCATGAGCTTGAGTTTCCTTTATATTTGAACCAAAACAAACTATCACAGACTGATGAATGGATATATGCAAATCCAACAGTCTCCTATAAAGCCAGACATCAAAGGGATTTGCAAAACTGTAAAACGAGGCCAATATTTACACCATTTTTTTATATTTGAAAAATATTTTATTAAACAATGTTCTTCATGCTTACCAGAAATGGTGATATTATTATTTTCAGTTACTTAATAAATGAGCATTTAAGATGTTATATTTTAAAATATGTTTCAATTGAGAATATGATTATTATTGATAGATATCACTCATATATGGGGCACCTGTATGGCTTAGTCGGTGAAGTGTCCAACTTCAGCCTAGGTCATGATCTCATGGTTTGTGGGTTTGAGCCCCTCATCGGGCTCTGTGCTCACACCTCAGAGCCTGGAGCCTGCTTTAGATTCTGTGTCTCCCTCTCTCTCTGCCCCTCCCCTGCTCACACCCTCTCTCTCAAAAATAAATAAACGTTAAAAAATAGTAAAAGATATCATTCACATAAACCAAATCTCCAGGACCTCAAAACCTTTTTAAGAGTAGAAAGTGGCCTCGAGAACAAAGGAACTTGAGAATCATCTTACCACGGTTTCTGATCTCTCCTTCCTTTCCCCGCCTCCCCCCACCCCCCCCAACCTGGTACAGAGGGAGCATGCTTCTGGGCCTTTCCTAAGATACAAGAAAGCTCATTTTGTAGGTGCAGGCATGCTGGATATTGCTGTGAAAGCATAAGGCTTAGATTTCCCAGAACAGCATTTTTTCACCAACCTTAACGACTCATTAGCGCTAAGTTGTGAGGGCTGCCCTCACTCCATCTCCTCCGATGGAATGGAGGAAGGAATGTGATAGGAAGAAATTGAAAGGAGAAAATGACTCTCCAGATATTCCAAACGACTAGTTATTTCCAGAATAGATGATCCCATTCTTCTGTATATATATTCATGCTATTTGCTCTGCTTGGGATCTTCCGAGCTCACATTTCTACTTGAAGAATTTTCGTTTTTCCAGACAAAGGTAAAGACCTCCCTGACCACTCTGCTCCCACACCCTGCCTTTATGCCATTTTACACCATGCACATTCTTATTTAGCAGGTGAGCCCGGGATATTATCGTCGGAATCATGTGTTTAGTGGGTTCAGAGTTCTCAAGCACCAAGGCCAAGATGCAAAAAGATTAACTTTATTTACTTATAACTGAATTTAATGTGACCACAATAGACATTTTAACCAATTGCCTAGGACTTACTGAGCATAAAGTCAAGCAATTTCAATCAATTCAGACTTTTCTACTAAACTTTCTACTCCTCCTGTTTGTAAAACCGCTCCAGTTTCCAGCGGAGCCTTTGGACCAGGTTTGGTCGGAGGCTGGTGGGGAGGTGATGAGACCCTCAGGGACTTTCATCTGGGCTCTGTTGAAGTGTACAGTCATGCATGCCATGACTTAGAGAGTGAGAGCAAATTTGGCATAAGGTTATAAATTTTAGGGGATTGGTTATAAATTTAGGGAATAAGCAAAAATGGAAAGTAACATGGTATACTGGTGTGAGAAGGTGTGTATAAGAGTTGAATTTTGGGGCACCTAGGTGGCTCAGTGGGTTAAGCATCAGACTTTGGCTCAGGTCATGATCTCACAGTTCATGAGTTTGAGCCCCGTGTTAGGCTTTGTGCTGACAGCTCAGAGCCTGGAGCCTGCTTTGAGTTCTATGTCTTCCTCTCTCTCTGTCCCTTCCCTTCTCATGCTTTGTGTGTCTCTCCCTCTCAAAAACAAACATTAATTTTTTTTTAAAAAAGGGTTGAATTTTAAGGAGTAATAGAGTGGCTAGAAATTTCAGTACATAAATTTAAAATTAAAGAAAAACCTCAATTTTGAGAACACAGCAGGACCATGGAGAGAAACAAAATGTGGGTCAAGGGGTAATTGTTTCAGACCCTGGATCTTAGTAATTGTAACCCTGTGAGTATCCAGTATATGAACTTCTGCAATCCACAGAAAATGATTCATTCCGTAGCCTCTGGATAATAAAAGGGATAGAATTGACTTTGAAGTGGTGAATCTTCTTATAAATTGAATTTTTCTGATCAAGTGGCTTCTGGTCATTTAGAATTCACTTTGAACACATGCTCCTGCAGGTCCTCATAAAATGCTGAAAGCCAGGCGATCACTGTACCTCGGGACAAATTGTGCACAGAATGAAGTCGCACATTATTTCACAATCACAGACGTATTCGAAAGAGACAAGTGGTCATGTCTCTTCTCTACCCTTCTGTTGGCTTGGCCTTTTGGAAAACGGCAGTGTTCGGGGTGCCCTTGGAAAGCCCCTCTGTTCTGAAGATGCATCCTCAGCTGATGTTCATTCAATGTGTTCCTGAGACATGTGACAGGAGACACAAGTGAAACGAAAAGACAGAAAAGACTTGACTATTTAGGAAAATCCTTCCTGTTACAAAGGACCATTAGAATCTGATTTGTTTTCCCATTGGCTTACCGAACCCAATCATACCCACAAAACCCTATGAAACTCAATCATACCTGCAATATTTATTTATTTATTTATTTATTTAAAAATTTTAAATGTTTTTTATTTATTTCTTAGAGAGGGACAGCATGGGCAAGGGAGGGTCAGAGAGAGAGGGAGATACAGAATCTGAAACCGGCTCTAGGCTCTGAGCTGGCTGTCAGCACAGAGACCGAAGTGGGGCTCGAACCCACGAATGGTGAGACCAGGACCTGAGCCAAAGTCGAATGCTTAACCGACTGAGCCACCCAGGCTCCCCAGACCTGCAAAATTTATATGCACCTTCCAAACTAGTGTCAACAATAATAAATGCAAAGTGTATAGAATTCCTGTATAATTGCCGCATTATGCTTAATCTACACTATACTTTATCTCTATTGGTTTTATCAGTTAACTTTTGATATATAACAAGTCGTCCTAAAGCTAAGTAGGTTAAAACCACGTTTTATATTGTTATTGCTTACGATTGGGTGGGCTGGCTGGAAGGTGGACACATGGGTACCTCTGCCCCAGCTTTGCTTGTCCAGGTGTCTTTGATCATCCCCCTTAAATGCACAGTCCAAGTGTGTGCATCTCATGGTGATGGCAGAAGTGAGAGGGGGACCTGGAAACATGAGGCTTCTTAGGGTCTCAGCGCGGAACCTGTCACTTCCCCTCATTCTTGTGATCAGAGCAAGACACAGGATGGGGTACCAAATCAAAGCTGCAGGGTAACATATTCCACTTTTAGAGGAGAAAATCCAAATTACTTATCAAAGGGCACAGATAAGGGGTGAGAAATTAAAGTAGTGTCAGTAATGAGATCTAGAATATTCTTATGTGCCCAAATTGTGCATGATCATCAACAAAGGACACCAATAATAAACAGGTGTTCCAAATAAGGAAATATGTTCTAAGACTTTGGAAAACCACATCACCACTTAACTCAGAAAGCCACAGAGATGGGTGCCTGGGTGGCTCAGTTGGTTAAGCATTCAACTCCTGATTTTGGCTCAGGTCATGATCTCATGGACTGTGAGTTCGAGTCCTGCACTGGGCTCTGAACTGACCATGTAGAGCCTGCTTGGGATTCTCTCTCTCCCTCTCTCACTGCCCCTCCCCCCCACTTGCATGCCAGCACTCTCTCAAAATAAATAAATGAATGGAAAAGTCACAGAGAAGTTGGAAATTTGGCAGCACAAACAGGCTGGAAGTCTTTGGTACAGATCCAGAGATTTTAGACGAAGGAGAAACAAAAACAAAAATAAAGCAAAACCTAGTAGCTGATGATAGTGTGACCATTCCAGAAGAAGACCTTATACTTATTTCATGACATGGCCAGATATAGGACTATCCTATGGGACTATCTGCAAGAGAGGGCAGCAGAGGAAGGGAACTCATCTTCTGGTGACTTCAACCGTGTTTCAAAGGGTCAAGATCTTTCTGGAAGGGTGTGGCACTGCACAAGGAAATGAAGAGGCATGCATGTGTAGAGAGCTCAGGCAGCCAGCTTCAGGAGACTTGGCTATTTATATTTATTGAATAACTACAGTATGCCAGATGGTTTCTATGTAATATCACAAGCCCCTCCAAAACATTTTGAGGTAGGTATTGTTATTCTATCTTAAAAATGATGCAGCAGAATCCCATTGTAGTTCAGTACCTTGGGCCAGGAAGCTGTTGGGCTGTAAAGCAAATACAAATTTCTAGAAGTTTGATCCCAAAGCTCCTGGTTGGTTGGATTCAGTGTCAGATGTCTAGATCTAGAACAAAAGTGACTATTGCTATGGTCTGAATGTTTTGTCCTCCTCAAATTCATATGTTAAAATCCTACCCTCAATGTGATAGTATTCGGAAGTGGGGACCTTTAGGAGGTGATTAGGGCATCAGAGTGGAACCCTCATGGATGGGATTGGTGCCCTTATAAAAGCCACTCCACAGCTCCCTGCCTCTTTCCTCAGGTGAGAACACAGTGGGAAGTCTGACCCAGAATAAGGTTCTCACCCAAATATGCTGGCACCCTGCTCTCAGACTTCCAGCCTCCAAAACAGCAAGAAATAAATTTCTGTTGTGTATAAGCCACTCTATTTTGTTACAGCAGCCCACAAGGACTAAGGTGGCTATCATAACTCATGGCCCAAACCTGGGCTTACAGCAGCAATCACACCAAACAGATCTGGGAATAAGGTTACATACCTGGGATTTCATTTCAGCAACACATCCCAGGTATAACGTTGATTTGCTACACTGAAATCTGATGAGGAGGTGCTGGGACTAGACACTCAGACACTCAGCTGGAGGTCCCCTTCATGAGCATGGAGAGGGGCAGATGGCCATCAGAGCCTAGGCGGGGACTTCTAATGTGGACAGGAGGTTGGTGGGGGTAAAGAATCTGGAATATTGTTTTTTCCAAGAGGCAGTCATAGTGAACTAGAAACAGAAAGTCGGCTGGTCTACAAGACTTCAGTTAAGTAATTCTTGTCTCTTTGTCTACTCTCCATGTGTAAGTACCTCTTAAGCCCATGCCGGCTGAAGAAAAGAGTATGTTTTGGGTGCAAAGCAGGACAGAAATGCCATTTCAGCCCATCTATGCTTCTCTTCTTTCCCATTAGATCTGGTTCTTAAACTCAAGTCTTGACTCATCTCCAGGAAGTGTTTCTGTGTTGACTGTGTGTGGGTCACTTCTCTACCGTGAATTCAATTAATATATCTTAGTGGACACAAAAGGTGACAGGCATTCCAATAAATGCTTTACTCCTCATCACAAGCTTGAAGTAGGTGGCAATCTATTAACTCCAGGAGGAGGACATCAAGGCTCCGACATACTGCCCCAAATCACAGAGCTAACTGGTGGCTAAGGTCTGTCTGATTAGAAATACATGCTCTCTCTATGCTAAGATCTTCCTTTCTCTTTACGGAGAAAGTCAACAGCTCAGCGTTCTGCTGATTGTAAACCTCTCAAACCCATTATGATCATCACCATAAAACTTAAGACAATGTATTTTCTTAGCACCTGCAAGAGAAGTCTTTGTGTCATTTACCTCAACACCTCTCATCCTGATAATGATGTAAGCCATTAATGTCTGTTATTAAATTAGCACTAATGACTTACCAAGTCATTACCAAGGAGCTTTAATATAGGATCAGTTTGTACAGATGCTCAGAAATCCTCTATCGTTGAAAAAAATCAGAGAAATACAAATAGGCCCCAAACAAAACTGTGTGTGTAATGTGGATATGAATATGGAATTATAAGGAGAATTGTATTCAGGGCAAATCAGGCAAGTGGTATTGACCTACCTTTCTGAAAACCACTCCTAAGTACTAGCAATAGTAGTGCAAAAAAAAAAAACAAAAACAAAAACAAAACAAAAACCTAAATTAATGAATCTGCTCACTGTACTTCATGTTGCTGACTAGATCTGGAAATGGGCTGTTCATTCTGTTATATGGTATTATTTTGATTTTAAGAGAAAGCACAATGAACAAAGATTAAGTACATTGAATCCCAAGTGCTGGATATGACTTTCGCTTGTGTAGAATTTTGAAAAATAATTTTCATTCTACAATTCCCTAATCTATAAATACAGAGTGGAGTTGATGTGGTTTCCAAGGTCTTTTCAGTTCAAGATTTATATAAATGGAAGATGTAAAACTATACATATACCTCCCATGTTTCTATAGTCAAAATTATTTTCCACCACTGAATTGTTAATTTGCTTTCATTTAAAATAATGTCACTTAGCTCAAATAAGATGAAACATATCATTGCTGGGGTGCCTGGGTGGTTCAGTCAGTTAAGTCTCATATTTCTGCTCAGGTCATAATCTTACAGTTTATGGGTTTGAGCCCCAAATTGGGCTCTGTGCTGACAGCACGGAGCCTGGAGCCTGCTTCAGATTCAGTGTCTCCCTCTCTCTCTCTCAAAAATAAATAAACATTAAAATTTTTTAAAAAAACATTTAATTTTTTAAAATAATATGGTATTAATAAATACCATATTATAATAATATGGTATTTCCAAGGAAATAGATGTTTTATTTTGGAAATCTAAGGGATAGAATTTTATGTTTTTGTTGTTAGCGTTTTATTTGCAAATACAGATGATTTTAGCAGGTATCTGGAGGGGACATTCTGACTGTCTCCCTTAGGGAGGGCATATGCATACTCTGTGTGTGAAACAAGAACTAGGATGGTTATTTGGGGAGCAAAAGAGGTAGTTTGGAACCATTGTTATTCATCCTTCCAAGTCTTTTTTTTTTCTTTCATTATTTTTTTTTAAAATATAATTTATTGTCAAATTGGCTAACATACAGTATGTAAAGTGTGCTCTTCATTTTTGGGGTAGATTCTCATGGTTCATAACTTACATACAACACCTAGTGCTCATCCAAACAAGTGCAGTCCTCAATGCCCATCACCCATTTTCTCCAAGTCTGTTTTTAAGCACCATGTTGCAATAGGACATGTAGAGGTGCTGGGTCCCTGACACCATGAGCTGTCATTTCTTTTTCTGCCTGACCTCTTTTAAGGCAGGACAGAGGGCTCTATGGTGTTTATATCATGGCATACTTATTTATTTTCTTTGATTTTATATTCAGCGGAATACAATCCCTGCAGATGGCTCTTACCTTTCTAATTTCACATGTATTTTTATTATAGCCTTTGAATTTATTAAATACACAGGCAGCATCTGATGAAATGATCATAAACTCTTCTTTTTCCCTTTGGTCTATAAGTTCTGTGAATTATACCAAGAGGCTTATGTTCTATAAAGCATAGTTGTATTCTTAGGTTGAATCCTGCTAGAATTTTGTTGTATCATTGTCATAAACATATTGCTAGATTTGGTTCACTGATAGTTTATTATGGATTTGTATATCTGTTTCATAATTAAAATAAGCAATATATTTTTTTCATTGTATCCATGGTTATGAATTCCAGCCTATCTAATTTTTACCCTTTTACTCTTTTCTTGAACTTTTTATATAAAATAAATATTGAATTTTTGTTCAAGGTTTGGTAGCAACCTCTTGCAACTCTGGGACTTTTGAAAGGTGGATATATTTCTTAGCCATTTCTATTTATTTAATACTCCCTTTTAATTCAAGTGTCTGGTTTCCTGCTGCACTGATTTTCAATGATACTGAAGTAAATTTATATAAATTAAAGTTAACTATTTCAAATACACAATATGGTGATCTTTAGTTTTGTTTTGAGTAAGCTCTACATCCTACATGGGGCTTGAACTCATGACCCTGAGATCAAGAGTTGCACATTCTGCCAACTGAGCCAGCCAGGTATTCTTCAATTTGATGATTTCTGAAAAAGTGTGACGCTTATGTAAACACCAGCACAAACAGCATATTGGCAATTGCCATGTGCCATCCGCCATTTACCCCAGGAAATGCTAATCTTCTCTCTGGAAAGTTACTAAGATCTTTAATTTTCCTCAACAGTTTTCTGTAGTTCTATAGCTTATGTATTTAAAAGAAAATTATCCCTAATGTGTCATGTTTCCAAAACCATTGTAAATGTATTTTTAAATTTTATTTTCCAGCTTTTACTTCCTAGCATGTATAAATAAAATTCTTCTTTTTAATGTTTCATATTGAGCTTACATCCTGTGACCTTGCTAAAACCATTTATTTGTTTCAGTAGGTTTTTTGGGGATATATTCTTCAGGGATTTTTTATGTTCACTGTGACGTCTTTTGTCGAAATGTTGGAAAAAATATGTTTGCCTTTTATTAATTTTATTATTGAATTGTATTTGCTAGAACTTCCACTACTCTGTTGGATAAACCTAGTAGCTGTAGACATCCTTGCCCTATTCTTTTTTTTTTTTTTTTTTTTTTTTTTTTTTTTNGACAGAGTGAGCAGGGGAGGGTCAGAGAGAGAGGGAGTCACAGACTGAAACAGGCTCCAGGCTCCGAGCTGGCAGTCAGCACAGAGCCCGACGCGGGGCTCGAACCCACAAACGCGAGATCATGACCTAAGCGAAAGTCGGACGCTTAACCGACTAAGCCACCCAGGCGCCCCATCCTTGCCCTATTCTTGATTTTTGGAGGAAAGTGTTGGGTCTTTCCACGTTAAGTATGTTGCAGATTATAAGTTCCTCATTGTTGCCTTTTATCAATTTGAGGGTTTTTCTCTTCTTTTCCTTGTTCCTTCAGAGATTTATATCAATGAGTGCTGGATTTTGTCAAATACTTTTTTTTTTTTAGTCTACGGATATAATTATATATTTTTTCCTTCTGTACTCTGTTAAGATCGTGCATTACATTGAATGATTGATTGCATCTTGTATTACAGGGATAAACTCTACTAGGTCATGGTACATTATTGATTTTTTAATTGCTGCATATATATTAGGTTTTTCAGCTGTAGCTATTAGTTAAGGTAAAGCTATTTTTCATTCAAAAAAAGTCTGAAAGATACAGTAGCTTTAAGAATTGATGAGCTTCTTTGTCTCTCAGATAGTAGTGAAGTGAACATTCTAGGCTGGCAGGCCAGGCTGGGTTTCACATGTTCCCAGGGTCATTCAAGACCCACATATGTTCCTAGAGGAGCCTGGGTGGCTCAGTCAGTTAAGGGTATGACTTCTGGTCTCAGCTCAGCTTGTGATCTTGTGGTTCGTGGGATTAAGCCCTGCATATACCTGCTATCAGCACAGAGCCTCCTTGGGATTCTCTCTCTCTCCCTCTCTCTCTTCCTCTCCCTGGCTCGCTTTCTCTCTCAGTCTCAAAATAAATAAATACATTTAAACAACTATAAAAAATTTTTAAAAAGACCCACATAAGTTCCAAGTCTTCCCCCATCCACTGTGGCATGAGGGAACCTGAGTTGTCCCTTATCCAGGAACTCTACATCTCTTGGCTGGGGCCAGTTGAAAGAGGAGAAGATAAAGGACATAAAGTAGACTTACGTCTGCAATGTTAAGGTCTATGTGTCATCGTGGTGTCCTCCATGTGTGGTTCTTATTGGAGATTTAATCATGCCCATATGTGTCCACAGAGGAGACAGAACGTGACATATAATCATGTGCACCGGAAGGTGGGGAAAATGGATTTTGGTGGACAGGTAGCGGTACCTGAAAGGCTAATTTTTTCCTCTTTTTTCTAATGTTATTGTATTATTCCCTCGCACATTGCCTGTGTGGTACTGGTTTTTGAATGTATAAAGGCTCTGATGGATTGAAACTTGAAATTTCATCATTTACCTAATTTTATCTATTATATTTGTCTTCCTGGTCAAGTTGTGAGAAACATAGATTATAGTTTTCAAATAAATATATGGATGTATTTATTTCTCTATGAATTTCTGTTATTACTTTATAGAGTTTAAGCCTGTATTCTGAGAGGCATATAAATTCTTAACAGTTATAACTTTTTTTTAACCAATATATAATGCCTCTATTTGTCACAGATACATTTTCTGTTTTGCTAAAACAGAAGGATTAAATAAGATTCAGAGAGGCTCATAGCACAATTCCTAAAAGGTCTAGGCTTTAATTGAAAATCACAGATCATACCAATTACTTGAAAGATCTCAAACAAAAGGCAATCAGTAGATTGGGGGGGGGGGTGGAGATGGAAGTAATGTCAGGATTATCTGAAAAGGATTTCAAAGCAGCCGTTGTTAAAATGCTTCAATGGCCAATTACAAATACGTTTGAAATAAACGGAAAAAACAAACAAACAAACAGATGCTTAGCAAGAAGCAGAAAGTCTCAGAAAAAAAAAAAAAGGAAATTTGGAAAGTTTTTAACTTTCAATACAGTGACCGAAACATTTTTAAAAAGTCTTTTTAATGTTTATTTATTTTTGAGAGAGAGAGAGAGCGAGAGCGAGTGAGCCTGAGCAGGGGAGGAGCAGAGAGAGGGAGACAGAATCCGAAACAGGCTCCAGGCTCTGAGCTGTCAGCACAGAGCCTGATGCGGGGCTGGAACGCACCAACTGCAAGATCACCACCTGAGCTGAGGTCGGGTGCTCACTGGACTCAGCTACCCAGGCTCCCCTAAACATTTTTAAATGTAACTCTAATTTCACAATATAGATCCTGAGAAACTGTAAAAGACTTTCTAATAGTTTAGAGTATCAATCTCTCTTCTGTAATTTACAAAAGTCCCCCCACACACACACACACATTATTCATTTCAATAATGCCTGTTACGGAGGCTACAGAATCTGGTTTCTGAAAGTGGGTACCAGCACCTTCTGGCAGTGCTCTGGTCTCTAGAAAGAAAGTCTGAGAAACCAGAGAGAGACTTTTCCCAGGGCACTTGGGGAAGCATCACAGCCACCTCAAAAGCTCAGTAACCAAAACAGAGAATAGACTGGACAGATGTTTTTAATTCTCTATTCCTCTCCCCATGTCCCACGGCGAGGTGCACTCCCCGGTCTCTGGCAGCTGAAGGAGGAATTAGCAGAGTAGCTCACATGGCCGTCTACCTTCCTTTCCTTTCTCCCCCCACCTCCTTCCCTGTCTCTTTTCTCTTAATTTTTTTTCTTTCCCCCCCTTTCTTTCCAGCATTATCTCTGGATGGAAATTGTAACCTATTGGGGTACCTGGAGGGCTCAGTCGGTTAAGTGTCCAACTCTTGATTTCAACTCAGGTCATGATCTCAGGATTGGTGCATTCGAGCCCCCCATCAGGCTATGTGCTGACAGTGAGGAGCCTGCTTGGGATTCTGTCTCTGCCCCTCCTCTGTTCATGCTCTCTCTTTCCCTCTCTCTCTCTCTCAAAAAAATAAATAAAATAAACATTAAAAAAAAGAAATTGTAACCTTATTAACTCATTCAGAATTTTTTTCAACTTTAATCCGTTTGAGTAGACAGAATTCTGCAGCCCTCCCCAAATTGCAAACCACTCTCTCAAGCAATCTCTTGAATGCCTGGTAAAAGGCTTTGTTACTTTCTGAGTTTTCTGATCTGTGTCTGCTACCACTCTACAAATATTGCATGGTTTTCTCCTCCAGAATTCTTCTCACTGAATGAACTGCATGTTTATCCAGTAATGTCCCCGTACAGCTGAAGAATCAGATAGCTAATCTTCTGTCCACTTGCAGTTAATCAGAAATACCATAATTATTGCTTTCAGTATTCAAATAACAGTTTGTTGAGGGCTTGATCTGTTTGGGGCAGCATTTGTTTTAGGCTGTGTAAGTAAGTACAAAGGTAAGCAGGCTAGACATGGTCTTTGTTCAAGGCGACTTCTAGCCTGGCTGGGAAGCCTGGCCATTAGCAGCCCAAATATATTATACTGAAGAGTCTGAGGAAACTTGCTTCAACGGGAAAAGGAAGAGAAAGTAAGATTTCGCACATACTCTGACTTCTTGGCATTTTACATTCTTCTCTTTTCTCCCCGTTTATCCTTGAAAGGTAATTTCTGCCTCATTTTTCCTTCATACCCTTCTTTTTCCTTTCCAACCCAACGTCAAGTTTTTAAGGCTCAGAATCTAGAACCGGAGGGACCCAAGCAAATCCATTAGATTTCCTCATTTGAGACTAGAAGAAGGACCAGAAGAACAACGAGACTTGCTCCACGAACTGCAGCTAAGAAGGGCAGACTGTCCTCTGGATTCTCCCAGGCTCCTGGCCCCTGCCGTTCCTGCCCTCCGGTCCCAGAGCACAGGTGTGGTAAATTCTGGAATGGCTGTTTGTTTGACAAGGGTCATTGCTGCCTCTTGCTGTCAGTTATCCGTCATGCATGTATCCCTCAGCTGTACCAGCAACTTCCTGAAGTTAGGGATACACTTTTGGTCCTTTCTCACCAGGTGCCTTCCCACAAGAGAGTTTCTCCCTCCCCGTGCGATATTTCCAGCTTGGGAGAGATTTAGATTTTTTTCTTACATTTGTTTATTTTTGAGACAGAGAGAGACAGAGTGCGAGCTGGGGAGGGGCAGAGAGAGAGGGAGACACAGAATCAGAAACAGGCTCCAGGCTCTGAGCTTCATCACAGAGCCCGACGCGGAGTTCGAAATCACAGACCGTGAGATCATGACCGGAGCCGAAGTCGAATGCTTAACATACTGAGCCCCTCAGGTGCCCCAGGAGAGATTTAGATTTGCTTTACTGCAAATTGTTTACCTTTTTTTTTTTTTACAGTTTCCTTATTGTGAGAGAGAGAATAAAAGAGCGTCTTTTTTTTCTTTTTAATTTTTAAATTGTATTTAAATCCAAGTTAGTTAGCATATAGTGTAGTATTGGTTTCAGGAGTAGACCCTAGTGATTCCTCACTTACATACAACACCCAGTGCTCATCCCAACAAGTGTCCTCCTTAATGCCCATCACCCATTCAGCCCATCCCCCACCCACTTCCCCTCCAAGAACCCTCAGTTTGTTCTCTATATTTAAGAGTCTTTTATGGTTTGCCTTCCTCTCTGTTTTTCTGTTATTTTGCCTTCCCTTTCCCTGTGTTCATCTGTTGTGTTTCTCAAATTCCACATATGAGTGAAATCATATGATATTTATATTTTTCTGACTGACATTTTGCTTAGTACAATACACTCTGGCTCCATCCACATTGTTGCTAACCATGTATATATGTATACACACATATATGCCATATCGTCTTTATCCATTCATTAGTCGATAGACATTAGGGCTCTTTCTATAATTTGGGTATTCAAATTTGGGTATATAGTTCAAATGCTGCTATAAATATAGGGGTGCATGTGCCCCTTTAAATCAGCACTCCTATATCCTTTGGATAAATACCTAGTAGTGCAATTGCTGGGTTGTAGGGTAGTTCTATTTTTAATTTTGTGAGGACCCTCCACACTGTTTTCCAGAGTGGCTACACCAGTTTGCATTCCCACCAGCAGCACAAAAGGATTCTTCTTTCTTTGCATCCTTGTCAACATCTGTTGTTGCCTGAGTTGTTAATTTTAGCCATTCTGACAACTGCATTGAGGTTTTGATCTGTATTTCTCTGATGATTAGTGATGTTGAGCATCTTTTCATGTGAAAAAAGAGCTTATTTTAATTTTTTAAAAGATATTTTTGTAAATAAGATCATGTATGTGAGGCTCCTGGTTTTGCTCTGGCAATGACCATGGATTGGTGGGGCTCCAAGGCTGTGTCACCTTCTTCCTTTGCTCATTCAATTTCCTTCAGAGCATGCCCTCCAGGTTGCCATGTCATCTTGTGATTAAAACCTGCCCTTCCTGGGGTACCTGGGTGGCCCGGTCAGTGGAGCATCTGACTCTTAATTTTGCCTCAGATCCTAATCTCAGTGTTGGTGAGATCGAGCCCCATGTCAGCCTCTGCACTTAACATCATGAAGCCTGCTTGGGATTCTATCTCTCTCCCTTTCTCTCTGCCCCTCTCTGGCTCTTTTTCTTTCTCAAAAATAAATAATCATTTTAAAAATCAAACAAAACAAGGCAAAATAAAACCTGACATTCCTCCACCCAGTCCTCCTGGCTACAGTTCATGGTGGCTTTCTTACCACGTACCCCACGATTTCTTACACTTTTGTTAATTCCCCGAGTTTATTCTGTTTCATCTGTGTCAGCTTTCCAGACTATACTGTAAGCAATTCAAGGTCAGAATGTGTAAATTATTCACCTCAGTATCACTCCGTGTCTACCTAACATTGTACCCACAGTGAATGCTTTCATACTACAGACATGGAACCCACTGGTTTAGCCACTCCTGAAACATCTATTGAACACCAACGCCATTCCACTTTTCGTACAACTGCTTGAAACCAAATTCTTAGCATAACAGGATCCTGATGAACTGTAATAAACAGATGTTAGAATCAGTAATAGGGCCTAATCATATAGCTTTGATTTGGTAGCTCAATATCAAGCTTAGTTCTTGGTCAGAGTGGGGGTGGTGGTTCAGGTGTCTGACGGTATCTGACTTTGACATTCTAGCTCCACCTCAGCAGAGCCACCATTGAGCAAAGACCAGAGAAAGCGCAGCACACCTCTCCAGAATGAGAAGTGAGACACCCATTACAGAAGAAGGCCCTTCGCAGCTAGGTCAAGCCACTGCAAAGGCCAGGGATTAAGTTACTGCTGTAGCAATGCCATATGATCTTCCTACCACAGCAGAAAGCTTTACTGTCTGCTCAAGTCTGTTTAGCGCTTTCTATGAACATTAAATTGGCCTCCTTTTATAAATACTAAATCCTCCTGGCTGGAGGAAAAAAACTGATAAATCACCAAAACAAACCAGGGACACTGAAGAAAAAGAGAAAGACATTCTTTGAATGTCTTAAAATACCTTCTTGTATTTCACCTTGGTGGCCTGTTTCTGTTTTGAGTCCATCCTTGGTTTTAGACGCGTGAGGTATGGGTTTTACAGATTTTGCTAAGGTCCTGTGTCAACCTTTGCCGTTTTGGCCCAGACAGCAGCAATGATTTAAGTAGAGAATTAGTCTGGTGAGCAGATCATCCACTTAGACTGAAGAAGAAACATGAAAGGGAGCAGTCTTATCAGAAGTGCATCACTTTCAACTGCCTATGGAAGTCTGTACAGAAAAGACTTTCTGGTACATCTGTATAGATTCCTTTTCTCTGTTTATCTTACTTCCATTTTTCATTACATGACTTTCTCACAGCTTTTTATGATGGACATATGTGTGTATTTAAAATGTGCTAACGCACACTTAAACACTCCAGTGAGTTACGTTGTGATATGCATTCAGAGCGTCATTAAAATAGTGGTAACAAAAGGCGAACTGCTAAACAAATCCAAACCCAGAATTAGCTAGGTCCTGTAGAGGGAGAGTTCTCCTCTGGAAGTAAGCAAGAAATATGCCAGGAAAATATTCCCGCTTGCGGGGTCTCCTGTCAGCTGAAGGTGCCTTTCTCTTTGTGCCACTGAATTCCAGGTGCTGAAAGTGAAGGACACATCTCCAGGCACACAATCGAGCGTAGGGCCAGTGACGAGGCTTTGTCTCCGGAAGGCTTTCTGAATCCGGCCTCGGTCCCATTCTCCCCCTTGTGCTTACACATTGGGCTCCCTCAGAAAGCTGTGACGGACACGTTCTCAGGATGACCTTGGCCTCCTTTTGTCTTTGAATCCTTGTCATTCAGCTAAGCCTCCGTTCGTTGCAGTAGCTGAGATGAGTTCTAAGGAGCATCAGCGAACCGAATGGCAGGCCAGAGAAGAGAACTCTTTGTCTGCTTTTGTTAGGATGAGGCAGGGAAGGAATTAGCTTCCTCACTGCAGAGTGCAAGCGATAATGGTGACTTACATCAGAGCGGCGTTACGAAGAATAACCGCGAAAGGATTGTAAATTCAATGAGAAATGTTTATTAATTAAATGATAACAAATGTTGCTTAGAAACTGGCAATTTTTTTCTTGGTTGGCAGGACAATGGGGTCATTTTTTTCTTCTTCTCTTGGTTTCGCAAGATTCATTGCCAGCGAGGGATATGCGCCTCTTCCTTTGGTCAATTTATTTTTCTAACCCCATGAAATGCGGCTGTCAATGGCAGGGGCCAAAGACACAGTCGAACTTATCATGTATGAAAGGAGGCACTTCGATGCCAAGGACAAGCATGCGGAGCTCCATGGAGACCCCGAGGCCGCCGGAGGGTAGAGGAGCTGCCTCTGTGATGCCTGGTGATGATGTTGGTGGCAGGGAGCCATCTGTTCGGGCAGTTCACAGTCAAAGCACCAACCTTCTTTTATTTGGGGGCTGGGAAATGGGGGCTCACGGCACGCAGGCTTTCATCATCCTAGAGTGGCACTGGCCTCATTTGTCAGATGCGAAGGTGCTAGTATCACGGATAGTGTTGAAACAGTTTGTGAATCTCATTTACAAGGAACATGCAGACCTGGTGGACTCCTGAGGTGTGGAGAGCACTTCATGGGCAGGACCCAGGCTCCCGGGTGGGCGATGGGGCAGGAATCAATGTCCAGCATGGAGAATTTTAGGGGAGAGGCCGAGCCATCTAAAGTGTTGCCTGAGTCCACCATTTTGCTGTCTTCACTGTTATCTGTCTGCTTGGCTTCCCAGTCTCACTGTCTGAACCACGTTCTTTTGGGTGCCTCCTAGGAGCCAGGCACTGGGCTAGCTCCGTGGTGTGCCCCAGCCAGCACTGCAGGGGCCCTGGCCTCTCTCGGTCATGCCAGATGCTCACTTCCTCTGTGGCTCTCTGCTCCACTGTTTCCTCTCCAATTCTTCTCATTTCTCCTAAACCTGATCCCCCAGCACCTGGCTCCTGAGCATGGACTCTTAGTTTCTTAAAGTCAGCTATTACTTTGTGTTCAAACTGTTTGATGCAGAGATGGAGAACATCTACCTCCAGGTTTCATCCAAGAGCAGTCACGGCCATGAGAGACCAGAAAGGACCGCTAGTTTCAGGGTAACTATGAGCGACGGAGGCTGGGGGCAGTTTGCCTCCCAGAACACCCACCCCCTTAATCATTCAAGAAGATCCATTTTGGATACAAGACACCTTCTGCCTGGGCTCCTTCTTAGGATTAGCTCTGAGTTTTCAGGAACCGTGCTTTGTATTTTTCAGCCTACTTTTCTGAAACACTTAACAATTCTTGTGGATCTGGATATTAGTATGAAACCCAGAAAGTCTAGCATTTATGGGTTCACCGGAATACAGATATGATTCATTTGAAACAGGATGGAGGGAGTGGGAAGGTGGGACAGGGTGAAAAATTTTATCGTAACTATGAAATAAAACCATATTTTAAAAAATCAGTCCTTGAAAAGGCAGCAAGACACCATGGAACAAGCCGAGACCGAAGGATCACACCCGTGTCCAAAGGCGACACATCGAGTCCATAACGCCATGAGCCTGAATCTCTTTACCTTAAAGTTAGGATTCGAATGCATACCCCATGATCCTTCGGTCTACAGTCACTGGGGCAAGGTGCCTGACCCACTGCCAATGCTCAGGCAGAACCCAACCTTTTCTTCCTCCTTCACATTCTTGTTAGATTACATTTTCCAGAATGTTTGTATGTGGGCACATTTGTTTTTTCATTGTCTCCTCTGTTTATTTGAACTGAATTTTGGGTTTTAATTTTTTTTGGCCAGTCTTTCCTGCCCCAAACATACCATTAAAGAGAAAAATGCTTGGTGGTTTTCCTGTGATTATTAATAAAAATGAAATATTCACATGGGGATTAAGAGGAATTAACGTGGGTCTACGCTGATCCACACTTGATTACCCATTATGCTTCCGCACCGAAGATAAAGAGGATCTGGGGAAATCCTCCCTCTCCGTTGGAAAGTTTATTAAAATGATGAATGAGGTTTTGGTGACAGTTAAGTAACTATAAAGTACTCTCTTGTGGACAAACTCCACCCATGCTTGTTAGGGGCATTCTGATGAGGAGAATGCAGAGACCCCGTGCATCAGGGCTGCATAGCCAAGGTGACCATGACAATGGGATTCCTGGACATGGAATATGCCAAAGCTGCTGCTGAATGTATCATAAATATTCGACATTCAGAAACCTCCCTCTGCATGGATCATTTTCTTGGGATTCATCTCAAGAGAAATAGTCAATATATTAATTTTCCTAATGGAACTCAGCACTGACAAGGAATAATGAGGAAGCTTCATTATAGCCTCATTTTCCATCTGTCGCAGCCACCGTTGACTATAAGCACGTTATATTTGTAGGGCCAGTTAAAACCAGGAAACAGTGCTTCTTTCTGGGCTCTGTGTCCTCTTCCCAAAAAGCAGGAGGGCTTTGTTCAGAATTCAGTATTGTAGGCACAGCCTCAAGGCAAGGGTATGCATTTTGGAGGATTCCTGGGCCCCCAAGTGTTGGTATATGAAAATATCTTTGAACATCTTCTTTCTGTATTTTTCTATAACCTACTGACACACTGCTGAAGTCCTAAGCATTCAGGTGAGTGGTGGGTGTCTGGTCACTTTAAAGGCAGCAGCAAGAGAATGATTCAGTATGCTTACTTTTACACTTCCAACTTATGCACTTCTTGGAGAAAGTTAAGGATTTGAGTGCCTTTGTCGAGTTCTTATATCATGAAGTAGCCTCTTCAAACGCATTTTACAATCTAATAGAAAATAAAAATAATAAAATGTACCTCCCAGATCATTGAGTGGATTAAAACAAGGCACAATATGTGAAAAGTCTAGCACAGTGGGGCACCTGGGTGGCTCTGCAGGTTAAGCGTCTGACTTTGGCTCAGGTCATACTGTCATGGTTTGTGAGTTTGAGCCCCACATCAGGCTCTGAGCTGACAGCATAGAACCCACATGGAATTCTCTCTCCCCCATGTCTTTGCCCCTACTGTGCTTGCACACTCTCTCTCTCTCTCTCAAAATAAATAAGTAAACTTTAAAAAAAGTGTACTTATCTTAAAATGCCTAGTAACGTAATTTACCTACATAATCATCTGTCAGGGAGAGCAATCCCTTAAACCTGTACTATTAAAGGACTCCATTGGTCATTGGAAAACCATGATCTGGGTGAGAAACAAAAATTTTGCAGACAAATCAACCAACCAACCAACCAGCCAACAAACCTGGCTTTGAGTCGGGGCAGTGTTTTGGGGAATGCCACGAGCCTATATAACCTTTTCCAGCTGCATCTGCGAAAATAAGCTATTATGTATTGTCTCTTCAATACTGGATTTCCCCATATAAAAACTGTAATAATGTATATCTTGCTGGATGATTGCAAAGATTGTCTAAGATAACGCATCTAAAGCAGCTGGCAGACACAATGGAAATTGCTGTGATGATTCTCCTGGCTGAGGCCCGGGGCTAGGAATCACTTCTCGTCTCACATGTACTCCATACCTGGCATTGACAAGTTGGCTCCCATAAATATCGCTGGGACCTCACTTTAAAGATGCGAAACACACATTTCACAAAGGTAAGATGTGTACCCAGAATCAGTCCATGATACAGTGTGCCTCGGGCAGGGTGTGAACCTGAGTCTGGACCTCACCCCCATCTCTGTACTATGTAGCTTCTCTGGGAGATTTTATTAAGTCAGGGACAGAAGATATGAAGGTTCCTGGAAACACCAAAAAACAATGAATAAACAAACAACAACAACAAAATCCAGGAAACAAAATACCCATACCCTAAATTATGTGCTCTATCAGAATTTTATACTGTGACAAAGTAGCATTCTTTGGGTCAAAGCAGAGATATCAAATTATGATGAGTCTTATTATTTGTATTTCATAAAATGATTATTTTACCCACTCGGAATAGTGCTCATGGAACTGTTTGTATAACAGAGGCTTGAGGAAACAGAGTTAATTGCTGTTACAGGTTGAGTTGTGTGCTCTCTGCCCAGGCCCCCTGCTGGACCCCAGTGTCTCAGGATGTGCCCATGTTTGGAGATGGGGTCTTTACAGAGGGTTTTAGGTTGAAAGGATGGCATGAGGGTGGGTCCTGCCCCAATCTGACTGCCGTCCTTATGAAACAGAGAAATGTGGACACAGTTGCTCGGAGGGAGGGAGGGCGATGTGAAGACCCCTCGACTCGTGGTGGAGAAGGCAGCTGTCTGCAGGCTAAGGAGAGAGGCTTCTGGTGGAGAGACAGCCTCCAGAGGTGTGAGATGATTCCCATTGTTTAAACCACCCCCTTTGTTTTGCTTTGTCACTGCCACCACAGGAAACCCAAACAGCTGTGCACCTCAGGGAATGTGGTCCACCGGTGACATCATTTAAAGTTGCATGATTGACTTCGACTTTGAATCGGGTCATGTGTCTTTGTGACTTTATTAACAATGGAAATTCAGCTATACCTTGAGAAGTCTAAGTGTCAGGCCATTGAGGGGCGCCTGGCTGGCTCAGTTGGTCGGGTGTCCCACTTCGGCTCAGGTCATAATCTCATGATTCATGAGTTTGAGCCCCGTGTCGGGCTCTGTGCTGACAGCTCAGAGCCTGGAGCCTGCTTCAGATTCTGTGTCTCCCTCTCTCTCTGTCCCTCCCCCGCTCACACTCTATTTGTCTCTCTCTCAAAAATAAACAAACATTAAAAATGCAATTAAATGTTAAGCCGTTGAGAATGTGATGCCTGGCGTGTGTATGTCTGTTACAACTGAAACCACGAGTGCTGATAGCAGGTACGTTGGCTTCAAACACAAGAGAGCTCGGAGCCGTTGCCGTCTTGGTCCGCACCTGCTCATCCGGCACCAAGAGATCACAAGCTGGCAGGTTGGTCTCCAGGGGGCAGGTGTTCATTCTGACCTAAGCCTAAAGGTTTGCTATATCAGATCACACTGTGAGTAGAGTCTTGAAATCTAAATTTTCTGGTAAGATCAGCTACATGGCCTTGGGCCATGCCGTGGCCTAAATCTTTGTTCCTCTCCTCCAGATTCATATGTTAGAATCCTAATCCCAAGGTGAGAGTGTTAGGAGGTAGGGCCTTTGGGAGGTGAGCAGGTCTTAACAGCAGGACTCATGAAGGGATTAGAGCCTGGGTAAAGGATGCTCCACCCCCCCCACGCCCTCTGCCACGTGAGATTCCTTTGAGAAAGTGGCAGTGGGCTCCCACCAGCCCCTAGCTCTGCTGAGGTCATGTGCTTGGATTCCCAGCTTCCAGAACCTTGGGAGGTAAATTTCTGTTCTTCCTTAGCCACGCAGTCTGTGCTATGTTGTGATGGCTGCCAGAAAGGGCTAAGATAGTTGAACCAAATGCCCCACTCTGCTTCTGCACCCCGGGGAGGGCCTAATCCCCTCCAGTGCCCTGCTCATCCCTGGAGGTGATAGGGAGAAACAGGCCCGCCGTGAGTCAAGAATGCACTCCACGGATTGCTGGAAGTTCATTCGTGGGCTTCCGACTTTTGGAACTTTGTGAAGTGAGTGTTTTGTGTTTCTGGATTGCTATTGTGGAAACTCTTTTCAAAAGAAGCAAAGTCAGTGGAAACCCAAAATGTACAAGTTCTAACCTGAGCAGAAGGTTTGGCGAGCAGCGTCGTGTTCGAGGGAAGCAGCCGGCATCCTCCCTCTGGAGACAAAACACATTATCTCCCTGACATGCTTAGTCTCCATCTGCTCAGAGAGAAGGCGTGAAGCTCCCATATGCCCTGCCATGGGCTGTGCCTGCCTGTGTGCGTGGCTCACCCTACAATGCAGAATCAAGTGCTAGGTAACTTCAGGCTGCTGATGGAAATAGCATATGGGTACTAAATGAGGGAAAACAAATGAATACCTTGATTATTTTGCTCTATTTTTGTGTTAATAAAAGCAACCGCTACTAATCAGTGATCGGTTTCTAACAATTTTGGTAAATGTGTTATTCATTTTATTTTTCTAAAGAATTCTCAAGCAACACCCATCATACTCATTGTTGAAATTATATATTCATGAAAAAATTAAATACCCCCAATTATGTTATATGGTCTTATTTTCCACATAAACATAGGCATTTGTTTCCTCTAGCAGTACCCAGAGCCAGGGCAATATGTAATTTGCTAGGCTATTTGGCACCTAAGAATGATTAAGACCCTGCTGTTTGCAGTTAATATGGTGCATGACTTGAATTTGAGGCCAGAAATGGAAGCAGGACTGAGACTGATCTGTTGCTTTGTTTGTGACAGTGAAAGTTCTAGAGCACCCTGGGGCTGGGCGGATAGGATATTGGTGTGGAAAGGATATAAGGAAAATGAGAGAAACAATGATTTCCTCAAATAGTCATGTACTCGATTCTTAACTTTAATGTTGATGTCAAAGTTGCCATTGAAAGAGAAAACGTTAGACTCATTGCCTGGGTCGGCCTATGAGTGTCACTTGGTATGCACCATGTCAGGACCACAGACAATGCCCTACGGAGAGGTGTTACCCATGTTCGTGCAGTAGTGCAAAAAGGTGAGGTGAGCTAGTGTCAGGATCAAGACATATCCATTTAAGAAGATGAACTAGAAGGAAATGGAAAATTACAGGCAAAAATCATAAAGTTTGGGAAGCATTTAAAAATATTTGTAGAATGAATGAGTGACATTATTATTATTATTATTATTATTATTGTTATTATTTTCTTCTGGAAGAAGAGTTATAGAACTCTTCTGTTAGAACTATCAGGGAAGGGAATGGCCATGGAGCCTGATGGAATGGCTCCCATGCAGGTCTATAGACCAGATGCTGAGTGACACAGTGTGGCCAGTGAGGTGATGTCCTTGTAGTGTAGTCCCTTAGAAGGTCAGGATTGCCAATCAGACCCCGGAAGATAGTGACCAACATAGGGCAAAAGTGATTAGAAAAGCTCAGGGGAACCTGCAGATTCCACATTTGCGTATCATTCTCCAAATGCAAAGTAGGAAAAATGAAAAGAATTCCATAGTTTTACTTATGAGTTGGACATTTGTCTGCAGTCTTCCAGGATAATGCATTAAAAACAACTGTGTGACAGGAAAGAGAGAGAAGGGTGGAAGGCAGGGGTTGGAGAGTGTATTCACCTTGAAGGCAGAGGGAGCAGAGCCAACAATTAGGAGTAAACTGAGCACAGATGAACGGAGGTATTAGCAGCCAGCAGGCTCATCAACCCCATGGCCCATTGTTTCCACTACGAAAACTCCATGGTCATTGTTTCCACTCAAAAACATAACTTGATGGAGTAGCCTCAAAATCATGCGATTAGTAACTGGTGCAACACATACCTCTAGTCCAAAACACACCAAAGCTTAGCTCCACTTCAATAATATTTGAGTCAGGGCCAGATCAGATACCCCTCTTGGGACGAACTGAGAAGCAGCAGCCTTCATACGACCACAGGAGCCACCCAGGCAAGGGTCTACTTCAGAGAGATTCATCATTTCACCTTTAAATCTTCAGCTTCAGCATGCCTCTGACCTTCACCCTGGCTCTCTGTTCAGCCAATCCGTGCACTAACCCCACTGGGCTACATTATTCTGCACTTAAGTCAGCTCAGTTCACATTTAATTTTGAGATGCCCCAAGGCACCAAAAGGTAAGCCTCTCTCTCTCAGACAAAGAGCCATTGGGATGTAGGACATTGCTTTCTGAAGACAATTTGGCAAGTATTATCAGGAAGTAATCAACTCTTCACCACATCTATTTTCTTTGGGACTAGGGCTGTCACCTCCTTGGAGGACTCATTACAACAGAAGCACATGGTCCCTTAAGGGCATTGTTATATGATGGGTTCCAGCCTCAGACAGGATCAGAGGACTACAGAGTAGGTGGCTTCTGAGATCCTTCACAATGCTAGGATTCTATAAAATTGTGGTATCTTAGTCTTGTTTCTTTTTCCTTTTTTCTAGACACTTGGTTTTTGCAATGGCCTAAGAATTCCAGAGGATAGCCCTGGACTATTGCTCTAGCTTGATTGTCTAGGAATGGCTATGCTGAAAGCCTCATGTTAAAAGGAGTCTTGGAAGTGGCAGGATGGATTGTGGGTCGGGTTGCAGAATCCACTGAGGTTAGATGGAGACCATTCATGGTCAGCAAGACCGTTGAGATGGTGCCTCTGTGGGTCCAATGTGTTTTCACTGCCTCATTTTAATACATCAGAGATGAATGATGATAGTGCAGTGACTCTGATGGTTACTCTTAGACATTTCTGTGCTAGGAGAGGCTGGAATGTGCAAGAATGATCAGATTAGCCACATGCGGAATTAATAAAAAGCAAATGCACTGATTGATGCAAAGATATTCTGCTGCTTTGGTAACACCACAAGCATGGAAAACAAGGGTCAGAGAACTGAGGTCAGTGGAACAGGTTCTGAGAAGCTATTGCTTTAGTACTCTTTATCCTTAAGGACGTGGGAATTTGAAACATCTAGCACTCTGTGGTATTCCAGGCTTGGCCCAATGTATCCATCCACAAAAGATTATAGACCTCCCCTGAGTTCCATCTCTTTGACCATCAAGGTTGGGTGGGATATTTCTCCTCTCTGACTAAATAATCTCTTTTTTATGTGCTTCTAGGTGTGACTATCCTACACTACTTCTCCTCCTCCTCCTCCTCCTCCTCCTCCTCCTTCTTCTTCTTTTTTGCCAATACACTATTTTAAAATAATGTCTTTAAGATAAAGGAGATTTGCAATTGTGAAGCTTTGCATTCTGATGAAGACCTAGAGACTGGCATTCTGTGGCTGTCAGTCACCGAGCCAGTATGACTCTTCTTGTGAAGCTGACCATGGTGGGCATTACCCCCTACCTACAAGGCAGCTCCTGCGTGTGGCACACAAGGCCTCCCATAGGCAGGGCTGTGTCATAATTGTGTGGGGCTGATGTCTTCAGGTTGAACCCATGTTTCTCTTAGGCATGGAAACTAGAATAAGAATATTTCTTCTCTCCAAATATATTATGCTTTTTCAATGTAAGAAATTGACTTTAATTAAATCAATGTAAGCATGAGATAAACATGGCCCTGAATCAGTTTCATGTCTCACTTTATTTAACTAAAATGAACAATTAGATCTCAATATTGAAAAATGAAAACGTCAGAAATTATAAGGCTTATCTTCAACTCTTAGTGACAAGTTCTCAACATAATTCAAGTCTTGAGCTGCTGACCACAGAACAACTAATGCCCTGAGTCACTGGAATGAAAGGCCAAGACTTCTTTGTGGTCACAGCCAAGAGAAGGCTGGAGTCTACACTTCCTGCTGTCCTGCTCTCTTGGGTGCTGAACAGATATAAAAGTGAGATCTGGATGCTGTGAGGCTGAGGGTCCTCATCAGAATAATGCCCTCTGTTTTTCTATGGCTGCTGCCAAAGACAAACAAAGCTAGATACTAGTTAATGTGGATGGGACAGACTTTAATCAGTAGCACACTAATGCAAAAGGGAAAGAGTCCATGGGGACCTGAATTCAGCTTCCATTTGTGCAGAGGTGACTGGGCATTTTAAAGGGAGAATAGAGGGGAAATGGAGAGGATGGAGTGGAGTGAGTGGGGGCTCAGTGGAGTCAGCGAAAGGGAAAGTTACTAAACGTGGAAAGAAGGGTGGTTTGGGTGTGCTAACTGGTGCTCATTGAAGTCAGGCTTCTGCTGTCCACAGAGATAGGGAGACAGGGCTCCGTTTTCCAATATCAGCTGCAATACACATTGGATTCTTCTGGCTGACTTGAGTTTTCTCGGGCACTTTAAGGGAGGCTGGGGTGGCCCTAGGAACCTTGAGCCATTCTAATGCTTTTCCTGTTTGTTCAGGTCTTTACAAGCCAAGGTTGAAGCCTCATGGAGACAAGAGCTCAGCAGAAACTGGCTGGAGTTTGGTTAAGAGTTTTGTTACCTCTTCTGGAAAAGGTTTTTCTCTACTGAATGTTTCTTTCATTGTTTTTTTTTTTTTTTTTTTTTTCCTGCCTGCTCTCTCTCTCTCCCTGTCCCTTCCCCTGCCTTGTTTTATTTTTAGGTGTTACTTCTCCATCCTGCCATCTGCCATTCTCTTCGCATCTTTTCAGAATCCTTAAGTCTATTCATTAAACACTTCCCTTAATATAGATACACTTCTCCACCTGCAGGTCTCATTCCTGAGACTGACATCAGAGAGAGCCTGGGTTTATAGGAAGATTGTTCCACTCAGACATAACTTGAAAGTGGAAGAGAAAGCTATTGCCAGAGTAACATATAGTATTGTTTCCTACATGTGACACAGTGAATATTTGAGATCACAGCCCCTCAGGAGCAGCTGTTTCAGTTTAAAGAGGAAGAAACTAAGGGCAAGGGATGAACACATGTCTTTTTGGGATGCTCTTGACAGTCCCTGAGTCATGATGCATTGAAGGAAATTCCAAGTAACTCCTGAAGACCCACTGACATAACCCCATGCCACATCTGGGGGCTCTGCTCAGGCATCAAGGCACGAGTCTGCTGTCTTCTTGGACCCTACAGACCTACAGACTGCGGATTCTGTCAGTCTTAAATCTCAGCTTTGTGATGACTTCTGGTTCTCCCCACCATATCTTTTATTTCACGTTTTACCCTGTGTCCCAATTTCCCTCCTTTCCACACCCCCTTCTAATCCAGGACTAGATTTTTGATATTTTAAAGCCAGTGCTGGCTCCTTCTAATTTTAGAGAGTCTCTTGTGACATGTTATTGGTTGGACTGTGCCCCAAAGTCATAAATTGAAATTCTCATCCCTAGTACCAGAGAACGTGATCTTACCTGGAGATAGGCTCTTTGCACATGATAACATAAAAATGAGGTCATTAGGGTGGTCCCAATACAATATGGTTAGCATCCTTCAAAGAGGAGGAAATGTGGGGGAAGAAGCACATTAGGGGAAGACAATGTGGAGATTCTTGGAGAAGATGGCCATTCATAAGCCAGGAGAGGGGCCTGGAATGAATCCCTCTCCCAACCTTCAGAAGAACCCAACCCTACCTACATGTTGATCTCTGATTTCCAGCCTCCAGACCCGTGATACAACCCATTCTATGGTGTAAGTTCAACAGTCCATTGGCTTTGCTATGGCAGCTCTAGCAGACTAATCTGCATATCGTCCTGGTGTATTAAGTACATAGCACATGGAGCAACTGAATGACCCTAAGACCCCAGCTCACATTTCAGGGTAGTATTTGGCACCATGTACAGTGCATTAAAGCCTGGAAGGAGAAGCCCTAAAATCTGCCACCTTGACCTCCATTGCTATCTTCTTAGTGTGCAGGCTGTCTCCTGGGGAACTTCATGAAGCCTTGGCATTTCTCAGAATAGAATTAGAACATCAAAAAACAAAAAACAAGGACTTCTTTTTCCCAATCAGGATGCTGATGTCTATGGAGGCTGTTATTTGTCAATAAAACCTTTGTTTGAAGGAAATGGAATTGGTTTATACTCAGAGACATTGTATATGTCTGTTGATCTTTCTTTTCAAATAACTATACTTACTGGTAGAAAATAGAGTTGGCAATTGCAGCCAAAGGCATGCTGAGGGTGAAAGAGAAAATGCAACTTTATAAAGGTCGGCAATGGAGTAAAAACAATTGATTGCTAGAGTAGCATTTCAGATCTATATTTATTTTTATAAAACTAGAGATACCAAATAGATTCTAACAGCCAAGTGAAAAGTCAGCAAATATTCTATCATGCCCACTCACTGCTGTCTACTGTGTAAGCCCTACAGTGATTGAAAAGGAGAAAAACACACTAGTTCCTTGTCTTTTGGCTTTTTCTCTGGTTAGTGTTAAAATTATGGAAAAATATACAAAACGTAAGAAGGGAGAAAATTATGGTAGGTGTGACGTCAGTGTTGATCAACAAACATTGCATCATTACCTTATTTGAGTCCTAAACTAACTTTAAGAAGGACGTGTTTCTATTTTCAGAATGTGGGTGAGGAAACTGAGGCTCAGAGGGGAGCGGTGAATTGATGGTGTCATCGAGCACGGGGAGGGTCATGCCAGAGCTGGAACTCAGTTGTGGATCTCCAATCCAGGGGTAGGTGGCATCTCCCCGAGTGTGCGCAAGGTCTTCCTCAAGGCTGTCGATACACAGTCACCCAGAACCCCATGCTCAGAGATCGCTGAACACTGCACAGTGCTTTGCTCACTGTCTTGACGTTCCTAATGATTTTCAAACCAAAGGTTTGTGTTTCCGTTTTGCACTGGGTTTCATTATTTGGCCAATCCTAATGCAGGCAGTGATTTTTGTGTTGTGAGTGTGATGAAGTTAGACAAATGACATGAGTTTTTCTGCCCTAATTTTAGTTTTATCACGTACTTTTAAATGGCTTAAATCTATAAGCGATTATTGAATATAATGGAATCACTGGGAGATATCACAGTAAAGGTTTACATATTCGTTCCGTAGCTGCCAAATCCTTAGGCTCCTTTGGGAAAGGCAGCAATGATGTACTCATACTTCTTTAACCATACTTCTTTTTGGATCTGAATATTCTTAGAAATAAAAAACCCGGGTGGACTTCAGCATCTCTGAGGCATGTCAACACTTTATCACCACTTAAAGTTGAGGAAAAAAATTACATGTTTGACCAAAAAGTATACATCAAAGAGAGGATTTTTTTTAGAATAGAAAAGCAAAATAAAACATTTAATTTTTTGAACTTAGTTATAAAGGGAAACATTGATTTTTATAGGAAAACAGGGAGGTTTTGAGTCTTTGAGTCAGATAAACTTGAGATCAAATCTGATTATTGGAATTTACTGACCTATCACTTTGACTGCCTAACCACATATTCTAATCTATGAAGAGAAAAAAATATTTGCCGAAATATTTTCACATTTGATGACATACGGCTACGAAGCACCTATGAAATTAACAGGCACATACTATCTATTTAAAATTACTGTATCTTCTTTTCTTTCATGGTGCCAATTCTTTAAATATTTGGTAATATGACTAAGCATAAGAATGTCTAATGCAAAATGTTAATCATAAAGTTTTTAAGAAAGAAGTTGAAACCATGATGGTATCCAATGTATATTCTTACACAGTGTACTTCAGAAAAAAATAAAAAGTTTAGGTAAAAACTTGTTATGTGGATACAAGTCAGAACCAATTGTTAAGCATCATCCTGTAATAAGACTTTCTTCCCATAGAAAGCAGAACCCAGATATAGTATCCTTTTTTAAAAAATATAATTTATTATCAAATTGGCTAACATATAGTGTGTACAGTGTGCTCTTGGTTTTTTGGGGTAGATTCCCATGGTTCATCACTTCCATACAACACCCAGTTCTCATCCCAACAAGTGCCCTCCTCAATTCCCATCACCCATTTTCCCCTCTCCCCCACCCTCTTAACAAACCTCAGTTTGTTCTCTGTATTTAAGACTTTCTTATGGTTTGCCTCCCTTCCTCTCTGTTTGTAACTATTTTTTCCACTTCCCTCCCCCCATGGTCTTCTGTTAAGTTTCTCAAGATCCACACATGAGTGAAAACATATGATATCTGTCCTTCTCTGACTGACTTATTTCATTCAACATAATACCTTCCAGTTCCATCCATGTTGCTGCACGTGGCCAGATTTCATTCTTTCTCATTGCCAAGTCGTATTCCATTGTATATGTAAACCACATCTTCTTTATCCATTCATCAGTTGATGGACACTTGGGCTCTTACCATAATTTGGCTACTTAAACCAGGTCCCGTGACAAAGTTCATCTCTTCTCAGGACTTTGTCCTTAACAGAGAAAGAACTCAGCTAATTCCCTGCCTAAAGTTATTTTTGCTGTTGTTTAAAAAAAAACGTTGGCTAGCTTTAGAATGAAGCTAGAAGAGGAAAGCTAAAGGGGAAAGAAAAAAAAAGAACAGGTGTCATTCAGTTGTGAGAAATGAGAGTAGGGTCAGAGTCACTGGTGGCTCAGTTCCTGCTGTGAGGAAGACAGCTGGAGAGATCATAGTCATGCTTGCTGAGAACTCATTCTTGTTCTTTCAGAGCTCAGCTGCAAGGTTGCGTGGTTCTCCATGTTATCTGATTCTGGACACCACATGATTGGATAGGATCATGGGTTGTGGACCATTTGGATGGTTGGATTCCTATCGTCAAGCAGAGAGCAAGAGTAGCCCAGCCACTGTGTGAATCTTGTTAGCATGCAGCTGATGGGGAGTAGAGGGATGAGAAGCCTTTGTCTGGTCTCTGAGTGTGTTGCCATAAAACTCTTGTCATTGCAAATAAACAAAGTATCTAAATAGATCTGATGCAACCAGAGGACCATATCCTAATTTTTCCAGGGCCTAAAATTATAGGCTGTTTCTATTTTGGAGTGTGTGTGTTCCTGGAGACTTATTGAAAAATTGGGTTTTCCTAGGGCAAAATTTAACTGAGTTGGTGCTGTGCTCTTGGGGACTTTTGCTATAGCTGGTGACATACTGAATATTCTAAATGTCATTGTTCAAAACCACTGAGCAGCTGACTTAATGCAGACAGAAATGAATTATGTAAACACCTAATGTCTATTGGGTGACATTGTAAAACAGGGGTAATGACCTGTGGAGTGGCAGAACTATTTGTATCTGGGTCCAGCATACTACCTGTCTCTGTACATGTTTATAAAATGCAGCACATAAGAATTTAAAACATTCTATAAACAATTATGTTTCTCTGATTTTTTTGAATGATGGTGCCAGCATTTTGGCCCAACGACTTAGGTAGAATCCATCAATTTCAGGTATCTGCCTAAAGCCTAAACCCATATCTCTAGGGCTCTCTAATTCTACATTTTACAAAACTTAGAAATGATAAATCCATTCTGTGCAGTCAGAGACAGTTTACAGTGGAGCTGACTGCTGTCCAAAATAGACTTCCCACGGGCACTCCAGAGCCTCCTCTCTAAAAGCTGGGGGCCTGAGACAGGCTAGTGTCTTCCTGTCTAGTTAGAGTGCCCTTCTTGAATTGTCTTTGTACTACTAACCTTCTTAGATGTAGCGCAGGAGGCTCTGCACTTGGTTGTAGTCACGGGTGATATCTACTCAACAGCTCTTCTTCCTTCTGTCCAAACAGAACTGCAATTTTGTTCTAGTATCTGACCTCATCCAGGGCCAGTAGGTATCCTGATGTATCCACGCTGGTCAACATACTCCTCTCTTGACCACTTCTGGTCAATATAAGAGTAGTTGCGTACGTTATCCAATGTGACATTATCCAATGTGAGGAAAGAAGGGAAGGCCTCTACATCTCACTCCCATTGCCCGTGAGCAAGGAGGCATTTTATTTCAGGTGGGGCTGGGAGATGTGATGACCAGGAAGGGAACCAGCCTTTGCATTACACTGAGGCTGTGGCTACGTGTTTGATTAAAATATCGACCAGACATATGGCAGACACGGGATGGACCCTGTCAATAATGTTAAAAAAAGAGGGGTGCCTGGGAGGCTCAGTGGGTTAAGTGTCCGACTTTGGCTCAGGTCATGATCTCATGGTTTGTGGGTTCAAGCCCTGCGTCAAGCTCTGTGCTGACAGCTAGTTCAGAGCCTGAAGCCTCTTCAGATTCTGTATCTTCCTCTCTCTCTGACCCTCCCCTGCTCATGCTGTCTCTCTCTCAGAAATAAATAAAACATTAAAACAAAATGTTATAAAAAGAAAGGTTTGGGCCAACTTAAATGTTATTTATTATACAACTGTATATGGATCTCACTTCAGAACTGTCTATACGATTTTCTGAGACAGTGTCAAAATAGGTCTAAAACAAAATAAACCTTGCCTATAAGGAATCACAAAAGTACCCTATTTCTATAATTAGAGTATGATATACTATGTTCCACAGGTAAACCACAATTTCAGTAGATCTTATATTGTTTAAATCAGAGGTCAAGTGTAGAGTTTTTTGGGCAGAGGGTTTCACAATCTCAGTGGCAGGGTGCATGTGCAGGGGAAATGTTGGGTATTGGACTATTTAGTGGTATTTAGGGTCTAGAGGAAATATTCTTTACCACAGTCACGGAATATTCATCCAAACATTAAGGTTCTAAGCTTCCACTTGTTTCAGTTGTGGTCTTAATTTTTGGCACCAGTCACATCGAAGAGCTCTCCTGGCTGCTCTCCAAACTTCACTTTGTCTCCCATCAAGCCACCCTCTGCAAAGCAAGGATGTTTCTAGAACACAAAACTGATCACATAGTTTCACCACATAGAATTTGCCCATCACTCACCTTGCTGTGGAACGTCAAGTTCAAACCCTTGGCACATTGCATGAGGCCATTTAAGGTCTCACCCTGTGCTCACACTCAGCTTCTCAACCCACTCACCATTCACTCTAACATCACTCCCATGTCCGTAGTGTTCCTAACACACCATGCTCCACAACTTTTCTTATGTGGTTCCCTCTGACTACACTGATCTTTTAACTTGTCCACTTAGCTGAATCTTAGCCTTTAAAACAACCCAATCACCATAATCCCTGTGATTCTCTCCCTCACTACCCACCCAAGGCTGAAGGAACCAGATCCTCTCCTTTGAACACAATGATGTGTGTGCATGTAACACACCTGTATTCTTTGGCTCTTAGGAATCTATCTCCCTGGTGGAATGATGGTTATAACTCATCCTTTTGACTCTTTCATATCTTAGCATAGTGCATAAGAGACCTGTAAATTTTGATGAATGGACAAAATGCTATTTTAACCAAATTAATCCTGTGATATGCAAATGACTACAACATGCACTGATTTGGGAAGGAAAAGATTAATTAGAGCTTAATGATTATTCTATATGAACGTGTCAGGAACCCATGCATACATACCATATGAAAGCATCCATGTATTCTAAGTACCACTAAGCATAAGAAAAGCACTACACCAGAATTGGTGAAAGATACACAGGTTACACAAAACAAAACAAATGAGAACCAAAAAAATGAAACCTGTCTCTGCTAACATCTTGTGGAAAACAAACAAAGAAACAGGAACCAAAAACAACTTGTATATAGAAGTGCATGAATACCAAGTCTTCCAAACACACAAAAACATCACGATCTTCTGTGTTCAGTTCTTCAATACTTCTGGACCCCAGTGAAACATATTATTGAGCACCTGTTCTGGTCAGCCCCGGGGTAAGTGTTAGGAATAAATGCAAAGAAAACTCAGCCTTTCTTTTCAAAATCACAGTCTGGTGGGAAAGCAAGTCAAGAGCCAATTGAGAGTAGTGGGCTAAGTCAGTGGCAATCCCAGAAGTGTCTGGGGAAGCCCCTTTCTGTGACCTGGGATGAAATACTTTAACTAATTCTTGGGGAGCAAGCAGAAGAGTGCAAGGGAGTCAGCAAGTCTTTCCATGCAGCTCTTGCAAAGGACCTGAGGCAGAAGATTTCCTGCCACCTGAGACTTCAGCTTATTGTTTCTGTTGCTGCTAAAATGTGTTATCACTGGATGCCAGGAATGATTCTGAAATGTATTTTAATAAACAACTTCTTTTACGTGTATATCTGTACTTACCAAATGCATGCACTGACCCAACATGTGTTTACTTGTCTTAGTTATTTAATCCTTAAGAAAACTTATGAGATAAATATTCTCACTAATCTCTGTGTTATAGTCAAGAAGACTGCAGTATGTTAAATCTGAGAAATTCATCAAACAGCATTCAGTCAAAAAGTGATAATATTCAAATGAACTAGGAGAACCCTTCAATTCAGATAGACCAATTTCAGGTGGCATAAGACTGGGATCTGGCTTCCCTTTTCTGTGTATTCCCTGCTGATTCTCACCAGGTATCTCTCTTGTGCTTAGTTATCCTCAAACATGTAAGGTGTTTTCATATGGTGCTATATGTCATATGTCATTGATATAGGATAAGAGATTAAAATCTAATAAACTAAGAAAAAAATCTTTTCCTCTAAAGTTTGTGTGTGTCAGGAAATCATGTGCTATAAATAAAATGGAGCCTAGAAACCTAGTAGTTTTCCTTACTTCTTCCCATCTCCAGTTAAGATTACCCACCTCTTCTCCCAGATCCCTGTGGAAATCCCTAGGGTGCACTTACGTTTTCCTGACAGGTTGACTTCTGGTGCTCAGCTCATTGGCTCTTGGCATCTCTCTCCCAGCATCCTTCAAGTGGTTGGTGGGCCCATTCTCTCTACACCCAATCCTATGGCTGTCCTCTCTGGTTCCTCACTGCAGAAAATGGCTGCCCTGTCTTCTCTCACATTTGGGACCTACACTGAGGGGTGCACAGTTCCATTCTTGGCCTTATTCATTAAAACTTGAGACAGTCCACAGAGCTGCTTCTAGATTTCTCTACTCTGGCTCACAAGCTTCCCTTTTCCTTGTCAAGCCATCTTGTTCTTAGTTCTAGGACAGCTTGCGCAAGATAGGGACTTGAAAACCCAACTCACCCCAGATCAAGGAAAAGGAGGTTTCCAAAGAAGAGTATTTAGGCTTTTTCCTAGCAAAGTGATTTCTTTCTCTCACAGCAAAGGGACATTTGTCACAATAGTAACCTAGAAGCCTGGAATGACCGAAAATATTTGTAAAAGCCATTTTTGCAGCCTTAAGATAATCCCAAGATCCAATCAACACAGGGCACTCAAGTGCACCCATCTCCCACTGTTGTGGATCACAAAACTGGAGCTCAGAGAATTTTGATAGCTTCCCCCAGATCACACATCTAGTGAGTGCTACCTTTATAACCCAGCCCGTCTCAGAGCCTCTGCTTTTCCCTGTTGCTGTAAAACTCAGTAACCCTGCTATTCCCAACCCTTGGATAAATTTAACCTCTTTCTGTCCCCATTCGGGGGACCATCTCTAGGGACATTTACAGCTCAGGTCTAATAACTTCCTCTAGAGGCCATCAGGAACTCAACCAAATGCAAATGGAACTCTTAGGTTTCAAACACAGTAAAAGATTTTGTCCTCCAAAGACAAAGTACATGTTTGCAAAAGAAAGAACCTTTTCCCTGGAAAAGAGAGAAAGAGGGGGTAAAAGGAGAGGTAGGTAGTGGGGGCCCCCACCCCCCACCTCAGCCCTTTCACCCCAGGGAACTTAACTGATTGGAATTTTCTTTTCTTTGGCATGTTTGTTAGTTTGTTTTAACTTGACTCCCATTTTCACTTGACTCCTTGAAAAATTCCAGATGGAATAACAACTGCTCACAAACTCCTCCTCCTAGCCTCCAGGCTTGCTAAAACAACCACAAGAAGAAAAGCTGTTAAAATCCCTGTTGAGAAAGGATGGCCATCTGCTTTAACCAGCTCGATCACCTTTCAGATGGCTGTTGATAAAGCAGGATAGAGCTCCTTTCCTACCACTCAGGCTGAGGCTTAGGAGGGAATCTGAGAAGTCAGGAACTCACCAGAGCTTCAGAATATAAAATGAAGTTTTAACTCTCACATGGCCAGTAACCATGGCTTTGTTCCCCTGCTGTGTTTTGAAGAACAATTTATCTTCCACCTTAAGTATCATGGAAAAGTATGCACTCCAGAGGTTTCGTTGGAAGGATGTTTGTTGTAGCTGTTTTGTCCTTAAGAAAAAGAAAAATAGAGAGAGAGAAAGAGAGGAAGGAAGGAAGGAGGGAAGGAAGGAAGGAAGGAAGGAAGGAAGGAAGGAAGGAAGGAAGGAAGGAAGGAAGGAAGGAAGAAGAGAGAAAAACAGTGAATCAGCTTAAGAATGAGAGAGCCAGAGAGAGAATAAGAACACCTGATCTAACTCCTGGTTTGGAAGGTATATCTGGGGGAGACAGGAGTGCTGGAATGTTCCAGCTTTCAGGAAGGTAGTTTCGTATTTATAGTCAGTCTGTTTCTGCTCTATCATGTGTGGCAGGGTAGAATATCAAAGGAGGAGGGTCCACAGGACTGCCACCATTTTAAATGAAAAATGTCTCTTCTCCTCATGCATGGCGCTATAATGTGGCACAGATGGAAACTTGTGCTTTTCTGTTCTAGTGTTTCTGTACATTACACAGGCAATAAATACCAGCCAAATCAAGCTGTAATTTCTAAGGTTCCATATAACCTATTTTACCAGTGTCAGCTGCCACAGCTTACGGACCCCTAGAGAAAGCGGTCCAAGCTCCCAGCTTTTATAGGCTATTTCAAGGAGACCCAAGAAGTATGGGAAGCACAGCCTATACTATTAATACCTAGAGAGTTAATGCTGCATTTGCTTGTTACTGTTTACACACTTGTATTGGGCAAACTCTTTCTCTTCAAATGCAAACTTATTCACTTCTTTATTTATTTAAATTAGTTTTCAGTTGTTGTGAGACCTTTGTCTATTTTCTAGGGTGGGTGTATATTGGATGAGAGCTCAGAGGGAGAATTGTTTTGAAATCCAGTAATTGCTTCCCCCAGGATTCGGTCAGGGTCCTACAGACTTTGAACACAAGAAAACTGGACTCCTGTGTAACAAAGTAAAGAGATTTCTTCCAGTCTTTTAATGCAATCCTTGAAAGAAAAAATTTGAGACAAATGAAAAGATTGATAGATTCAAATCTGGCCCAGCTTCACATCAGAGAGATGACCACCATGAGCAAAATGTTAGGGGCTTTAGGATTATCTAATTAAATCAGAGCACACTGTAAATTGGGTGATGTTATTTTTCTTTTACAGATAAAGAAACTGAATTTTAGAATTGCTAATAACCAGCAATTCACACAGCCAGGATCCATGCAGACCTGGAAATGGTGTGACGGTTCTTCAATACCAGATAGGTAGGTAGGTAGGTAGGTAGGTAAGTAGGTAGGTAGATAGATAGGTAGGTAGGTAGGTAGGTAGGATGGATGGATGGATGGATGGATGGATGTGAAGATAGATGATAGATAGATACATAGATACATAGATAGATACATAGACTAGATGGATGGATGGATAGATACATAGATATCATAAATAGATACATAGACTAGATAGATAAATAGATAGATAGATAGATAGATAGATAGATAGATAGATAGATAGATGATAGATACATACATACATACATACATAGATTAGGTGGATGGATGGATAGATACATAGATACATAGATAGATACATAGACTAGACAGATAGATAGATGATGATAGATAGATAGATAGATAGATAGATAGGTAGAAAAATAGATGATAGATAGATTCCATGTTGCTTAATATACTCTTGTTTCTGATCATTGTATAAGCCTCAGTGTGGCCAGCAAAGGTTCACCTTCATGCATTTAGACTCAGTATGTGTCCTGATTGGCCTCATTTATGCACAATTCCAGTGAGCTGCTTTCACTAACATGGGCTTCTGTTCTGGCCCCACTGGACTGGTGAGCATCTACGTCCCCACGATCCAGGAACCCGGGGTGTCAAAGTCAACACACAACAGGGACAACCCTGAAGGGAAAGGCTTTGTGGGTCAGAAAAGACTTTCCAGGACAGAGGGCTCAAGGCAGGTTAGCACCCCCTTCGCTCACAGTTGGCTGAGACTTTTTACAAGGGGGACGTCCCAGATGAATTTTTAACAACCTTCCAACCTTGTGCTTCCAACAGACTGTTTCCACAAAGGTGCTAGTGGAGACTGAGTTTTCTTTGGGATTTCAGAGATGGGGGGACTGAGCTTTTACTTATTTGCAGAAAAGGTCCTTAATATATTCTGGGGGGCTTCCCAGCACATACATGGGAAGACTTTATTCTTCCTTATGAACTCAAGCGTTTCAAATAGGTGTGTAATGGACACAAACCTTCGTTTAGTAAATTCTTCTTTTTCTAAATTATAACCAGGAAGAAAATAATTTTATGGAAAACACTTCTTAAAAATAATTTCTAAAAATATTTCTAAAACTCATCATGTTGCAATGCCTTCTCTTTTGCCCAGTGAAAAAACCCAATCCTGCACACAACAAGGTTTTCTGAAAGCGGCCTTGCACACTTTCTCCATCAAAGCTTACATCTTGCTGTTTGGCAGACAGTCTCCTTGAAGAAGCATCTGTGAGACTCCTCTGAGCTGTCTTCTGTCCCATCTTTGTTGAGTGACCCAGTCTGAAGGAAGGATCTGCTGTCTCATGCAGCCCACTCCTTGATGTCTGAGTAGGCTCTCCATCCCCCAAAGTCTAGGTCCTTGGCCTGCCTTCAGCAAGGAACCCCCCCTGCCCACCCCAGAGTCTCCCTTAGCAATGTCCCATCCTTGGGCCCCCTCACTCTGCTCTTTGGCTCTGAATCCCCCTCGTCTTGGCCATATGAGCTGAACATGTTCTCTCCATCCATTGCATTGTCTTGATCTAAGGCTTCCTCACCATCTTCATAAAGGTCACAATAACTTTTTCTTGATCATCTTTCCTCATCAGATACCCTGTTTTTAACAAGATTAAAATGCTTTCTCATTTTGTGAAGAAGCCACACTCTGCTTTTTCCCATTTCTAAACCTATTTATATGTGGTTCCTTTTTTTTTTTAATTTTTATTCAATTTTTGAGAGAAAGAGAGAGAGAGAGTGCATGAGAGAATGAGAAAGGGAGGGGCAGGGAGAAAGGGAGACACAGAATCTGAAGCAGGCTCCAGGCTCTGAGCTGTCAGCACAGAGCCCAATGCCAGGTTCCAGCTCACCAACCATGAGATCATGACCTGATCCGAAGTCCAATGCTCAACCCACTGGACTACCTAGGTGCCGCTGTGTGGTTCCTTTCGAAATGCTCCTTCTTTCCTCCTAAACCAGGAAACTTTGCTTTGTATTTAAGATTCAGCCCAGATGTCACTTCCATTGAGTTCCCAAAAGCTCTGAATTTATCTTTGTTAGGCTACTTATTGCCTGTATATGAGTTTGCTTCTCTGTCTCTCCTGTTTCACATGGGCTCCTTGAGCTGGGTTTCCACAACTCATTAATGCGTGTTGCACACTCCCCACCCTCCTTGCCCAGCACAGCAGGGTCCAGGATGTCAGTTCCAGCAGGGACTAGTGGATGCTCAGGGCAGGAACGAATGCAGATGACAGAGAGCTTCCTTTCAAAGCAATCATACTCTTCTCTTTCAAGAAATTCCATGAGATTTTCACTAGGCAGCTCTTAGTTCATATTGTTGAAAAGTGTTTTTTTTTTTTCCTTAAAAAGAATAATCCATATTTAAGACTTGTCACCAATGTATACTGGCCTTCCCAAATGTTTCAAGTTGTTTTGTTTTTTTCTTCTTTTTAGATTTTGGAATGTGTGCCTCTATGTTCTACTTTGGGATAAGGAGTTGCCTTTTTTGTACATGCTAAACATAAGTGACCTATTTCCTCTGGACCCTAAATGACAGATTCACTTGATACCCTTTCTCACCTTTGTTGGCTGTCCTTTTTCTTTCTTTCTTTCTATTTCATGGCAGAGCAGATCCTGTTGCTGGAAGACTTCTTTGATGGACCCCAATTTTAGATTTTCCTAAAGATATATTTCCTGGCTACTTTGTTATGAAGGTTGATGATACCATATTCAAATGACTTTCATCTGCAACAACTATGTAAGATGCATGATTGGCTCCTTCCCACCTTCCTGGTCCCTTTCTTTTATCTTTAAATTGAGGATAAGCACTATGATACCCATTCATTTTAGGTTCACCTGGAAAAAAAAAAACTTTTAATAACAATCATTTAAAAACTCTGTCTTTGTATCAGACACTTACTTAAATTTTCTCTTTATTAAAGGGTTGGACAACCCTGCCACGTGTTATTATATCTATTTTTAATTCCTATTTTCAGTTAAGCAAAATAAGGCGGGGGATACGTCCCATAGCATATAACTGGGAAGGGCAATCCAGATACTCAAGTTACGTAGCTTCCGCTCAGGCCTGCCCACAGCTCCACATCCACTATCCAAGAGGATGGGCGTATTTCGTTCCTCACGACTTTATATAACTTTAGTTCTCTTCTAAGTTATTCACTTAATAATATCTTTTTAATTTATATTTTAAAAAATATCTATTTTTTTTATTTTGAGAGAGAGCTTGAGCAGAGATGGAGGGAGGGAGGGGCAGAGAAAGAGGGAGAGAGAGAATCCCAAGCAGGCTCCACACTTAGTGTAGAGCCCAGGTGGGGCCTGAACTCATGAATCGTGAGATCATGACCTGAGCCAAAATCAAGGGTTGGATGCTTCACAACTGAGCCACCCAGGTGCCCCTCATCTAATGATGTATGTTTAAATGGTTTTGTATCAGTTCACATTTAAAGAAGAAAACTGTTCTTGCTTTCATTTAGAGGGGCAGCTAATGAAGCGATGTCATTATTTTGGGTACACAGTTGGGTTCAGTTTGACCTCTGTTTGACCAGCTCGTATTGGGGCCTTCATATCACAGTTGAAAAGGGGACATGCCCAGGTGTGGATGAAAGGCAGCTCAGGGAGGAGACACAGATTGGGAATCCAGGTTCTTATTTCCAGACGTCAGTAGAAAATGCGGTGATAAACTTTGAAGTCAAGTCCCTGTGAGTCTCAAGGGTGCTGTCCTTAGTTATGTAGACTTAACCAAGCTGTCTAAGCTCTTGGAGTTCCATCCTCCTGACCCCAGGCCAAGAGTGTCTGTGCTGTGGGGTCATTTTGAAGGAATCATGCACAGGTCCTAGCACACTGCCCATATTCCATAAAGCCTTTCCCTTTGGCCATTAATTAGCTTTTTGACCTTTAGGGCCATTTCCTAAGTTCCCTGTGACTGGCTTTCTTCTTGTCAAATAGTGATATTAATACTTGTATTATCTATAGTTAGAGGTTTTTATAAGGGTCAAATGAGATAATAGACTTGAAAGCATTTGGAATATATCCAAATGTAAGCTGCTATGATTAAGGACTCTGACGGCCATTCTAATGACACCAGAGAGGGGGCGCTGGGGAGCAACAGACTGGCAGAGGCTTTACTTCAGGCATGACAATAATTGCAATCATGGTTTTGTATTAAAAACAGAGTCTTATGTATAATTGTCAATATAGGTACAAGATAAGAACCTTACAGATTTTTTCCCCCTGATTTCAAAGGAATTATCTGCCTATTATATATTGTAGTCTTTTTCTCTTGCTTTCCTATACAACTTTTATGATAAAATTGCATAAATCTTACCTTTTAAGTCTGCTTTATTATTTGGTATTAAACCGGACATATGTTTGTTTGTGTATCTCTCACACTTTATGGATGTCAGCACATGCTTTATTTTGATCCCTAATATGAAGAGAAATCTACTTTAGTTTTCCACATGGTTTAGGTTTAGAGAAGGTGTCCTTCTTTAATTTATGTGCACAGGACATATCCCTAGAAGATTTCCCCCAACATCCTAGAGCGTTCTTCTGGAACCACAAACTGAAAGGGCATTTTAACATTTGGGCACAGGTGTCTCTGTTAAATGAACTATAGGAATCCACGGGTTAAGGACCACAATTCCCTGAGGAATTTACCCCTATCGGGTGTTGTACCATGACTGCAGCAGAAAAACAGAAAGTTGAAAGCAGTGTGTGGGAAGAAAACGAAGCAGAAATACTAAATTATGCAATCTGCTTAAATGCAATCAGATGGCAGGAGACACCATATGTAGGGTGTTGTCTCCCAGTGTCCCCTTCCATAAAACACACAAAAATAAGTAAATAAAAATTCTGCAAGTTAAAAGAATTTAGAAAGATTCTTTTTTTCTTTTCTTATTCTTATTCTTTATTTTTTTTTTTTGAAAATGATCCTGCCATCTCTTAAAAATGTCTAAGTGACTCCAGTCTGGTACATATACGCACTTCAATTCATGGTTCTGAGTAGATCAAACCCTGACCGGCCTTTTCTCGAGGCCTGGAGAGCACGTGTTACCATGTTGAGAACCCATCCGAGCTCAGTGGTGTGGCCTTTTCAAACTGAATTTAAACCATTTGCTGTGCAAGTTCTTTTTGGTCGTGGCCAAACATGACTTCCTGTTTCTGAGGAGAAAGGCTTAAAAAGTCTCATAAAAAGACTCAAAGGGCTTCTTGGATATCAAAGGGTCCTTACAAAACATTGTTTGACGAGTTAAGTGTATGGAATAAGAAACACACGGAATTCATTTCCTTTAAAATGCACATGGGATTAAGAATTATGGAGAGAAGGGCTTTAGGAAAATACATTTGAGTTTTTATCAAACCTAACTTACAATATGTAAAACATAACCTGAATTGCATTAAATATATAAATCATGACTAAAATAATCTCTTAAAATATATAACTGTTTATATTCATGAATGCACTCATACAGAAGATAGACTTATGAAATAATGTGATAGAGTTTCAAGATTCATAATAGAAATTTACATCCCAAAGGATATTCTTTTCAAAATGGACACCTTACGAGGCTCTCACACAAGGCAAAGACCGTACATCACTCTGTCTTCCATCCCACCACCATCAGCTACGAAACAGAGTGTGTTCTTTGTTTAGAAGTTGTCTTCGGGGTTTGGGAATATTATCTTGAATAGCTTCAGTCTTCATTTTATGGCTATATTTGGAAAAATCAAATTTCATTTAGAGTCAAGTCGCATGTATAAATTAAGTGATAAATCTGGGAATTCTAATTTAGGCTTAAGAAAATCAGATGTGATTTCATTGTGGGTCTCTTAAACTGGTTCTCCGACAGTCAAAACAGAGGAGATCCAAAAGTATTTAGAGCAATGGAATCATTCTTAGAAGAAACGTTCAGACTCATCAGATGATTATTTCAAAGGATGATACCCATTTACATGGATATGTTTTGTGACATCTGTTCAAAACAAATCCCATTGCTTTATAATGGCTATGTGTTTTGATGTGTGTGTTTGTGGGTTAGCATATAAAAGATAAAAGGGAAAACATCAAAACACTGACAAGGGGAATCCCTGAACGATAGGATTATGGGTGATTTTTATTTTCTTTTTTGCACTTCTCAATGAGCAATGTTTTTTTGTTTTTGTTTTTGTTTTTGTTTTTGTTTTTGTTTTTGTTTTTTCAATTTCCATTATAAGTACTCAGTGCTTTGCTGGTAAGTTTTTAACCACTGACTCTCCAAACAGACAAACAAATGCAAACTCTGATTTCTAGGGTTTACCCATGTCCATGGTGTAAATACTCCCACTATGGTTTCTTTTGTTACCAGCTTGACATCAATGACTGCATCCCTAGAAAGACATTTGCATCCCACACACCACCAGAGCACCGGTTCCTTTCACAAACAGGAGGACATTTTGTATCAAAAAAGAAAAAAAAAGAGAGAATATGAGACAGTACATAAAGTATTAGATTTTTTTTATTGTGTGTGTTTTAATGGGAAATACTACATTAAATTCTTGAAAATGGTTACCTCTGTATCGTGATATTAGAATAAGGGAAGATGTATGGTACTTTACATCTTAGAACATATATCCTATTTTCTAAGTTCTAACACTTTTAAGAGTGAAAAGAGGCATTATTATGAGTTCTGCTGGGAAATAGGTTTTCCCTAGAAAACCAGGATATATGGTTGTCCAGGTTAACCTTACTATTTTGAGAAACCCTAGTCATGAGCGGCACTTGACTCTTACTTTGGAATTAAAGGAGGTGCTGTGCATGGAATCCTGACCCCACTATTTCTGGTCTGTTTAATGGGTATTAATCCCTGATATGTGATGAGCACTGTGATAAATGGTAGGAAAAAGGAGCCCAAACCAGCATGATACGGGGTAGTTTGGAAAGATTTAAAGAGATATTTCATAACACTCGGAGGACTGTCACAAAGGCTGAGACTTCAGCATGGAAAGGAAGGCATATTCTTCTGTTCCCATGCTGTCCCTCCACTATTTTCCTTGAGACAGGTGATCAATTCTCCATTATTTAGTAAGAAGCAAGAAAATCTTCTGGATGTCAAGCCTGAAGTGTCACTTTCATTTCCATGTTGAATCGGGAAGAACAGCATCATTTTCCTGCTTAAAGAAAATCTACATAAATCCTGTGAGTCACTCCCAGATGGAATCCCATGCATTATTTTTTTTAACGTTTATCTATTTTTGAGAGAGACAGAGTGCAGACAGGGGAGTGGCAGAGAGAGGGAGACACAGAACTTAAAGCAGACTCCAGACTCCGAGCTGTCAACACAGAGCCCGACGAGGGGCTCAAACCAATGATCTGTGAGATCATGACCTGAGCCTAAGTCAGAGGCTTATCTGACTGAGACACCCAGGCACCCATTTTATGAATTATTTAAACCTTACCTCAATTCTCATGCCCCTCCTGAAGACCATATTGCATGTTGCTAAAAATAATCTCTCTCTTGAAAGGATTTTTATAGTACTTGGTGTTGATGCTATCCTTTAGTTGATCCTTGTTGGTACTATCTTATCATCGAGTATTTATGATTGGTACTTAGTACATATTCTCTTTCATTCGGTCAGTTCCCCCATATGTTTTAATTTCTTAACTAAATTAAAACTTGAAAAATCTGTGTAAACAAGATTTTTAATCTAATATCTGCCAAACTTTACAAACTGCCTAGGATCATGGTTTGTTCATAGTAATAGCTAACTAAATCTTCATTTATAATGGATTGAAAACCACTTTGGAGTATGCATACTGAGCATGGTATAGGCTGGTGAATCCCTGAAGAAACTCAGAGTGTCTTAACATAAGCAAGAAATTTAATAAATTCAGGTCTAATTGTATACAACCAGCTGACCCCTCTGGTACATCGGAGGGGAGTGAGAAGTGTACTCTAGCTTTAAGCAAGCAAAGCCTTGGATTCTGTCTCTGCAGACACGCTCATCCCTAAGCCTGAAACATGTGATCACACACACACAGCTGTGCTTTCCTGTGGATGTTGTTTGGGTAGTAACCTTTTAGACAATATTTCACATGAAAATCTTGCAGTAGCAGGGGTTCAGGATAAGGAGTCTAGGGCTCCAGCGCCCATGTCTGTCACTAGCCAGCAGGTGACCCCACTGCAGGGAAGTCGGGACTTAGCTTCTAACTCCATCCCATGGGGTCTGCACTGATAGGATTCCAGGCTGACCTTGGGTTATGTTGTCTGGCTCAGTTCGTTGGTGAACTATAAGGGATCAAATCAATCATCCCTTATGTTCCTAAGCAACCTTCTGTAGGATAAAATGGCTGTCAACTGGACCTTGTCTCTGAACTGAAAGAAAGAAGAAATCAACCATAACTACCTAATGGACGCCATGCATGGGGCTTTCCCAGGTGGGGTGGTTCTTGTAGCTGATCAGTGTTCATGCCCATGAATTTGTGAATTGTGAAAGGTACTGACTTCTTTTAAGGCCTGAGGTATTAATCCAGAAACTTCTAAAGCAGGGCAGCTCCTGCATCTCCCTGATATGGGTCCCCTCTCCTTGCACCCATGCTGATTGTGAACCTGTGTGGCTGGCAGAACCCTGCTGAGGGCAAGCTTGGGATCTCTCTCTATTCTTCTGAGCAAACTAGAGCAAAATGTGGCCCTGGGTCGGCTTGTGTGTGGGGGTATTTACTCCTCGGTGGCCTAAGTCCTAGTACAGAGTGGATATAAATTCTTTGCAACAACTTTTTAAATGTACTTTTGAATGTAGGTTTTTGTGTGTGTGTGATTTAAAGTAAATCTATCACACACATTTTCTATAGGTATGTTTTCACATGTACATATAAGCCACAAAAAAGTACATTAGAATATTAAGAAATGTATTATGTCTTGTTACAATTGGGTACTCGCTTAGCATATGATTATTATACGGTGATTATATAAAAAGTGGTGACTTTGAAATAATTATTTTTGCTCTCAATATTTCTCCAGGATCTAGCATTCTATAACCTTTGTGCTTGGGTGTACCATGACAGTGTGCCCATTAGTCATACTAAGTAAGTGTTGTCACTAACATTTTTACCAACTGAAAAGTCAACACATTCTCAGGATTCCCCACAAAAACATTTTCCTCACATGATCTCTAAATGCATACTGCTTTGTTGACAAAAAGTCTGCAATTTCCCCCAGAAACATGCTGGAAAGACAACCCTGAGTGGAAGGGGGCAGTACTGTGTTGCAAATTCTTAGCTGTCACCCAGCAGGGTGGACACTGCACCAGTACTTCCATACGTGGCACCATCAAACGATTCCAATGTCACCACATATGAAACAGAAATTTGGACCCAGGAGAAGGGGCTCATGAGAGACGAGCACATCTGAGGTTCTCAAATAACCAAGAACCACTCAGCTATTCCAGGCTGGGCCCAGGCATCTAACGGGCAAGAAAGTTGGCCTCTGAAATTTTTTGCTTTCAGAAACCGTTGTGATTTTCCTTTTCATGGATAGCACATTATCTTTAAAATACCATGTAGGGAAGGGATCGGAAGAGATGCTCCCTGCCTTTCAATGCAGTCTCCATCAAGACTGTTTAGAACATGTGTTACATTTAAAAATCCTACAAAGTGTCAGAAAATAGAAAATGAGGGATAAGGAAGAAAGGAGGCATCAGGAGAAAAGGAAGCCGGGGTTATTACGGCCCGAGACATCACACACAAAGCTTTTCTTCTGCCAGGGCCCCTTCCTTATTTCAGTTTTCCTGCCCACAGACTTTCCTAAGGAGGCAACTACAAAGGGCCTGGGGATTTTTGAGCATCTTGAATAGATCAGAGGGAATTCAGATGAATTGAGAGGAAAAGTGCCCCAATCATTGGAAGGTCAGGGCCTCCAGGAAAGCAACGGCAGACATTCATGAAACAAGAGCTATGACTAAAAAAATAAGGGGGAGGGGAAGGAAGAGAAAGAACAAGCAAGTGGAATAGCAGAGGTGTGGGAAGGGGGGAAGGCAGAGGTGTGAGCGTGGATGCGGGAAAGGAAGCAGACAGAGAGGAACTGAGACCCAGCTGGGCTAAGGCAGACTGGAAAGAAGGGGAAGGGAAGAAGTGGAGGACAGAAGGCCCATTCTGAACCCTGAACTAGTGAAAACATGGCAGAGACTGAATGCCTGGTTTCTCCTGGAGCATTTCCCTGGATGTGAATATGTCAGATTGCAGTGAGAGGCTCCTGTCTTAATCAAAATGTTGCAATGCACAAAATCGTGAATTAGAGACCTGTTAAGCCATCCTCACCTCCCCCCGAAAAAATCTCTCCACACACATAGGAGTGCTTTCAGAAACTAGATTCTATGTAATGTCTTCCAGTGCCACGTGCTTTCCTTAGCAAGGGGATCTAGACTCAGTAAAAGCAAGCCTGGAGAAGCCTGCAATCACAATCCTTTTATAACTAACCCATTATTCTTCCTCATGGTGAAATTGAACATGTGACCATTGGGTGTGTGTTTGCTAAGTTTTCCTCTCTGTGTCAGTGTCAGCCCGCATTCCAACATTAGTCCCAACAAGGATAAAAGCATTCAAATCTTTCAAGATGAAGCGCCCAAGTCCTGTTACCCCAAATTCAACCCTCTCAATATCTGATTTCTATGATTTTCTCCCCAAAGACAAGATAGATACACACACCAGGAGGAAAACAGGAGCCTGAAACCAATCCAGTGGCCCTGGGGTCAGGGCAGCTGTGGCCACATTGCCCTCACTTTCATCTTCTTGGACTTGGTTCCGAGGGAGCGGGTGGAGTGAAGCACGGGGGCCACAGCACCGTCTGGGGCAAGGACTCACATGGGGTAGGAGGGGAGGCAGCTGTGGATGTCAGTGCCCTGAAGGGATTTCATTCAACAGCTTCACAAAATGGCTCTTCAGAATTGCCTATTTGGTGGAGCATTATCACGATTCAGTGCGTGAGGAGATTTTACAGTCCTCAACCTGCACATCAGTTGAGAGGTAATTACGAGTTCAGAACCCACTTCAGTCAATCACTGTGACCCCCACCCAAGCCACTTTCTAAAGGGATTGAAAATTGCCGGTTAAGAATGCTCAGGAACGTTTGTCATAGATGTTTCAATATGCAGATCAGCGCTGGAGACTTGAAAATACATATCATGTCGAAGCTCCATTGTGTCAAGGACCCATTTCTTTAAATTAGTTCTTATGGATGAATTTAGAACTCAGTAGACTAAATCAGCTTCAAGGAAGTAGTCAAGAGGTAGTGATTAAATAGTATATACTTTTCCAAGCTGTTTATGTGACAAAAAGTAAGACTACAGTCAATTACTTAAACATGAATTGCTTAAGAATTGAGGAAGTGCATGTCCTAATAGTCTCTTCTGTATGTATGCAAAAGAAATTAGGCTACGGGTAACCTAGTGAAGAGATCCTAACTGAGAAATAATCACTTCTGGTGTCTTAGTTCTTAAAGAACAGAGTGCAGATTTTTCGTGATGGTTGCCCAGGTGGCCAGTCAGGGGAATGGAGAGCTATTAAGATGTGTGTGGTGTTCTCCGTCCTTGTGAGCCTCCCATCCATCCAGGTCTCTGCTCCATGCCAAATGGAGTAGGGACTGTGACACCAGCCATGCGTGACTTCCTTTTCTCCTTTTGCCCTCCTTCCATCTGGTCTGGGAAGTGCTCTGACACAGGAGTTACCATCTAGCCCTCCCCACAAATTATGCCACCAGCTGGCAGAGGGGCTGTGTTGGCGGGAGGTAGGCAACGCTGTGGACCATGGCCAACCATTACCACTCAAATCAACGTCTTTCCTTGCTTTACCTCTTTTCCTCTCCTGGCTTCTCATTCCTGTCCTGGATATTCTTAGCAGAATGAAGTTAAAAATCAAAATAAGCAAAAGCAAGGCTGACAATAATAGTAAACCTTCTAGAATATTCCATCTTGTAATGACATTGCTGATGTTTACTGGAGTTTGGTCAACTTCTATGGTGCTTTACCTCCCTGCCAAACACATCTTAGGAGGGCAAAGATGGCGCAGATACATTCCTATGGTGATTTATTCACTGTGCTCACAACACACCACAATTTTGCTCATATTCTTTTCCCAAAATTGTGCCTATAGACACTACCTCCACCATTTTCCCCTTATTTAGCTAAACTACTGCATCTCATTGACAAATTCCTCAGGGGATGTTGAAATCACTTTGTTGGAAGTTTACAGAGTTGAATCTGATGAGACTTGCCAATATTGTGGTGATTTTACTGCCATCTTTGTCTTATTTTTAATAATTAGATTCTCAACTACTCAGGAAGGGCCTGTGAGCATAGTTTAGAAAGGAATGGTTCTCGCCGTTTTTCCAAGTGGAAGAATAAATAGAATCACCAGAGCATCAAAGCAACAAAAGTGACTTTCCAGAAACTTAGTTCCCTGTAGGCAGAAAACATAGCATAATGGTTACTGTCAGGTTAATTTCAGCATCTCAGCTTTTTCATTTACCAGTTGTGTGGTCTTGGACAAATTATGATTGCATAAATATCAGTTTCTTTATTTGTCAAATGGGAAAAACAATACTGTTTACCTTACAAGACTTTGGTGATTTTTAAAATTAATCTGTCATCTGTGCTTAGAATAGTATCTGAAACAGAACAAATTCTCAAAAAATCTGTTGGATATTCTTCTTATTTTTATTTCATTATTCTATCATTGCCTTGCCTCTGATCTCATGGCCTCTAGCACAGATTTGTATTCCTTGCTCAATATACATTTGTTGATTCTTAGTTTCTTTGATTGATGAGTTAATATTCTTTGTTTAATGTTTGAAAACACATATATTTAAATGTATTTAAACAATACAAACAATATACACTAAACATCAAGTTTCTTGCCCTACACTCCAGACTTCTCCCGTTTTAGGCAATGACTGTCAGCAATTATTTATATGCCTTCTAAATGATGTGTGTTTGTGTATTCCTTTATGAAAATTTCTGCTGACACTATCTTTCTACCCAGCCCCAAGCCCACCCCTCTGGTCTTCCCACCAAAGGTATGCACTGTCTTGAATTTCATATTTATTTATTTCCCTTTTTAACACTTTTACCATGCATAAGTCTCCTAGTTTTTTAGTAATGTTTATTTTAAGCTTTGTAAAAAAGTTATCATTCACCTTTTCTGGTTTATGTTTTAATGAATAGGAGTATGTTTTACATATTTTTCAGCCTTTTATTTTTCTCCTAACAATATTCATTGATTTTTTAAAAGCACTTGAGTCAATTATCTGATCAAAATATTTCTCATAATTATAAGTTGATGACGATAGAAATAAGATTAATTTTTCAAAACAATTAGGCCTAGAAATAATGTCATTTTAGTGTATCTTTAAAACATTTTCTTTTTTTTAAACTTTTATTTATTTATTTTGAGAAAGAGAGTGCGAGTGGGGAAGCAGCAGAGAGAGAAGGAGAGAGAGAATCCCAAGCAGGCTCTGTGCTCAGAACATGTCCTGAGCAGAAATCAAGAGTCAGATGTTTAACCCACTGAGCCACCCAGGTGCCCTTAAAACATTTTTTTTCTCTTCGTGGTTCTCTAACATATTTGGGAACCGAATGGTTAAACATTATTATTTTAAAGTTATGCAGGTAATGAACAGCTGTGAGAGCTGAGTTCATGTGCAGTGTTTATGAACAGAGGACCAGAGCAGCACTGGAGCTGAGGGTCACACCACATCTATTCGAGCTCCAGGCATATTTGTTATTTGGGATAAGAGCTTAATAATGGCTCTCACACAGATATAAATGCTGTTGGGTGATTTAAAATGAAACTAACAGTTTCACTTCTAATCATTCTAGATAACCTTTCAGGTTATTATTAAAATGGACACAATTTTGATGGTGTGCATATATTAGCTGTTAAAAAATAAGCTTCTAATACTTTCCAAGCAAAACCAATTCAACCAGCAGCCCTAGAGATGAGAGAACACAAACTCTAAATGCAGTGGTTACAATTCAGTACTGAAACACATTCCAGCCATGTAAAGATGCTAATTAAGAGACCTCTTGCAGACGGCTAAAAATCACAGTGGAATGGCGAGCAGGCAAGGTAACTTAAAGTTAGCACCTAGGGACCCTTTACGAAGTGTAGACATTTCTGAGTGCCTTTGTAGCCAGGGAAAAGCTGGAGGCCATGGATGAATCAACTCTATAAAAATGCACGTTTTGAACTTTTCATGCATTCACTTTACCATATTGCTTCATATTCAGTGTTTAATTTGCTTCATACTTTGCAGGAGGAAAGAGAAAATATCTCACTTAACAACATCTAGATAGATACAGCTAAAACATGGAGAGGAGGCTGGTTTCTGCTCATATGTAAGCCAGGCTAAGTGTTCTTCTAGTTTCCGTTGCTGACTGCTTTGATGGCTTTATTTTAATCCCTGCTTCCTACCTCCTTCTCTTCTTATATTCCATAATTGTTGAAAAGCTACTACATGCCAGGCTTAATACAGGCCAGTGTTGAGCTCAGTCTCTTGTACTCAGAGCAGAAAAGAAACACAATTTTTGGTTATTTTTAACATGTGTATTTATAATGGAAGGATCGGTTTGGTGGATAAAGGGTGAAGTCAAAGGTATGTAGCAACATCTGAGTATAACTAGAACTCCATCTACTCACACACCCGATTCTTCTGTTGGCCCTATTTATAACACATCTTAAAAAATCTTAGGAGGAAAATTAAACTGTAAATCCATTTCAGGAAGGGTAAAATAACTCTGTGTTTTGTATATAACCCACCCAAAGAGACAGAGGAAATAGAAACATTCGTTTACCAACGTTCATATATCACCAATATATGAACCAAGACTTGTGAAAATTTTAATTTCCCTCTTCTTTACCCCCTCTACCAAGTGGTTATATTCTTACAGACTGAGAGGGATTGCACAAGCCAGGGCAAGTCATTTGATTCTAGGTTGTTGGTAAGCATAAATATTCTTCTTTCAGAGTGACTGGGAAGAGGCAAAAATAACCAAAGTCATTTAAGAAGGAGAATAAAATACAAAGACAAGGTAAGTAAGTAATTACAGAAACACAGTCTGTGCTTGATAGGCTAGTCCTGTCATTGGGCTACTTAGTGTTTGTGTGTTTGTTTTTTTATTTTTTTATTTTGAGAGAGGACGTGTGAGCAGGGGGAAGCAGAGAGAGAGAGAGAGAGAGAGAATCCTAAGCAGGCTCCATGCTGTCAGCGCAGAGACTGCATCTGGGCTCCATCTCACAAACCGTGAGATCTTGACCTGAGCCGAAATCAGAAGTCAGATGCTTAACCAAGTGAGCCACCTAGGTGCCCCAGGGCTACTTATTAAGCAGACACAATAATAGAAAATCTTGAAAACATTACACTACATAGAAGTCAATCACAATGACCATATCTTGCACTATTTTGCATATAAGGAAGGTCCCCAGAAAAACTATAGAGATTCAGAAAAGTGTATCAGTGGTTGTCTGAGATGGGGGGAAAGAAACACTGATAATGCTTGGGGCTTATTTTTGAGTGACAAACATATCCTAAAATTATATCGTGGTGGTAGTTGCACCACTCTGTGAACATACTCAAACCCTCTGAACTGGACACTTATAACTGATGAATTTTCATCATGTGAATTATATCACAATAAAGTTCAAAAGAAAAAACCCAGAAAAGATGAGTGATTCTAGCACGAGAGTCTTCTCCAGCCCCCAATGGCTGGCACGGGGTCCAGAAGACTCCGCCTAGAGCAGGAACCCCTTCTTGGGCCCACCACTCTGATCTGCCTTTGGACCCTTCCTTGCTGGAGGACCTCAAGAAGGAGGGGCCCCAAGTCTGCACCAGCACGAATGCAGGGAAGAAAAATGATGAGAGACTGGTCAAGGAAAGGGCAAGAGAACACAGAGGTATTTATTTTCTGGTTGTCTTGGAATATCTGTGTTCTTCTGAGAAGATCCTCCTATGCCGGTGGCTTCGTTGTTATCTTGGAATCTGCTTCCCTGTGATAGAATCTCCTCCTTGGAGATGGGTTGAGTTAACACAGAACAACAGCACTCAGCTGCTTAGAGGAGAGAGGGTCTGACTGAGTCTGTGGAGTCCTCCTTTTGGCCTTGCTTGGTGTTTATTCTTTAGGTAGGAAGCTTGAGCTCATCATACTCCTCAGCTCATGGTTCACTATCATCACCAATTTGTGCAAAAGCCCTTTTTGAAAATTTTATTTTTATCCTCTCCTGTACTCAAGATCTATTCTCACCTCACAATTTTGGGCAGGTGGGCGGGGCTGGTGTTCTTGCACTGACTTTGCTGGTAGAGAACCACCTAAGTGCAGTTCTGGTATGTCTTTTTCTTTGTATGTTCTCTTTCCATTTGAGGGAGTGTATTTTTAATCAATATAAATGACATTTGTTATGAATACCTTGTTATAATTCTTTTAGTCTCTTGCCTATTTAAATAGCACCATAAGTCTTTGTTTGAATATCACCTACTAAGGGATTTGGGTGTTTATTTAAAGCAGCTATAGAACATAAACTAAATTATATAGAATTAATTATGTTACTCTACTCTAAGCTCCTTGAGGGAGACCATACGTGCCTTGTAAATGTTCTTTGAATGTTGAAAGAAAGTAAGAATGAAAGAAAAAAGAGGTGAAGGAAGGAGAGAAGGAGAAAAGAAGGAACGTGCCTGAGCTCTCGTGCCCCTGTCCTCCCACATCACCATCTTCCAGTAACTCTGCCACCATGTACATCTCACAGGCAGTCCCCGTCCTTACTTTTGTGGTCCCCTCCCTTCTGACCTAAGCACTTGAGCATGTTGTTGAATAATAACAAATGTTTCCCATCATGGCCTATCTTTATTGATACGGTCAACACTCACAGTATTCACAAACAGATTGGTCATGTGTAAGCCAAGTGTTTGCTGATCACTCATTAGTCCCAGATGCTCAAACTGTTAGTCTTTCTACTTGACGTCACCTCCCGCAGATCTGGTACCAAGGCAGCTCAGGGTGGCTCTGGCAGGGAGGCAGGGTTGTAGCAGACATCTTCCAGCTTATTGGATGGTTAAAATTAAAAATGATGGTAACCAAGCTTTGACCTAGATCTGAGGCTTTGACAAAGAGGTAATATTCATAGGCTCTTTCCCAGGCCTTGCTGTTTCTCAAGTAAAGGGGGTGTTCAACTTAAAGTTATGAATTGAATGAGCTCAGTCTTGCTCAAAGGAGCCAGATTCTCAAAGTAATTGAAACAAGAAGTTAAGAAAGAATATTAAGAACAAAGCAGCTAGAGCTGTGGCTTCAAAGGTAGGTACAACATGGGTTTGCTTTTCCCACTATCCATCTAGATTCCCACCTTATTTCAAGTTGAGATTCATGCTTCACCTTCCTAGTGAACACGGTCTCAATTCTGAAACTCTCAGTGGCCATTCCTTCAAGGAGATATTCCCTTTGACTGACTCGTGGAGTTTTCATTGCTTGCCAGTGGGTATGCAGAGGTTAACGCCTGCCCTTATCCAAGATTGTACTTTGATATCTGTAGATGTCTCACATTTGGTTCCCCAGAAAACTGATGTGAGAGGAGAGATTTGTGTGCATGAGGTGTTGGGAGGCTGCATTCAGAAAGAGCATCGTTCAGGGAGTTAAGGGAGCACAATGGAAAGAAGGAGCTGTTGAGCTGCGGTGTGGTGCAAGAGAGACCTCAGCTAACAGTGGAAGGAGCTCAGGAACTGTGGTGGCCCTGGGACTCATCTGGAGTAGAGGCAAGGGACTGGATGTGTGTACCCCAGGGACCTGGCGAGTCCTGAATAGGTGCTTACCTGTTAGTGAGGGCCCTCTTCGCCCAGCAGCTGGGGAAATCAGGGCCTTCATCTTGGAGGTCTGGATGGTGCACGACTGTACATGCAGTGTGTGGTTTTATCAAAGCAATGAGGTCGCCTTCACTCCTCCCGTGTTGTAAAGGAGGGACTCCAGACCCATGGAACACACATATGGCCGTTACTCCACACAACTATGGCTCACACAGCCATGTGGCAACAGAGGCAGCTCTCGAAGCCAGGTTTTGAGTTAAAAAATGGTAATTTCATGGATAAATTAGGAAAAAAGAAAAGGAAGGAGGCAGAGAAATTGCTCAAGAAAACTGAAGAAATTTGAAAGTTGTCTTAGCACAATGTGATAAATGTGAGCCCACCAGTGAAGAAGGTATTGAAGCAACAAGCTTGTGTTTTACAAGGTCAAATGGGAGTGGTGCCCCTTCACCTTCCTCATTTAATCCTGGAGACCCCAAAAGAAGGAAGGGTATTAATCAGTTCAAGTACAAATTAAATAAGAGCCATGCAAGGCTTCTGGTTCTGGTGTGAATGTGTGTGCATGTGTGTGTGAGGGGGGTGATATTAAAGGGAGAATCATTGCCCTGCTGGCCAATGGGGACGTAGGTGAGAGAGCACTGTAAGTGGGTCTCTTTCCCTTTTCGTGTTACCCAGAGAAGCCTCTAACCACCTTATCACTATTTGAAGGCTGGAAAAATAAAGAAGATTTAGTTCACAACTTGTGGCCTCTGATCATTTTCTCCTTGGCACCGACAGTATCAAGCCTGCAAGTAACGCTTGGTTACAGACAAGATAAATGGCTCTAGAAAAGGGTGATGAGGGTCTCAGGAGCAGGTGGTCATTCCAGAAGTTTCTGCACAGGCACTTGCCTGTGCTTCTCGTGACCTACGTCAGCAAGGACACATACTAGGCCCTGGCATATATGTCCCTTCTTCCCTGTCACACATACTCAGCCAAGGTGACTAAAAATCTCAGGTGGACATAAACTCACAAAGGCAAATAAGGAGATATTTTAAGGACAATTAACTGAATGCCCTATTCCAAAGATAGTGTAGTTATGAATGCAGAGAAATTAGGAATTTACAGGAAACCTTCTTAGAGAGAATGCTTTACATTTGAAGCAAAAATAAGTTGTTATCAAAATACAGTAGGTATAAAAATATCAGTAGTTGAAATAAGGTATCAAAGGATGAGTTTATTAAGGAGTGGTACAGTGAAAGAACAAATCAGTGAGTTGTCATATTTCCCAAGGGCGTAGAGAAAAGAAAAGAATTAAAAAAAAAAAAAACATCAGCTACAACAAAAATACAGAAATAAAAAGTTAAAGCGTGTGCAGCAGAGAACACTAATGCCAAAAACCTATTTAGAGAATGCTCTGGAGCGCCTGGGTGGCTCAGTCGGTTAAGTGTCTGGCTTCAGCTCATGTCATGATCTCAAGGTTCGTGGGTTCGAGCCCCACGTCGGGCTCTGTGCTGACAGCTCAGAGCCTGGAGCCTGTCTTCAGATTGTGTCTCCCTCTCTCTCTGACCCTCCCCTGCTCACGCTGTCTCTCTCTGTCTCTCAAAAATAAATTTAAAAAAATTAAAAAAAAAAGAATTTAGAGAAAGCTCTAGAAAAAACACAAAAATAATTTGTCAGTTCCATGGAGAGTGGAGTAAACACTTAGAACATGGAAACTTCAAGGTTACTGCCTATGAGAAATGATTACTCGATGTACACACCACACGGAGATTTGTACACGAATGTTCATGTCATTTACAACTCACTTACAATAACCGAAAAACTGGAGAAATCCCTAATGCCCATTAATATGTAAGCTGATCAACAGAATGTGGTACCTCCATGCAATGGGATATTACTTAGCAATTAACACAAGAAAATCATTAATTCACATAAAGACAGGGATGTATCTCTAAATCATGATGCTAATGAGAGGCCAGACATAAAAAGTGCTTATGATATGATTTAATTGATATGGGATTCTGTAAGAGACAGAACCTAGCCATAGTGATGGAAAGCAGTGTAGTGGTGGCCGGGGATTGGAGGGGAAGGGAGTTTTGTGTTAGGGGCGTGTAAGAGAAAATTTTGAGGGTGAGGGAATGTGTCTTGATGTCATTATGGTTTTAAGGAAGGAGAGATTTCCAACACTCATGGAACTACTTACCTAAGATGTATTCATAATTTGACACGTAATTGATATATATGTAAAAGGAAAGGAAACAGAAAAAAAATGCATTCATGTCAGTAATGTATTTTCTATCAAAACTCCCCAGAGATGCAGAAAACTTGAACAGAATACATGCCAAACTATTCTTCAAACTTGATCAAGATAAAGTCAAGTATGAACATTTAAAAATAATTTAAATAGACCTGGAGGCAAAATTATATATGTATATTTAAAGTAAAATATTAGCTAACTCAATGACACTGTATATAAAATCCTCAAATAAGACATTTTAGTAGCAGAACATTCTGCCAATATAGAAGTAGATTAGTGGAGTAAAAGATAAAAAATAACATAGAGATGTCCAGAGAGGCAAGGGAAAGCATTTAAAAAATTCAGCCTTTAAAATAAACTTCAGAAGACTTGAATGAGGAATACTATACATAAGTCTGATTATTTCACAGAGAAATCTTACAGGAAGCAACATTTGCAATGGCATAGCTTTGGTTTCACTCTGACTTTATGGAGGTGAAGATTTCATTTGGTTATTTGAGTTACAAGCTCTGAGACCTTTATTTACTATGTAGAAATTTTTTCTCTTCTTATCTTTCCTTTCCTTTCCTTTCCTTTCCTTTCCTTTCCTTTCCTTTCTTCTCTCCTCTCCTCTCCTCTCCTCTCTTTTTTCCTTTCCTTGCCTTGCCTTGCCTGGTCTAGTCTGGTCCTGTGTTGTCTTTTCATGGTGTTTTTTCTTACAGCATTTAGCAATTTTTCTTTTATTATACATGCTATAATTAAAAAGGAATCAGGGCAAGATCCCCCTTGATTAGCATTTGCTTTGGAATAACATTTTTCTCTGGACAAGCAAGTGAGCAAGTTTTAAGGATGCAATGTTGAAGGAGGGTGGATGGACAGACAGACAGCACCTGAGAACCCGTGACAGCCGTGCGCGGTATTTTGACACCGACTACATTGACCAGCACGCACTGACTCTCTGTCAGGAACAGAAATCTAGTCCTTGATGGGAGTGTAAAGAGTAAGAACAGATGACTGTTTCCAGATAAATAAATTAGCAACCCCTCTGCCCGCATCATATAGACCCATCCGTCATAAAACTGTAGAAGCTTCATTAACCAGAACTGGATGACCTGGTTCAGAAGGGACCAAAAGCAAGTCTGACAATTTCAAATCCTTCGGGCTTTGAATTAGGCCTTTAAAAATACTCTTAAAAGAGGAAATAAAAGCTTCAGAAGAGAGGCGAGAGGCCATAATAAGAGGACCTCCGCAAGGTGTTGTGTGCTCTCACAATGCGGGTTCATATACCGTCGTCTCAGAGAAAGCTCCGTGAATTCCAATTCCGTGCTCTTCTAACTGGATCCTCCAATAAAAAAATTACAGTCTCCCAATAGACATCAAGTAAACACTTCCATCTAGAAGAAAGGAGCATACTTCACATGGGAAAAATGAGGGTGTTGTCATGACAACTATTGAGAGTGTTTTATTAGATGGCTGAATTGAATGCTGTGCAGAGCTCCTGGGCTCTGTGTTCTTATCTGAAATTCTGGAAACCTGCTTGCTGTCTCATATCCTTATAATCATACAAAATGTGGCTATTGTGATCCCCAAGTGTGATCTAGTGAGACATCTTCATCCTGGCATCTGTTTCAAAACTGATAAACACAGATACACAGACAAAGGCCTCTGGACTGATGCGCGCGTGTATACCGTGCTGGCTGGGTTGATCAAGCAAAAGAAAGCTCTCAGTTCACAGAATTTGACAATGTGCTTCATGCTCAAAGGCCTAAGGACTGACCCGGGAGTGGGAGTTTCCATGGGGGCAGGGATGGGGAGGGAGAGTCAGAGATCTGGATATAGAATTGGACCTGCATTTTCTTGACCATTTCAGATTACTTATCTCAAAGATCTCTTTGTTTTATTTTGTTCAAATTATTTTCTCCTATACTTAGAACCAATTTTAGGTCAGTCTTTGAACATGTTTAAAAGCTACCTGATGTAAAGCTTTCCTCCAATGTTTTGGTCAGCCCCACCTGCTCCAATTTTTCTAGAACTGTAGATATTTACTATTGTTTTGGAGGCATGGTTAAGTTAAAAATAAGTAGTATAAACATTCTACCTTAACTCATGAACAATTAACTTTAGGAAAAAAAAACCCACCAAATCTCTAAGTTAGCTAATTTTGATTATCCACAAATATCCTGCACAAAGATAATAAGAATATTGACCATTTGTACAAATCGCCTCATTTTTTTCCCTAAACATTGCTCTGAGTGATCCCTTAGAATGGGACAATGTGTCCCAGGAGCCATGCATGGCATGTGGGAGGCTCTCAATACATAGTTTATGAAGGAATCATTTGCTTCTCACTATACTGGCACCCGTCATGACCTGCTGAATTGAGCTTTGAACTCAAATATTCTGATTTCCGATGCAGGACTTTGATCCGTATCCTACATTGTCTTCTGAGTGTTCTTATTCAGTTATGATTTTATTTTGTTTTGCATTAGAATAACTTGTCAATTGGTTTCCCTTCTCTTTTAATTGAGGGGCTTGGTGGGACAGAGATGAGAACATATAGATGTGCTTCTCTTTGAGCACAGAACAAGAAGCCTGACCCCAGCCATCGGAGCCAAGCATCCTGCTGACAGCATGTGGGTTTTAGATGCAGACACTTGAGTTTTACCTTGGACACTGCTGTGGGCTGAACTGTGTCCCTGAAAATTCGTATGCTGAGGCCTGTACCCCCAAGCACCACAGAGTGTGACTGCTTGGAGAAGGGCCTTTAGAGTAGGAATTAAGGGAGCATCTGGGTGGCTCATTTGGTTAAGCATCTGACTTCACCTCAGGTCATGATCTTGTAGACAGTGAGTTCAAGCCCCGCGTTGGCTCTGTGCTGACAGCTCAAAGCCTGGAGCCTGTTTCAGATTCTGTGTCTGCCTCTTCTCTTGCTCACACTCTGTCTGTCTCTCTCTCACTTTCAAAAGTAAATAAAGATTAAAATATTTTTAAAAATCATTTAAAAAAAGAAGAGGGAGAGAGCTGAGGGAGGTGAGCACACATGGAAAGCCCACAAAAGGACACAGAGAAAAGGTGACCATCTGCAAGCTCAGGAGAGAAGCAACCCTGCCCAACACCTTGACCTCAGACTCCAAGCCTCCAGAATTGTGAGGAAATAAATTTTATCGTTTAACATCCCCTCCCCAAGTCAGAGGGAGAAACAAAGCTACGAGGTATGAAGGTACAGGAAAGCCCAGAACGACAAGGGTCAAGATGATGAAATGAGGCAAAGACAGATACTGCAAGATCTCACTTAAATGTAGAATCCAGACAAACCGAAGTCATAGAAATAGAGAGTAGATTCATGGTCACTCGAGGCAGGGGGTGAGGGTGGGGGAACTGGGTGAAGGTGGTCAAAGGTGTAGGATCTAGCTACAAGGTAAGCATGTACAGGGATGGAGGGTGCGGCATGCAGACTACAGTTCACATCACCCGGTGGTTTACTTGGAAGTTGCTAGAAGAGCAAATCCTGAAAGTCCTCAGCAGGAGCAAAATGAATACTCCCCCCCCCCCTTAACTGTATAAGGTGGTGGATGTCAGCTAAACTAATGGCATCATCACTTCACAATCCCTGCATGCCACATCTTGGGGTACACCTCAGTTACACAGTATTGTCTGTCAATTATGTCTCAGTAAAGCTGGAAGAAAAAAAAAGGAAAGAAACAAAAAAGCGTCAAGATGTCTGGCTAATTCGGGGTTGAAGATAGAGAATGGAGTCAAGAATGCTACGGAAAAGGGAAACTCAAACCAGGGCTGCACAGGATGAAACCAAGAACGAGGTGGCTTTGTGTAACACGAGTGAGTGTTGCTGTTTAGAGTCTGCCTGGAACATCACTGCGGGGGGTGGGGGGGGGGCATGTCAGCCGCAGTACAGCAAGAGGTACTAAAGGGCAAGAAGGAACCAGTAGTGGGGCGCCTGGGTGGCTTAGTCAGTTAAGCGTCCGACTTTCGCTTAGGTCATGATCTCGCGGTTCGTGGGTTCGGGCCCCGCCTTGGGCTCTGTGCTGACTGCCAGCTAAGAGCCTGGAGCCTGTTTCAGTCTGTGACTCCCTCTCTCTCGGACCCTCCTCTGCTCACGCTGTCTCTCTCTCTCCTAGAAATAAATAAAACATTAAAAAAAAAAAAAGAAGAAGAAGAAGGAACCAGTAGAAAGAGGAATGGCCAGATATCCATCATGTGCGGGGACAACCAAGTGGACCCAAGCTAATGAAGCTCCGGGATGTATAAACCCACAGCAAATAGGTTTTACGGGCATTGTTCATTCTGGCTTGCCTGGACTCGAAGTAGGCTGGGTGCATTATCCACTGACAGAGGCTTAATTGTAATGATTTACTCTTGAGATCTGAAGTGACTCAGCCAATACAATTCTTCTTTTGTCCAAAGAGAGTGTTCCTCTCTCTCAGAATGATTTTCTAGTGTCTCCAGCTAGACTCGTCATTCAATGTGGCCAGCCCTCTCATTTTACCATTATTAGTTTCTTATTCTTCCACATTGAGCCCTCATGCTACCCAAATCAGAACATCTCCATGTTTACAATAATGCATTGGGTTTTTTTTGTTTCAAGGTAATATAGTCCAGGAGAAACTCTTTGTACCATTTAAGCGCTATCTGGCTGGGCCACCATAAGAAAGGGAAAAATGGAGGCCTGTTATCTGTGTAGACCGAAAACAATCCCTTCTGTTTTAACTTGAAAGGCAGCTGGTTTACAGGGATACCTTTTCCGGGTAAGAGCTTTCACTCTTTTCTAAAAGTAAAGGCCACATAGATCTTTAGACCCTCTGATCAAAGACACAATACACTAGGATCTTATAGTTGTTGACATAAAGACATGGTCAAATTAAGAAGACTCAGAAAATCTAATAAAGTAGTTCTTGTGAGAGTACATACGTGTTGTCCAGGTCTTGTTCAGATGAGATTCATTTGAGACTCAGAAAGGTCCTGGCTTTCCAAATACTCATATATTTGTACTTTATAGAACTTCTGATTATTTGGAAAACATGAGTTGCATTTTACATCTAAAATGATTTAATTTTTGTGCTGATTATTAATTAAAGAATGGATCCAAAAGTAGTTTCAAGAGCAACTCTTTGCTCTTGTAGATTTTTCTCCATGATGCTTTGTAGAGATTTTGTCAAGTCCTTGTATAACGGTGTCAGTGATGTCTTGAACTTAAAATATACTTAAAATTTAAAAATAACTTAAAAAAACAAGGCATCCTGAAATCCTCCCTAAAAGAGACAGACTTTTCAAAGGGAAATTGTAATGTTGAAAATAAGTTCTCAATGTAATAGATATAAATTTCTTTACGACACCTTATATTAGAATTAGTGGTAAGATTTCTATATGTGGTTTTTTTTTTTTTTGGTTTTCTTACGTATTTAATATCTGACTTTCCACTTCTTCCCACAAAGCTTAAAACCATTTTCTATTCCTTATCTCAAGAAACATCTTCCCCTCTTGCTGTTTCCAACTAGTCACCTTTTTGAAAAAGTCACCAAATCTCTTGAAATCATAGCCCACACACAATTTACACATGATTTCCTAATAAATTCCTTGTAGTATGACTTCCACCACCATCATCAGGATGACCTCACTGGTGATTCCAAAGGACAGCATTGCATTTTGTGGAGATTGTCATTTGGAGACACCCACACTGGCAGCGTTTGTATGCCCCAGGCTCTAATGACGAATGAACTGCCAAGGCAAAGAGCTTGTCTTACTTCTTAATATTATTGGACTGTGCTGCCCCACCCCTTCCTTTGAGCAACTGTCTTGGTTATGGTTGATGATTTACTCCTTTGAGTTGTGTTCCCATTCTTGCCAGGGGTCAAATGCCAAATCCCTCCAATGCTTCTCAATGCTTCTTCGTTCATGTCCAGCTTTTTTTTTTTTTTTTTTTTACAGCAGCTAATCATAAGATCAGCTCCAACTCTATCCTTAATACTTTGGGGTGTGTGTCAGGGTCACATCTCCAGCCATTTACTGCCATTTCATTGCATATAACTTTCCTTCCCAAACCTTCCCCTCCTCACCAACACACACCCATCACACAGCTCTCTGCCCCTGGTGTTATCTCCTGCCAGTAACTCAACTGGAATTTTTGAAGTTGTTTTTTTGTTGTTGTTGTTTGTTTTATTTTCCTTTTCACATTTCATGCATGTATACTTGTTTAAAGTCTACATAATGTACTGAAGCACCTGGGTGGCTTGGCCAGTTAAGAGTCTGACTCCTGGTTTCAGCTTAGGTCATGATCTCACGGTTTCATGAGTTGAAGCCCTGCTTGAGGCTCCACACCCCACACCGACAGTGAAAAGCCTGCTTGGGATTCTCTCTCTCCCTCTCTCTAAGTCCCTCCCTCATGCTCTTTTTTCTCTCAATCTCCAAATAAATAAATAAACTTTAAAAAAAAGAATCACGTCTATGTAATGTATCAAACTCTCATTTACCCCAGTTAAAGCTCTTGCTTTCAATCTTGTTTACCTTTCTCTAATCTCTTATCCTTTAATAGGACACTTGTGAATGTTGCATTTTAGCACTCAAAAATAAGTGCTAGGCTTGTTAACTAATTAAATAAATGCTAGTACTGCTTCATGACAAAAGATACCCCAAAACAAAACGAAACAAAAAATCATCACTGTGAGAGGAAATTTCATACTAATGCCAAAATACCACAAAAATAATTCAAATTATAAGCAAAATCAATATTAATTTTTTCTTTGTTTATAATATGTTTTTGCATTTGGTTATTGATTGGGAAGGACATTTTTAGGTCTGGGAAAAGTACAGAGATCAGAATGAGGACAATTCCATTGTTTTGAACTCAACACTCATATTGCTCTGCTAGGACTACCGTGTGACACCATACTGCAAACAGACATTTGTTGCTTAGAGTTCTGGAGGCTGGACATCCAAGGTCAAGGTTCTGGCAGGAAAAGTTTTATTCTGGGACTTCTTGTTTTGGCTCATACACAGCTGCCATCTTTCTATGTGCTCTCATTACCTCTATTTTGTACTTAGGTGCATAGAGAAAGAGACCTTCAGTGTCTCTTTCTCTTCTTAGAAGGATACTAACGGTTATGATCTCAATTTAACCATAATTACTTTCTTATAGGCTCCATCTCCAAATATAGCCATACTAGGGGTTCAGGTTTTGACCTGTATATTTAGGGAGGACATATGGCTTCAGCCCACAACAGCACTAGCAGCAGAGCATTGGGCCAGGTGCTGTGAAGCTTGGGGAAGTGGAGGTTAACAGACTAATATTACTTCACAGAACTACACCTCTCAGGAAGAATGTATAAACATGGATTGGAAGCAGGAAAGGATGCCTACTGATGGTGGCAACCTTCACACAGGTAGCAATGAAATGTGAGTGTGTCTGCTTCTTTTTCCTGCTCATATACTCATTTGGTTAGGTGAGTGAACGTCCTCTCTCTGGCTGTGCTGTGGGATCTCTACTGAGTGGGCACTTGCTGAATTCAGAGAGAATGGTCCCTAGAACCATCAGACTTGACAGAGAAAAAATATTCTAGTGTTCTTTTTGCCAGACCATACCAGTCATTACCTTTGCTCTAGCAGCCTTCAAGAATAAATTCTGTGATGGCCACTCTTTACTTTTCTTACTGGAAAGGTACAGACATCCTTGACACAGGACATGGTCCTCAGTTTTGCTTTGCATAGGGCCAACGTGTTGTAATTCTAAGCCTTGTTCACAGGTGAGTTGTGCCTGAGATTTCAAGATACAGGAAGTTAACATCCAATATGGGAGACTCAGATAGTGATTGCCATGTTCAGAGATGGGAAATTAACTCCAGGCCCTGGATGCTGGTCAGGTCAAAACCCCCTATGTGCACACACATCTGTTTACCAGGGCACCTGTGGAACAGTGAACCCATTAGATAAGCTTGAGTCATCCAGCCTCAGGCACAATGTTTTATTTGGTGTCCAATGAATAAATCAGGACAGATTAAGAACAAAGATACTGGAAAGAGCTATAGAAGCCTTGTAAGTCCAGGGTCTGCCGTTTCCTTTGGGAAAGAAAGGAAATAATGTCAATATAGGAAAGCAGATGCATAAGAACAGCTTCAATCTTGGAGCAGAGAATCTCTCAGTCATTACCTGCACCTAAGTGAGAAAGACTTTGGCACAACAAAGATGGGACCATGACGAGGAGAGGCTGGATCTGGACATGTAGGATCCTAACTGTAGTGGTCCTCACCCTAAGAAAGACAGTGATGTAAAGACACAGACTAGGGCACCTGGGTGGCTCAGTCGGTTAAGTGTCCAACTTTGGCTCAGGTCATGATCTCACGTTTCATGGGTTCAAACCCCGTGTTGGGCTCTGTGCTGACAGCTAGCTCAGATCCTGGAGCCCGTTTCAGATTCTGTATCTCCCTCTGTCTCTGACCCTCCCCTGTTCATGCTGTCTCTCTCCCTCTATCTCTCTCTCTTAGAAATTAAAAAAAAAAAAAAGACACAGATGTGAGGTGAGGCAAAGGGGAATACTATAATCTGGCCAAACACACTGGAAAAGACCATCTCCTAGATCTAGGAGTTTCCTGGATCAATAAATATTTAGGCTTCAGTTCCAAGGGGAAGAATGACTTCAAAAGTTGGTGTGCTCTATCCAATTACACCACTGACAAAAATGTATTGGGTGTTCAATTTTGAATACTCATGGCTCCCTAACCACAGGGGCATCAAACAACCTCTAACGCATGTTTTAGTCTGTTGGTTTTAGAGATGTTTATTTATTTTTCTCTCTTCTGGTCAAGCGGACTTCCTCTAAGAGTCTCTTTCCCTCCAGTCCATCTGTGAGGAGGGAAGGTAGTCTTCAGGAGGCCCATGTGCATGTTGGAAGTTCAGGGTTTAGAGAGGATGATGCCTCTTGATTTGACAATAGACATCAACAGACAACTTGAGATAGATAGATAGATAGATAGATAGATAGATGATAGCTAGATAGATATGTGTTTTATATTATAACATATATAGTATATATAATATACTACTTATATTATGACATATAGTCTATATACTGTTTGTGTTTTTAAAAATGTGTAGTTCCTGAGATAGTCCACAATTTTGAAAAAGAACAAAGTTAGAGCACGTTCACTTGGCAATTTCAAGCTTACTACAGAGCTACACTCCTCAAGATAGTGTGGTGCTAGAGTAAACACAGACATGTAAATCAATGGGACAGAATTTTGAGACATCATTGGAAGAGAATTGACAGTCTCCAAGTACAGTAAAAAAAAACCTTGGTTTGCGAGCATAATTCATTCCAGATACATGCTTGTAATCCAAAGCACTTGTATATCAAAGTGAATTTCCCCGTAAGAAATAATGGAAACTCAGATGATTCATTCAACAACCCAAAGATAGTCATATGAAACTGATTACAATGTTGTAACGTAATACAAAATAATCAAGAAAATACAAAATATAAAGAAAAAGAAACAAATTAACCTGCACTTACTTTTGAAACTTTCGTGGCTGGTGTGAAGGAGCCAAGAGAGAGGAGGGTTACTGTATAGGATGATTTTCACTATCACTAATGGAATCACGGCTCTCTATTGGCTCAATGGAATATTTCCCTGCATGAGAGCCGTTGTATACATTCACACAGGTGTTGACTATAGCACAGTATTAATAAACTCTTGTCATGTACTGTATTGAATGTAATGGCAATACAACAGCAGAGGAAAGAGTCTCTATCTGCAGGCAGCCTGACCTAGAACAAAGCAAAGCATTCCTAAGCTCACTGTTGCATGGAAAAGCAAGGGACTGTCTATAGGTGCTTTGAAGTGACAAAAAGCACACTAGTTCCAGTTGTGGGCACCTCCCAAAGTTCCAAAAAATCACTGATTTCTGCCAGACACTGAGGCCTGAGACTGAGCATCTGAGCATGGGAGGCCATCACTCAATATTTTGCAGAGAGAGAGAGAGAGAGAGAGAGAGATGTTGGCTTAGTTGTGATCATGTGACATTCAGTGTCACGTACTACTACTCGTATTGCAAGACACTATTCATTTATCAAGTTAAAATTTATTAGAAATGTTTGCTCGAGGGGCGCCTGGGTGGCTTAGTCGGTTAAGCGTCTGACTTTTGCTTGGGTCATGATCTTGCGGTTCGTGGGTTTGAGCCCCGCGTCGGGCTCTGTGCTGACTGCCAGCTCAGAGCCTGGAGCCTGTTTCAGAGTCTGTGATTCCCTCTCTCTCTGACCCTCCTCTGCTCACGCTCTCTCTCTCTCTCTCTCTCCTAGAAATAAATAAAAACATTAAAAAAAAAAGAAATGTTTGCTTATCTTGCAGAACACTCACAAAACAAGTTACTCACAATGTAAAGTTTTACTTTAAACCATATATCAATAATCAATTGATTTTTGACAAAGGTACCAAACCCATTAGGAAAAGGAGAGTCTGTTGAGCAGATGGTGATGGAACAATTGGATCTCCACAAGCAAAATAATGAACTTTGACCTTCCTATCAATCATAAAATCTAATTTAAAATTGATCACATGATTATAAGAAAGTCATACTTTTGCAAGAAACAGGAGACAATATTCAAGACATTGGGTTCAGCAAAGATTTCTTACATGCTACACCAAAACATGGTCCATACAAAAAAAGAGAGAGATCTCACCAAAGTTAAAAAAAAAAGTCACTTGATAAGGTGTCATTAGGAAAATAAAAATGCAAGCAATAGATTGGGGGAGAAATTGCCTTAACATTATCAGATCGTATTTGCACCCAATGAAAGTATTTATGAATTCTCATGCCAGAGAGATGCATGAGAAAAACCTATGGGGCTCCTCACATTTAATGGACAGTCAATGGGAGAGGAATAGGAAGAAGAAAGGTGAATGAAGGTAAGAGAAGACATGGACAGGAGTCCTTTGTGAGAGCACAGAAAAGAACTCCAAGCAAGGGTGACCACCGTCATGTAGAACTAAGACCAAAGTTGACCTTTATGCTTGGGATAAAAGTGTTCAGAAAACATCGTTAATTGCTTATTTCTGGACGATAAGAAGAAGGGCCGAAGGGACATACATGAACATAAGACATGAAGCTTCAATATGGCATAAGTCATACAAGAGCAGAGGCATGAAGAAGTCATATGGTCTCATGGTAGGAAACCTCATATGGAAGCTGTGTGGCCAGGATGCCTGAAGGACTCCCAAGCTGGGGAAAACTGAGTCTGCAGCATTAGAAGTGGAACACTGCACCACTGAGGGCAGCGGCGAGGATGCCCAATGGGAAGGATGTGCAGGGAAACAGTGAGCCCGGAGAGCTGACTGCATGTGAATCACACATATCTGCGGGCACCGAATCAAAGTCGGCTCCACCGAGGAAGGGCAGGAAGTGTAAGTGGATGCCTGGTGGGGGAGCCCTGAATTGTCCAGACCTGGGAAAGGCAGATGGGAAAGATCTCCAAGAGGCAGAAATCAGGCCTCATTACGAGGATGGACTTAAAGAATTAATTCCATTGTCAATGGAAGAGATCAAGCAATGTAGAGCGAGAAAGGGGATACAGCCTGGAGAGATGGAGGAGACAGCAGAGCCTTCTCCATATATGTGCAAAAGGGCAGTGATGGCAGATAAATCATGGTCCTGAAAGGGGAGGGGCTTTTTTTCTTTTTCTTTTTCCCACCAGTGGTGTCATTTTAATGAAAATTATCTTACTCCAAAAAAAGAAACCCAACAGGGATGTGATTAGATAGAATGCCACCTGTCATCGGCAAAGGTGAAAAGAGCAATTGAAATAGATGGGAAAGAAAGAAAGGCATTTAAAGGTGCAAAGCTATAGCGTAGAAATAGGAGGGCACACACCTGCTGGCCCCCTGGCTTGTGCCCAGAGCTTAAGTGCTGCTTTTGCAGAAGACCCTCTGGGCTGTGTAGTGCCCTACAGATGTCTCAGTGTTGGAGGGCATAGCTGGGGGCTGGGCTGCCATGCAGTGCTTGGGAGGCACAGAGGTGGGAGGGGGGATGGCATTTGGGGGAAGAGCTTGGGAGAGGAGGGGGCTATGATCCAGAAGAGGACACGGTCCGAAGCAAGAAAAATGCAAAGTGTTGTATAGATACTGGTTCCCTAACAATAGTTTTAATGGGGGTGGTGGAGGCAGGAAACACCTTTCTTTGTGCAGATAGTTTTGGAGTCTGTTACAGGGACCACGGAGGTAATAGAGAGGTGGCTTCGATATAATACACAGAGCAGACAATGTAAAGGTTCCAGTCTGCTCTGGATTGCAGGAGACCAGCACACGGAAAGCTCTGATGTCCCCAGGGAGAAGGGAGTGGATCTGGAGGAAGCCGACCACTGTCCCCAGGAGCAGAAAATCTTGCCAGGATCACTGAAACTGTTTCTCACCCTCTGAATGTGTCGGCTGAAGGCTGGGTGAGAGGTGACCGACACGGGTGGTCATCCTGGGTGTCATGTACCTTAACACCCAGCAAAGGCGGCCAACGCTCTCAGGCTCCTTTAAGCACTAGGGAAACAAAGGAGTGCTCCCTGCGCTTGATGCCCAAGAAACTCTGGGTCATTAGAAAGAGTATAAACTCAAACTAACTTCTCTTGAAAGATGTCAGGATTGTCTTTGATTTTCAGGATAAGGCCAAATGCAACAATCTTCCTGAGTCCAGAAACAACCCGATGCAAAGGCAGTTTCTGAGACAGATGTTTTCGTATTTAAGAGTTTCAGTTTTTGTTATGTGCACTCGCATATGACTTCCTTTGTCCAAACAATTATAAATTCCCACTCCGGTGTAAAGACAAACAGTGAAACAACTAATTATTCCTGGATGAGTAGAGGAACTCAAAGGGCCAGGTGTGATTTGCGTCTGTGAAAATGCCTTGTTTTTGTCTAAGAGCAGAACCAATGGTGATACCGCACTAACAGGCAGAGGAAGCCATCTTGGTCTTGGTTGCGATGTTCTGTTTATGTTACCTGCCATCTCTTAGTTTCTTCCGATTTCAAGAAGTCTGCTGACCTCCAGTTTGTAAGAGCACTTAAAAAGGAGAGCTCAGTGAATTTAGTCCTGTGGGTAGGCTGGATGAGGCCATTTGTTTTCTAGGATAAAGTCTGAATAGTCAGCGAATCCTACCTGGCATGCAACCGTCAATCTCACCAATGGGAAGATGATGTCAGACCAAAGGCCGGTCCTCAGGAACTGAGTAAGGTTAATTCTGTATCTGAAATACCAGCTCCTGGCTCTGAGCAGTGTTGACAATGTCCCGAGACCCATTACTATAAAGAAAAATTCCCAAGTTGGACACAGACTTGACAGACTGCTCTCTCTCCGCAGAATGAGTCCTTCTGGAGAGTTTTCAATGCCATGTGCTCAGGGATTATGTACAGAAGTCAGCACCACTGTCTTGGTGCCCAATTGGTGGGGTCTCCCCAAGTGGCTGTCACCCCCTTCCTATTCAAGCCCTTGACTCTGCATACAACTGTCCGCTTCATTTGTGCTTGACGTCAGTGGGGCCTAAGGGATACTGTGCAAGCCTTTGGGGAGGGAGGGATGATCAAGTGGGTCTATTTTATTTAATTTCCCTAGAATGCAATAAGTGTTTTCTAACCACTTGCCACTCATGAAGTTATCACTTTTATTTCCTTATGAAAGTTTTAAATTATGCCCTTGACTCCCCCTCATATTTTCATGTTCTGGCTTCTAATCCAAAAACTTCAATGTTTAGATTTGATCTCCAATTGCAATCTCCAATATCTATCATATTTCTTTTTAGGATCTTCCTTATTTTGTCTTTTTTTTACCCCCTACATATTTGAAGGGAGGGTAGCATGTTCCTTCCCCACATCAGTGATTTAATTTTCAGCAATTCCACTCTTGGGTGCCTCCACTGAAGGTTTCAATTCTCATGATTTTCTTTATGCCTCCCAATATATCCCTACCATCCTTCCTCTCCTTTGGGCTTTGGATCCCAATTTCAAAGACAAATTCCTTTTGTTTTGCCTCAGCTTGAGCAATGCAATAGGTTCTTCTAAGAAAAAAAAAAGGAGGTTGATTCTGGCATCAAATTATTTTCATATATATGAACTTCCTCTGAGTCTTTAGGATAATGTTCCTTCTTTTCTGATAATTTTTTAGCAAATATAATCTGAAAATTACATATTTTTATAGGAATCAGTACGTTCAGTGTAGCCCTATTTAAAATGCCGAGATGGTTAGCAATAAATCAAGTCCTACATTATAGGAATGTTTCTGTACATTATACAATTTTAATGCAATTAAATAATACATGCCTATCCCAAAATATAAAGGCTCTAAAAATCTGAGGCACATTTGTGGCATACGGTTACATGAAGATGGTTAGAAAGAGAAATCCCATTATAGATGGAAATATAGAAGATTTTAAAAAATTCAACTAGCCTGAAAGCTAAATATCACTAAGTTCAATTGTGTACTCACAATTTCAGTTAATATTTATGAGGATGGTAGCTAGAGGGAAAAAAGCTCTGGATACTTTAGACTTGGGGGGTTGCTAGAGAGGAGGTGGGTGGAGGGGTAAATTGTATGGTTGATGGACATTGAGGAGGGCACTTTTCGGGATGTGCACTTGGCATATAAGGGAAGAATCACTGGGTTCTACTCTTGGAGCCAATATTACACTGTGTGTTAACTGACTTGAATTTAAATTAAAAAAATAGAGGTGCTTGGGTGGCTCAGTCAGTTTAGTGTCCCACTGTTGCTTAGGTCATGATCTCAGAGTTCATGTGTTCAAGCCCTGCATCAAGTTTTGTGCTGACAGCTCAGAGCCTGGAGCCTGGTTTGGATTCTGTGTCTCTCTCTTTGTCTCTCTCTTTGTCTCTCCCCCACTCATGCTGTTGCTCTCCCGCTGTCTCTCTCTCTCTCTCAAAAATAAAGACATTAAAATTTTTAATTGAAAAAATAGTCTTGGATTTAGTGACTTTTAATCCACTTTGCTTCAAGAATATCAGTCCTGTGGTCATTGACTGCTAGCCTTCCACATGCTCTCTTTACTTGCCAAAAGAAAAGTTCACTGACCCAATCACTGGTCCAGCGATGATTTGGTCTCAGAGGTATTCAAGTAATTACATAGTGGACAAAATTATTGTGATTCTGAATTTCTTTCATTTGTGGGTGTAGCAAAAAGATCAAAGACGTCTAAGGAAACAAAATGTAGGTTTCACTTCCTTCATTGGGTCCCCATTTCCATATCTATTTAAAAAAATACTGGAGCTGTATTTTTTCTCTAACTCCATGATTCCTACTAATTCATGCATTCTGTGATTTTAATTACTATAATTTTCATTACTGATCATGAAAATAAATGACAGAATAAACACAGGAAGATAGATTGGAGCTGAGTTTCACAAGTGTGGTCGAGTTCAGAGAGTAAAGTGTTCATCCAGGTTTCTTAGGAATAGCGACAGGGGGCCCACCTGCCGTGTTTTTGATCTTTGGTGGGGGAAAGTATCAGTCTTTAACTTTTGTGGTTGGTTTGTTCTGCTTGTTGTCTGTTTTGTAGTTGTCTTCTATCCAGTTGGGGACATTTCCTTTTATGTCTGACTTAACTGACTTTTTAGTGAACGTGTTTTGAATTTTATCAAGGGCTCTTTCTGTGAGCATCATAATAATCATGCAGTGTGTGTGTGTGTGTGTGTGTGTGTGAGCATGTGGGTGTGTTTTCCTTTTACTTTGTTAATAAGGTGAACTGCACACATGGGTTTTTGAATGTTGAACCAGCCTTGCATTCCTGGGGTTATCCCCACTTGGTCATGTTATATTCTCCTCTTAGTCTTTTATTTCATTTCATTTTTTTTATTTAAAAAATAAACTTAAAATGGAATTAAGTTTGTTATCATTTTGTTAGGTATTTTGGTATCTAATATTCATGAGTGATTTTGTCCTATAGTTTTTCATTCTTGCAATATATTTGTTTTTGGCATCAGCATAATACTGTCCTCATAAAATAAGTTAAGAAGTATTCCTTTCTCTTCCATATTCTGGAAGAATTTGTGTAGAAGTACTATACTTTCTTCCTGAAAAGTTTAGTAGAGTCTCCTAGTGAATTCATCCATGTCTGGTCTTGGGTTTTCTTTGATGGAAGGTTTTTAACTTCCAATTCAACTGGTTCTGTGGTGTTAAGATTATTCACATTATTTAATTGTTCTTGAGTTATCTTTAGTCATCTGTGTCCCCCACGGAATTTTTCCTTTTTCATAAATATCGCCTTCCAGCTTTATTTTGAAAGTTCTAAATACAAGTGACCTTCTACACCCTCCCTTCCATCACCTTGATCTCTTGCATGAATGGTGTGTTTTCATCAGGAGAGATGGAAGGGACTGAAATCTGACACTATCTCACTTTTTACAGTGAGAAAACTTTTCTTTCTCAGTCCATTCATCTTCCTGAAGAGCAACCAATGCTGTAGTGTCTAAAATGCTAACCCCATGAGGTGCTTGGGTGACTCAGTTGGTTAAGCATCTGACTTTGTCACGATCTCACAGTTCATGAGTTTGACTCCACATCAGGCTCTGTGCTGACAGCTCAGAGCCTGGAGCCCACTTCGGATTCTGTGTCTCCCTCTCTCTCTGCCCCTGCCTTGCTCAATCTCTGTGTCTCTCTCAAAAATAAATCAACATTAAAAAATTAAGAACAAATAAAATGCTAATCCCAAAATCTCAACCACATGGGCACATTTACTCAACAGGTTTCCTGATCCCTCAGCCTGATGTTTTCCTCTCTGCTTTGGTACTGACCCAATCTGGAGTGTCCTTTGTTCTTTTTATTTTATGTTAGGACAAGCAAGGCAGAGACTAGGATGAGGCCAGAGAGGTGCCCGGACACAGAATTAAAGAGGTTCTCACCTTTGGGTCCTGTAAGCTCAAGGTCAGTATTTGCAGAAATCTAACCACGGGCTCCTACTTATCATCTGTGTCCTAGATGCTCCAATTGCCTCATCAAGTTCTGCCTTTTAAATTTTATTACTTCTCTGAATGCTCTAAAAATGTAAAATCCTTGTCAGTGTTTTATCAGGATTATTTTAGGCATCATTTCCAAAGGAATGAACCGAAAACCATCAATATTTCTGACCAAGCCTTGTAAATCACTTTCAGCAGTGTTATTAAGGCACTATTTAAAAAATTATGCAGGCCTAATAACCATAAAAAATGCCACAGAGCCCACCACCAAATCGTGTATGTGGAAACATCTCGTTTTCCACCACTTGCTCTGTTTAGGATTATCCTGGAATATGAATGTGTCCACAGCACTATCTAAAACCCCATCCATTTCTCTTCCACTCTAGAAAGCACATGACAGTGTAAGTAATGGATGCTGTTATAGGAATAAATTTCAATATTTTCTAATTTATTTTTTACTGTTCACAAACTGTTCTTTATTTTTGTAACAGATTATTTTTAGATTAAATCACAAGAGACTACCGCATGTGCTACAGAAAGAATGATAATGAATGTCCCACTGTATACTTTACATTAAACAGTATGACGTACACAGAATATTGCCAAGGATTTAGAATTTTGATTAGCAGTTTCAGGAAGCCAAGGGCTTTCGGCTAGAGGATGAATCATAGAGAGAGTCCCTTCATTTCTCGTCAGAGATGGCTGCCTCCGTGTCAGTGGGCCATGGGATTTCTATGATCCGACCTTAGGATGACCCCTTTTTATGGCGAAATAAGGTATTAAGCAAGGTCGTTCTCTCTGGAGCCATAAAAGATTGATGGGCGAACACTCAGCTGTGCTTTGTTTCGAGCTGGGCTGTTCCACAGCCTCTGAGGAGCCCGGGCCCGGCGGTGGTCATTCTAACATCAGCCTCTCACAGTCTGTGTTTGGCTGTGTCTTCATACTCGGGTTTTTTTTTTTTAATTATGAAACTGTTTTTATATCACTGTCTCAGTCCAAATACAGATAACACGCCACCAACTATATGTCAGCATTGAAAATGGAGGACTGACCTTGAAACCTAGGTGCTTCCTCATATCTTCTGCTTAGCAGAATTTAAATTAAAAAATTAAACCTAATTTTAAATTAGGTTTTAAAATCTTCGTCTCCACTTTCATAGAAATATTTTGCACCTGGGGGTTCACTGTATATTTCTGTGTCACTTGACCTCGATTTGATAGTGAATATATTCAGTTTTAGTAAAATGGGATTGTAATATAGATACTAAACGTGCAAGTTCACATATTCTTTATATTAACTTTAGTTTGATACTTTCCATTTCTCCATTGCTTCAGAGCCAGGAGTTTAAAATATTTACATGTGTCTGTTAAAGAGGTCATGAACATGCCGTGTCCTAAAAAAATTCCTCTTTTCCAGCTTACAACATTCAATTAGGTACATAATAAAATTCCCAGCTTACAACACTCAATTATGTACATAATAAAATTCCCAGTTTTCAAATGAGCAATCCAAGGCTTAGTGAAGAAAAGTAGCTTGTCTAAAGTCACAGAACTAACAAATAGAAGAACTAGTTTCACATGTAAATATATCTCACTCACAAATTCGTTATTTTGAAATAAAACCCTGCATATCCTTCTAGGACTTGCTGTGGGATAGAATATTTTTTTCAAAGTTTACCTTTCCTCGATCCCTTATGAAGATAAACAGTTTCCACATGGTGTTAAAAAAAACACCCAAAACTTCCTAATTCATGTTACGAGTCAGAGAGTACAACCCAAACAAACAACTCCCCCCCCCAAAAAAAAAACCCAAAGCCAATCAAACAAAAAAACCTGAAGCAATTATCAAGATTGTGATGTTTTAATAAACAAAATGTTGGTGATACCATTGCATACTGCCAGTATCCCCATTGACATGATGACATTTCATCGATCCTGATTTCCTCGGGTTGGTGGGCAACTCAGGGGCCTTGCTTTTCTCCTCGTGGATGGAGGTGGAACTTGCTGAATCTTCACGCTGCCTGGGACATCACTTCCATTCAGTCTACGTATGGATATGGAGTTCCTTCCATTAAACTTCTGTAGGAAATCTGATCCTCTCCCAAAAGTAGGACCTGGAAAAAACATGGAGGTCCACTTTAATCATGTCCTTAGTCTTCTCCAAATCCTAAGAACATGTTTGTAAAATTAATATGAGAATTTCAACAGGATACACTTGTAGGGGATACAGCTATGTACACTAAGCTTCTACATCACTCCAGAGAAACCTAACAGGCAAATGTGTGGTGCGATGACTGCTTCTCCTCCAGCAGTTATTTCAGGTCAAATCCCATCTGGCACTTCAAATCCTGAATTATTAAGGTCAAAGAAGTGTGGCTACATTCAGTTCCCCTACACAGACTTTGCTTGACTAGGTGGCTCAATTAATTACGAGATCCACATCGGGCTGGGATTTGTTTTGTAAATTGCTAACCAGTTTAACTGGGTTGTAGAGAAAGACTCTCTATGACATTAAATGACCTTCCTAAAAGCTTATTTCTCTTCCAACTGCTTGTATTGGAATCAATTTCAGGAGTCTTTCAAAATGCATGGTTTATGAGCTTCCTAAATGCATTTACTACTTGCCAGATGTCAGTGCCACACCAGTGTGCTGCTTGCCTTTCACTGACCCTTTTCATAGATGTGGCTGCCTTGGATCCACGAAATTCACACCTCAGAGCAGCGTGCTTGGCATGCTGGGTCCCAAGGAGAAAGAAGTCATCTGTCAGGTGTGGGCAAAGGGGGTGGTGTCACAAGGTGAGGTTATAATGGTGACAAAATTAGATTTTTCCAGGTGGAATCTAGAAATACATTTTTTTTCAGACCCCTCTGCATGTCAAGTATTTACAATTCATCTGATTAGATCTAAATGGATTAGAAAAGAATGTGAAAAACACCCCCTTGATGATCCTGGGGTTATTCTATAGCTGACTTGGACTTGGTTGTTTTCAATGTCTTATTAACCAAAAATATTCTACAAGAGATACACAGTCTTTGTTTTTTTTTTGTTTGTTTGTTTTTTTGTTTTTTTGTTTTTCACTTAGGTAATGAGGCCATCATCACCCACTGTCAGTGGCTCACTAGGAACAAAATGTAAGTTAATCATAAAATGATTTCTACATTTGAATATGATGCTTTTAGATTAGGAAAGCAGAGCTTCAAAAAACAAGTATCTCAACTCCTCAATACTTTAACAAACGTAGCTAACAGTCTGTTTCACAAATTTCCATAAAATGAAAAACAATAAATTATTGATTTTCTCCTTCACATTGCCTTTTCTAAATGCAAATGACCCATGTCCGTGGCTTGGAACGAGTTCTCCTAAAAATGCTAATAGATGATATAAAAATCTCCAAGATAATTTTCAAATGCTTTTGCAACATAGAAACAAAACTGGACCAAGTGAAAAGAATGGGGAGCAACCAAATGTTTACTATAAAATAAACACAATGCGTTGACAAATATTGGTAAAATATCATCTTGGAATAAAGACTAAAATGGTTTATTTGTACTTTCTTCCCTGTTGCATTTCTGTGATTAGAGCTGTGAAAATTATGAAACATGTATTTATTTTGTAGAAATATGCAGAAAAAGGGACAAGGTAGGCATCCATAAATAGAAGTAATAATGAAACATCAACCAAATGCAGAATAATTAACACAGATGCACCATTTAAAATATCAAACATGATCCCTGCTTTCCTGATTTTACACAAAGGCAATTGCATTCTATATGTTGGGTCTACTGAAATCTCACAACTGATGATCTTTTTTTTTTTTTTTGGATGTCATGGGGGTAAAACTGAATTATGTAGTTAACTGTAATGTGTAATGAGCATTGTTAAGTTATTTCTAAATTCCACAGGAAAAGGGTTAATTTACATTGTTGTTAACTAAATTGCCATGTGTACCCAGGCACTCGATCAGAAACATCTTAATGGTGATGATGAAAAACTCGGAGATATTAAAACATGGAAATTATTCAGATCAATTTGAATATTTTAATACAAACACACACACACACACACACACACACACACACACACACACATTTTCAAGTTGAAGTGAAAATCCAGCCAAAAACTCCAGGAATATTGAGCCAAGTGAAATTGGTATTATATTCTTTGGGGAAGTTTGAGACAAAAAAAGAAAAATTGAGTGGTAGAAGGGTATAGAGGGAAGAGTGGTGTGAGTCAGAAAGGCCTAGAAAAGTCAAATAAACCTTCTGAGTCTCTGTTTACTCATCTGAAGAATGGAGGTAATGAAGTGTAGATATACTATGTACAAATTACCTAGCTGTGTGCCTGGCATCTAGCAGCAGTTCAGTAATAACAGTGAAGCTAACATGACTCCTTTCTAGTGGTTTAGCCTTTTCCCTAGCTCTGCCCAGTAAGGAGCGTGTTAGCTTGACTTCCTGGGTCTGTTTCTCTTTCGTGCTCTGGATCACGGCATCTGTTTTGCTAGACACGGTCCATTTGGTGAACTGCAGTGTGGCCAGGAATCAGGGAGAGGGGAAGAAGGACAGGAGGCAGAGGGGTGGAGAGCTGGAAGGGGTGTGGGGGCATTTGGGTGCAGGGAGGCAGGGAAGTGGTGATGAGGGACGCAGGGGAGGGGCAGGGGAGAGATATGTGGACTGCCTGAGGTCTGCTCATGTTTTTCATGGTGTTGGTGAAAAGGAAGTAAAAGGCAGATAATTATACAAGTGTTTTTGGTTCCTAAAATGTGTTCCTTTGAACTCGACACTGCTGACACTGAATGATGTAGACCCCAGCTTTACTCACACTGAAGTGCATATGGTCATCATTTTCTACAGGGATTTAAGTATGTTTATGCCTGTTGACAAACATGGTGTAGACCTCCCCAGTCAGTCTCTGTAAGATCCAGGATCTCCAGATCCTTCTGACCTTAGAAAGACACCACATCTTCCAGGAGCACTACTGTCCCTGATTCATCTCACTAGCGGACATATTTTGCAAGAGCTCCCTTGTTTTGTTTGTACCTATCTTCGGTCAGGTTGGTCAGGAGCAGAGCATGAGATGGAAATTCAGGTGAGCATGGTTCACTCAGGGAATGCCCCCTGGAGGAGGACATGGGAGGGGGAGGTGGGATCCAACAGGGGAGGAGCTAAGGCCAGGTATGGTTTCAGCAAGACTCTGGCTCTGGCCTGGTCACATGGAATGTTCTGAAACATTAACTGTATCAAGGCTGGGCCAACCAGCCCAGTTGGTTGAGGCAAGAGATCAGCCTTCGGATGCTCAAGTCACTCCTTATGAGCTGTGGGTTCTGCATCACCTCCTAAGGAAGACAGTGAGTCTTCCATACCACTGAGGGACACTCTTCAGAGGAGGTGGCCTCGAGCCATGAGTGGGCCATACTCACAGCTGCCCAGTCCAGGGCACCTGGAGGGAGAGTGCATCCACGGTACCCATGACAATGTCTTCCTGAGGACCTCTCTCACTCTTCAGCCTGTGTTACAGAAACTTATTTCTGTCCCATTTCTACTTGATCGTGAGTTCCTAGATGACAAATTAAGTGCAATGTGTATGTTCGCAGTTCACAAGACATGCAGCCCAGCTGCCCTTGTATGAGCTTTGGGATGGACTTTGGAGTCATGCCTAGACTTGATTTCTAATGGGAAGGGACTCGGAGCACAGCCCTGGCTGGTTCCGTCTCAGTCTGGAGTAGACCATGGGGAAAGCTCATATCCACGGGGGAGCCTCCTGAGAGCTCAGGAATGTGAAGACTCACCAACATGGATGTAACAGATGCCACCAAGTTGTCTGAGTGTCCAGAGCAGAAGGGGATTGAATGAGGCCTGGGTGAATGAGGCCTACACAGCTTCTGAGTGACCTGGTCCCACACACTCAACTCGTAGACAAGACTCTTCCCTGGGCCTCAACAAACCAACACGTATCTACACATTATACACCTCCCAGGTCTTCATGGAGACTGACTGGGATATTCAGTATGTGAATGCCATGGGTTCAGTACGCACGTTTGTGGAACACATGAGTGATACAGCAACTTGCAGACTGTCTCACGTATGTATCACACTACCCCTTAAAGAGCAGTGGGCACAAGGGGCACCTGGGTGGCTCAGTCAGTTAAACGTCTGACTTTGGCTCAAGTCATGATCTCATGGTTTGTGAGTTTGAGTCCCGCATCGGGCTCCATCCACCTTGGAGCCTAGAGCCCACTTCAGATTCTGTGTCTCCCTCTCTCTCTGTCCCTCCTTGCAATCTCTCTCTCTTTTTCTCGCTCTTTCAAAAATGAAATAAAACATTAAAAAATAAAAAAAGGGCCTTGGGAATGAGACAGGGAGACAATCTGAGGATAATGCTATGTGACCCATATTTCCCAAAGATCACGTCAGTCTATTCCTCCCTATGCCGCCTTCTGTGCTCTGGAAACGCCCAGGTTCAAGGGTCCATCTTGGATTCCTCTCCTGTGCTCTTGCCCCAAAGGGCTGGGGACACACATTCGTGATGGCCCCGGCAGCTTCTGACTGTGGGACCATGAACCATGAGCGCCAGCCCTATGTGCTCCCCATCATCATGGCCTCATCACCATCAGAACAGATGTTTGGGTGTGTGTTCTATACACCCTTCTGTAATCCAGTAAAAAGAACGTCTACCTAAGTTCGTTCACCGATTTTCCCAGGACTGTAATTTTCTCTCGAAATCAGGTTTGGCAACATAAATGTTGCTAATGGAAGAAGCCGACGACACCTTCTTGTGTTTTTTTCATGAGAGGTGCTTCGGGAGCTGAAGCTCTGCCTGTCTGCAGTGGTTAGGAATCTCTGCTCCTGAAAGCTAAATGGAAGTGGATTGTAAATCTCTAGCTGCTTCCAGCCACCGTTAATTTGGAGATATGCTGATGATGTAATTAGTAATATATAAAAGGAAGAACTCCCAAAGCAGACGGCTGTGGTCATGCTCTGGCAGAGACCCAGGTGGGCCATGGGGTTCGTGCGGGGCGTGATCGTTTTATACCTCCGTGTGGAAAATTCTGGGAGAAAAGTGCCTCTCCATCAGCTGTCACTGAGAATGATCTGCGTCCTGGGAGTAGGCTGTGACAATATTTTTTGCCGGATTTCAAAGGAGCACGCATAACATAAGGCCATGACACTGACAGGCTAAAAGGGCAACAAAAGCCATCAATCCATCGGTGAAATGTGGGCATCTCTGCGGCCTTCAGGGACAGTTTGGGGAGAAGGAGTTCTTTTGCGGAGCCCTAGACAGGAGCGGATGGACGTGGGTTTGAGGGCTGCTGCATCTATGGTCACATCGTGTCCTTCCCTGGGTTCTTCTCATCCCTGGTGACTGCAGAGAAGGGGTGGCCTGGTCCCTGGCGTCCGGCTGAGTCACTGCGGGCCTGTGGGTTAGGCAGCTGTCTGCCTTCCTGAAGCCGAGGCCACAGCCCTGCCAGCCTGGTCCCCCCCAGGTCAGGTGATGCGTGGGGCAAGCCAGGCCGTCCCTCTGCCACTCTGCAGATATGATAGGATGGAGCCCAGTGTGGAGATGAGCAAGTAGGGGTGTGGTGTGAGCACTGAGAGCAAGTCTCAGGTGGGGGGCTGGACAGGGGCACTGACCCAGAGGGACAGCCCTGGAGGAGGTCTGAGAGCTTCCTTCCTCGGGGCCATGCACAGAGCCTGGCCCAAGGCTCCTGGACCCCCCTTCCCTCCCCCACAGGCATGCTCACATGAACCCACATTGAAACGAGGGTATTTTTAAACCTTCTTATAAGGGTGATATTTTTAGATCTGATTTTGAAAGGTGCTCTTTCTCCTTGTGTACTTGCTTCAGACCCATTCCTTTCTACCTTGCGTCTGTATTCTGCGGCATCTCAAGCCCCCTGGGGCCCAGACCAGCCCTCAGGCCTCACTCCCCTGCGCAGGATGGGGGCCGAGTGAGGGGAGAGAAGGAGCCATGCCTCTGTGTCAATCCCGCTTGTTTGCCGTGTGACCCTCAGCCCATTACTCAGTGTCTCTGTGTCTCAGTTCCTCTAGCTGTAATTTGGACATAACATCACTTACTCCAGTGGATTTTTTATGAGGATTAAATGAGTTAGCATCTGTAAAGTAACTTAGCGCATTCCCCGGCGCAGAGTTAGGAGTTAGGGTCACAGCGTTCTTTGACCGTATCAGTATTTTCAGACTTGATCTTAGTCACCGTGAAGGAAGATTAGCTTCCATCCCTCCCTACTGGGTCTGAGCAGGAAGTCTTCCATCCACCTGGGCCTTGAAGACCCCTCCTCAGTGTATCTTACCGAGTGGTCTCGGCTCCCAGCCCCCAGTGATGGAGCCCCAAGGGAGAACTGTGCCCCCCCCCCCGCCTTGCTCATGTGCCCCTGCCCTGTACCTGCCCAGTGACACAGACAGACTTGTGCTTGGTGCTGCTTCTAAATTTTGATGCATTTTCCAAGCTCATTACGGGATGAAGAAAGATCCTGGTCTGATTTCAGCCTCATGGGGATCCTGCTGCCTTTTCTTATTGGGTCAAACTTTCCTCCAAATGCAGAAGTGATATCTTGACCAGACTCATTGTCCAAGAACTTTATGCTCATAGAAAAATCACACACACACACACACACACACACACACACACACCTGATAATCAACACACCATTGCTAAATAAAATAATTAAAACATTAATGACATTCAAATGAAATTTTCAATGTTTAATTGACTAGGAAAATGCTAGTGATATAATTCTTAGTGGAAAAGGCAAGATATAAAATTGTATATAGAATATGGTTTAAAAAATTTTTTTAATGTTTATTTTGATTTTGAGAAAGAGAGACAGAGCATGAGCAGGGGAGGGGCATAGAGAGGGGGAGACAGAATCTGAAACAGGCTCCAGGTGCTGAGCTGTCAGCACAGAGCCCGATGCAGGGCTTGAACTCACAAACCATGAGTTCATGACCTGAGCCAAAGTCAGACGCTTAACCAACTGAGCCACCCAGGTGCCCCTAGAGTATGGTTTTATGCACACATACTTAGATGAATAGAAAAAAAAATGGATACTTACATGGCGGTGGCAGGATTATAGGTCTTCTACACATCTTAAAAATAATTTTCTGTTTTCCAAAAAATTTAATAATGAATTTATAGTACTTTATTAATTTCAGAAAAGAAGGCAATGAATAGTATTATTTTTAGAAAGTCTGACTGAGAAGCATTTACTCAACCCCCTGGGTACTTACTGTTATCTATATCCGCCATTCATCAGACTGAAAATCTTTTAACTGCTGTTGGAAGGATCCTCGGAGAACCGTGATGAGCTTTTGGAGTATTTCTTGTGATGACTCTCAGATCCCCTGACTGTGCAAACAGCATGCTCGTGGTTCTTGCCCCCCCACCCCAACCAGTGTGAAATTTCATAAGCATTTAATACATGTTTCCAGTGAATTGGGCTGGCTTATCAATTCACCTAAAGTCCTGACCACAATTGAATCAGTGATCTGCAAGACTTCTGATCCAATTATTACTTACAAAAGATCCTCCCTGTTTCTTATGCCAAGAGGCCAAGAGCTTTCTTTCTCCATTGGTGAGTCTAACTCTGGTTGCTATGACTTCCCATGTTCTCACTTCACCTTTGAATCCCAGACTTCAACCTTTGAATGGAGGATGTCTGCCCTGAGCCCAGATGGGGAGTTTGAGCCACTTCTGAGTGGCCTGGGATATTCTGACAGGTGGCTCAGTGGAACACAGCACATCCCAGGGGATGCTGTGGGATAACCACAAAGCCTGGTGTAACCAGCACATCTGTGCGGTCACTCTGGAGGGCACTGATCCAGCCATTTCTTCAGTGATGCACTAGAACGCTACTAGATTTTGAAAGCACATTTCTTTAAATTCTCATTTAACTGCTCCATGCATGGGCATGGAGGAGGGCACTTGTGGGGATGAGCACTGGGTGTTATACGGAAACCAATTTGACAATAAACTATTTGTAAAAAAAAAATAATAAAATAAAAATAATAAATTCTCATTTAACTGATTGTGTATAATGAAGTTATTTCAAAAAAAGTATAGGTTGCACTTTTCCGTGGTTGCTTAAACATACTGCAAAATGAGTCATCTTTGGGTGTTAAACAATAAAAAAGGGTGAATTTGGAGAAAATGCTAATGGAGACATGCCCACAAGGAACATGGTTTGCCCTTTGCCATTAGAGTTCCGCTGGTCAGACTTCAAGGAAATGGGGATCACCCAGCTGGTCTCTCCCTCTTTCTGATGGTCTCCTGCCAGACACCCCCTTCCACTCTGACCTCTATCCCAGCCAGTCAGCACTGTGAGGGACTGCCTGCCAACTTTGTCGAGTTGCGTGATGGAAAACCTCCTGAAAACAGAAACAAAGAATGCAGGGCTCCTCAGGGCGGGAGGAGAGTCCAGCTGATGTGGAGTTCACGGTAAGGGGGTAGCAAGTTTCCAGTTTCAGTCCTGAGCTGTCCAGACCCCCGTGTAGTCATGCGTCCCCTGCTCGAGCAGCCCTCATGGGGTGTGCTTGTGCCTGAGGTCCTGGTAGGTGAGGACCCTCACCAGGTCCTGCTCTCAGCCCACCATGTGGTTCCCGTGTGTCCCAACAGCCTCCTGTCTCCTGGACACATGGCTTCCACCTCCTGCCCGTGGCTTCCGTCCTGGTGGTGCATCAAGGCACGCTGAAGGATCCCAGCACGGCACTTGGAGATGCACAACCAAGAAGAGGGAGGGCTGGAGACACCAGACATATCAACTCTTCCTTCTTTCTGCCCTCAGACAGGTAGTCCTGAGAAGCAGCTCATACTGCTTCAGTAGCCTTGGGTGTCCGGAAACAGCTTCCAGTGGAAGCTTCCAGTGGCTTCCAGGTAATAATGTGCCTTCACTCTAACTTCTCTTCCTCGGCTGTATACTTCTCTTCCCTCGCCCTGGCTCTCTAAGATTGTACTATGTCTCCCTCAGACTTCACTTTCTATGGAATCCTAACTAGGACTCTGCCGTAGGAGAGCAAACCAGATCTGGTGGGGATGGGGCAGCGATGTTCAGATGGAGAGCCGCGAACGGGAAACAGATACCAAGTGAGCTTTCATGAACTGGAAATCCTGTGCCTTGTACTTTATCTGGTATAAATGGAATCTCAGTGCCTATCTATTTATGAAATGAATGGTAAGAAGGAAGGAAGGAAGGAAGGAAGGAAGGAAGGAAGGAAGGAAGGAAGGAAGGAAGGAAGGAAGGAAGGAAGGAAGGAAGGAAGGAAAAAACAGTCAAGTGGTCAAAACAGGTCAAAGTCAAGAGTGCAAAAGAGGAACAAGAGTCCCCAGGCCCCAAGGCGTCCCTGATGGCCAAGCAGCCTGCTCTAGCCTCCTTCAACCCTGACTGCTCAGCACACAGGGATTTAAGCTGCCTGGATCTTAAAGACCCAGACAACTGATTTTAACACTTAAATTCCCCAGGGCCTCAGCATTTTTGTACATTTTATAAGCATTTAATCTATTCACTTGGTTTACTTCTTTGTGCTGTGTATAATTTCTGAGCACCCACTCTGTGCCAGACATAATTCTGAAACAAATTCCCAGATGCATGTGCCTGCCTCTTGCTCATGCACACGTACACCACGAGCCTGGGCTTTGGGAGCCAAAGCCACACATAAGAGCTGCTCTGCAGGCTCCAGCATTTCCCCAGGACCTTCTGCGTCCAGCCCTGCCCCTCGTCATTTCGGTGCCCCTGTGCATCCATGGCCAGGTGGTGTCTGAGCACTGGGGCCATGGTGCCAGCTTCCTGCCCCAGCAGCTGAGTCCTTATGCCCTTGAATGGTGTTGCCTGCGCAGCTCCTTCAGACCAACGCTGTGCAATAATAGCACTTTCTGGGATGATGGAAACCTTCTAGATCTACACTATCCAAAATGGTAACCCCTAGCCGCACATGACCAGTGTGACCAGGGAACTGAATTTTACAGTTTATTCCATGTTAATGCATTCAAATTTGAAAGGCATGGGATGACCGGAGCCTATAGTCTTGGACAGAATGGCCCTATGCCTTGCGGGGCCACCCTCGCTTACCAGCTTTCCAGAGCCCTGCCTCCCACACCCAACTCACTGCACTACCTCTTCTGGTTTTCCAGAAATCCCAAGTAATTGAGGAGTTGGTGGGAATTTGCAGGAGTTTGGGCAAAGGGTAAGAAGAGCAGACTGAGGGGAAAGGAGCAGTAAGGAGCTAAAGATGAGAGCAGACGAGCATAAAATTCCAGAGAGCAAGTGGAGCAGACATGGCTCCATTCACACAGCTTCATCAGTGCACTAAGGGCCCTTGGGAAACAGACAGGCTAACAAATGAGGGGATGGCCCAGGGAAACTGCGTTTGAATTGCTGGCACAAGCAGATGGCTGGGCTCCACAGAAATAGTGTGGGGAGTGAGGATCCCACGCAAGAGCCCAAAGTGCAGGCAAGAGCTCGTGGAGAGAGGAGAGGCCACCGGCTACTCTGCTCTCCTTGTGAAGTGACAGAGTTTGCAAGAATAACTGCACCACCTCCCTCGGGGTTCCCCCCCAGACCAGGGATGTTCTCACCACCTCCGTTTCATGAGTGACGGTGAATGAAAGCACAGAAGGGCATGGTGGCAGCGACTGTGACAACCTTATGAGAAAGCGCAGAGCCTGGAGGGGATACAGAGAACGGTGAAAAGGCACCAAAGTCTGGATAAGACAAAAGTGATGGGGGGAAGCAACAGTATTATTTAAAGTTTGTATGATATTAAGTACTGGGAAAGTATAGCTAAAAGGGCTTGAAAAGCTCTAAATCAACGTGTAACCTATTGAAACACTGAGGACCGAAAGTGTGCCCTTGCGGACACACAGAGACTTTCTTGTCTAGAATCCCTGTCTGATGTGGCGGATCAGAGGCCAACTGGGATGTGGGGTCACCCAAAGCACCCTCAGTTTTCCCTCCCAAGCCAACCAACTCCATTTAACTTTGTAATAACGCGCCTTGGGTGGGCGCGTCCAACATTCTGAAAAGAGCAATCTTTAATACAGAATTTGATTTCCAGCCAGCAGATGTCCTTCTCCATCAAATCCTAGGCAAGAGAACCCAGGCTCACTCGTTCTTATGTTTCCATTTTCAGAGACTCTGTTTTTTTCAAGGACTTTGCTGCTCACGGGGGCCTGGCCTGCTGCCAAGGCAGGCGCCCAGGCTCCTTCTCCTCCACCTGGGTGCTGATGGAGTACTGGTCCCTTGGCTTAATGGTGTCCACCCAGTGCTAGGGAAGAGGGGGAGCGCCCAAGGAGAGGGACGACCAGCTTCCACTCTCCGAGCCAGGGACGGGGGCTGAAGGGAGGTGGCCTCTTGTCTACCACCGGAATTCCAGTGGGGATGGGTCTTATCATCTGAAATCATTGAGATTCTATCACTGAGAATCATTTTGCTCAAGCCAGCTGAGGGCCTAGCCTTGGACCACAAAGTCAGATGCAGGCAGCTGGCCAGGGGCCACCCTGTGGTGCTGAATGGAAGCCAGGAGACTTAGACGTGCCTCTTCTCACACTCTGCCAGTCCCTTCGAAGCTCTGTGAGTACCTGTAGGTGATGAATGGCCAGGAGACAGAGGCTGATGGAAAAACTCCCCCTGGCTTGGCATGAATCCCCACTGCTCCAGAATGAAATAGTGCAGTTAGACTTCGTCACACATCACAGGGATGGCTTGTTCACATCCGGGGAAGTGGGCTTCCACAGGTGCTGTTATTCACATCAGCGGATTCTTTCCTTTATGCCAAAACTTTCTGTGTGTTATCAAAACTTTTTTAAGGCTAATCTGAAACTCAGTGGAAGTACAGACAGGAGAAAAACCCATATTCCACACTCAGGAAAATGTGCCAAATGTGTCATTTGTGTGAGAAGCTGGAGAAGAGGAGGGGGCTGGGCATTGGGGGTGAGGGGGTGGTGAACAGAAGTTAGGAAGGAGGAAAAAGTGTAAGTAGTCATCACTGGGTACTACTGTGTGCCAGATATTTCACAAGACACATTAATACATCTTATTTTCTTTAATTCGCCCCCATGTCCTCCAAGATTACTATTATCATCCCTGTTTCATAGATGTGGAAGTTTAAGAGGCTACACACGGTTCTATGTAACAATGCCAGTAAGTAGTGGCCATAACATTTGAACAACATTTGAACATCTGATCTTCCTCAGAATAAAGGGACTGTTCCATCCCAGGACTGAAACATGTTTCCTTGGCCCTTTGATTATTTTATTTCTGGCTATCCTTCAAATGTCAGCCTCTTACAGGGACCTTCCCCCCTTCCCCCTTATATTTTCTTCCTTTTTCTTATACTCACTGCTTCAGTATTTTCTTGGGCATTTGCTAGTGATTCTACCCATTTCAGCTGTTACTATATTCTTAGTGACTTGCCCATAACAAGTAAGAATGTCTGGAATGGGTGAATGATTGAATGAATGAATGAATGAATGGATGACAAACATAGCACTGATAACCCGATGTCCATATTTTGTTTTCATCATGCCCCTATGCATTTCTGGAACTGGTCATGACTTTTACATGAGTCATGCTTTGTCTTTTACTTCTCTCCCGGAAAAACAAAATCCAGCATTGATATTGCCTGGACATCTCTCCCAAAATACCTGATGCACGTTCAGCCATAAAACATTCACGAGGCTGAGATCCTCATTCATCTTCATTCCTCCCTGAGCATCATGTCATATATGCTCAGTTTTTAGTAATAAATACCCAAAGTATTAAATATGTAGTTGGACAATCTGTTATATTATTTACATAATACAATTGTGGTGGGCATAAATGTTAATAAATAACAATGCAATATTATTAGTGATCACTGATACTTGCAAACTGATAAATTATGCAGGAGCCTCTAAATTCTTGAATGTAATATTATATTAGATGGAAACTATCGAAGGTATATTTTATTCATAGAAGACTCTCAACATTTATACTTTTGACAGACCCAATCATCTCAATCTGACTTTATGATTACAGGAGCCTCGTGTTGCATAGATTTCAGTTCATTCTTTGCAAATTGCTGGGGACACCATGAATTTTCACAGAATGTCCCTGCCCCACTGTGTTCATAGGACATTTACTTGGAAACACACCTGATTCCAACTTTCAGAGCTTCCTTGAGGTACTGAAAAGGTGCGCTCACTTGCAAATATGGTATAATGAGAAACTGCCAGAAGACCACAGCATATGTTTCAGTGATTCCCACAATCTGGGAATTTATTTTCAGGTCATGGAACAATTTCGAATGTCTCTGGCCTCCAAGTCAAAGATGGTAATTTAGCACAATAGAATGCTTTTCTTAGAAACTGGAAAGGAGGTATTTCACGGCTTTTTGAGCACTTAGTACACGCTATGTATTTTACTTCTTGTTTTCTTTGCACAGCTCTGAGATACAGCATTATTACACATATTAGCCCACACTGTAAAGCTACATAAACAATCTTAGGTCACCAGGCCACTTGCCCAAGGTCTAGATAAGTGGCAAAGTAGGGCTTTGACCCCAAATCTACCTTGGTTCAAATTTTTAAAAATTCTATCCCAGGTTGGTCCAAGGCAACTCAAATCACATCATCATCATCATCATCATCATCATTTATCTCATGGTAATATTTCGAATGCTATTTTCTTTCATTCAAGCACAAATATGAATAGAATGTCTGTTACATGCTAATTTTTATGTAATACTCGGGGAAAACACGGTGTCTAATCAAGATTCAACCTCTCCTTTCCTTTAAGCTTTAAAGGCTTAAAAAACTTAGATATACTTAATATTATTATTGTGCTGTAAAGTTAGAACTTGTTTCTGTTTTGCCTTTTTAAACGCACCATGAATCTGAGACTGAGCCCATTTCCTGGCTTCACCAGCTCTACGGTTCCACTGAGGTTGTCTTTTTCAAAGTGTGCAAACCCCCAGTATCTGCAACCTGGTCTTCCAATTCTCATTCCTGCTTTGCAGAGTGGTAGGATTTCTGTTTCCCTGTTTGGTTACCCACTCTCTGGGACTTGCTAAGGACCCCCTTGAATTTCCAGGGCACTTCCAGCTTCTTCAGCCTGGATGTTCCCTAGGGACCCGTGGGAGGGCTGCCTGCAAAGCCCCCCTGCCACCTTGTGGCCGGCACGGGAACTTCTCCGTCCTGGCTTCCCTTCTCTGGAGACAGTCCCAGGGATTTGACCTGATTTTAATTACTTTATTTTATTCTATAATTTGTTTATTCTATTCTCTTTTGTTTTATCTTATTAGTCATCAGCGAGACAGCGTTTCCACCAATCTTCGAACGTTTTACAAGACCTCTGTGTCCAGGATTACATTGGTCTATTAAGGAAGGTCAGTTCAAGGGCACATCCTTCATTTGTTAATTTCTAGTTTTAGGCCTACTACTATCAGTACACTTTCATGATAGTTCCTTTGGAAAATGTGGATTCAGCTTTACAACCACAATATATTTTGTAGTTAGGTTTCAAATGGAATCTTTTGGAAAACTAAAAACCAACCAACCAAAAAAACCCAAAAAGCAACAACAACAACAAACACACACACAAAAAAACAAAAACAAAACAGTGAGTGTTCTTTGAAAGAAATATCTCAGTCTTCACATTTGGGACTCACCTGACTGAATGACCATTATCGAGGGGACAGCTGATTTCTGTCTTCCTGTTTCTAAATCAGTGGCCCTCAGAGTTGGCTGTATATTGGAGTCCTCTTGATAATTCCAATGGGTAGTCAAGCCTGCATCTGGACTCGGTATGCCTGCACTCAAATTTATATTTATATAAATATAAATATACCTGATAGGAGACTATTATGTAGAGAAATTTGGAACAAGATTCAAACAAGGGTAAATAACTTGAACCTGGGTTAGCTATTAAGTAGATCTTTAACTGACTATACTTACCATCTGAAGCACTCCAAAATCAGAGTTGGGCACTAGCATTTTGTGTTTCTGGACATTTGGGTGTGTAGAAAACCAGAAGATGTAATAGAGAAGATTTTAGCCCTACCTGAAGTCCACAGCAAAACAGGTCTGATGTTTGCAAGTAAAATTAATAAAAGAAGAGGATGCAAGAGTGCAGTGGCACTTAGGTCCTGACAGGTGTTTATAGCATGTGCATCTAGAAGATCTGGGCACCTTATCATGTCTGCCGTCTTTGTATACTTCACAAGCTTTGAAACAGTGTTGGGTTCTATTGAAATTTGTTGTTGTTTTTTTTAAAATATTTTTATTTATTTCTAAGAGAGAGAGAGACAGCATGAGTAGGGGAGGGTCAGAGAGAGAGGGAGACACAGATTCTGAAATAGGCTCCAGGCTCTGAGCTGGCAGTCAGCACAGAGCCCGACGCGGGGCTCGAACCCACGAACCGCGAGATTATGACCTAAGCGAAAGTCGGACGCTTAACCGACTAAGCCACCCAGGCGCCCCTGAAATTTGGTTTTTATATTGTTGCATTTTAATTGAGCAAACAGTAGTAAAAAATAGGTACTTACTTTTACCATTGTTTTCAATGATAAGTAAAACATTGTGTGTATTATAAAAATAGGTTACACTTTCTTCTTTTTAAAAAAATTAATGTTTTTATTTATTTCTGAGAGAGAGAGAGAGACAGACAGACAGACAGTGTGATCAGGGGAGGGACAGAGAGAGAGAGACACAGAATCTGAAACAGGCTCCAGGCTCTGAGCTGTCAGCACAGAGTCCGATGTGGGGCTTGAACCCATGAGCTGTGAGATCATGACCTGAGCTGAAGTTGGATGCTTAACCGACTGAGCCACCCAGACGTCCCTACACTTTCCTTCTTAAGATACTGATGGAGGGGTGCCTGGGGGGCTCAGTTGTTAAACATCCAACTCTTGACTTTCAGCTCAGGTCATGATCTCACAGTTCATGAGATTGAACCCTGAGTTGGGTTCTGGCTGCTAGTGTGAAGCCTACTTGAGATTCTCTCTCTCCTTCTCTCCCTGCCCCTCCCCCCTCGAAATAAAGAAATAAACTTTAAAAAAAATGATATCTAGGGAGTAAAGGGTAAAGGTAGTGCATGTGCCCCCCCTAAAGTCAGCCATGAATATAAATGATACGTGTTTATATAAAAATTCACCCTTCACTAAACAAAGAGGACGTTATAGAGCTTAGAGAGTTTGTAATATTAAATACATGCTGAGTTTATACAATTTATCGAAAGAGGTGGCACCAGGCAATGGGAACCAAAGTTTAGGTCAATATATGATATATTCCAATGGTATTACCAAGTAATACAAATTGGTTAGCTGAAAATATAATAGTACATTTTGAGCAATGCTTCTAATTTTAAAAATGTAGCTCTCCTGAAAATTATGCAATATATCCACAACTATTTTTCTTTAATTTTTCTTTGAAACCACCCAAATTTAGTCATTTCTTCCTGGGGTTGCAATGTTTCAAAGGTCAATGGCTGCTTGTATTGGGTCAGAAGCAAATCAGAAAATGACCCTACTGTTCCCTGGGCCTCTCTGGGGTCTCATGGACTTATTATTCCCCAGAGATGAGAACTAGCTAGATACTTTCCACTTGGTTACCATGAGAAGAAAGCCATGCATTGGTTTTGATACACACACACACACACACACATATATTCTAGAAAACTAAACAGTATAACTAATTATCTTGTTGTTGTTTTCTCTATATCTTTGAGAACAAACCGCCTGAAACATTCTATATTCTGTGCTAAGTTCCTTACATCCTTTATTTTATTTTACAGCAACGCTTTGAAGGAAGTTTTATTATCTCTGTCTCTCAGATCAGGGGATTGAGCCTCAGGGAGGGTACATAATTTCTACAATGCCGTGTTATAACACTGAGTATAGCAAATCTTGTATTTGGACCATGGTCTGCAACTCAAGGTCACACTCGTCGTTTCTCTATACTTAACTTGGAAAGAGAGAAGGGCAGGGAAAGACAGAGGTCCTCACTGTAATTCTGTGCTTGTTTCAAATATTGGTGGGTTCCAAGCCCCCCGTACTGGATGTGTGGCTTCTATTTCTATGGATCCACAGGTCATGTGAGTGTTGTTCTCTGGTATCTGACATCATTATCATTTCCTAGTCTACCGGAAAACCATAGAACTGCCTGCTGAGGGTAGCCAGAAGGTTGGTTCTCAACTTCTTTCCTTTCCAAGATGGACACATTTTATGGTAAGCCTGTATGTGTCATTATTGCTCCGATTTGTAAAAAACTGACACCGTGGCAGGTGTCTTTTAACAGAAGAGAACAGATGTTCTCTTCTCCTATTCTCATGTTGCACCGAAGGGAGAGCGCATGGAGAAAATTATAGACTGTGACCCTTCTGTTATTGAAATGACATTGTTTACCCCTCTTTTCTACTTTAGTTCCTACCTAACATGACCATCTCTTCTCTCCCGTGCCTGAGCCTCCAACACTGTACTTACAGATTAGCTGAGCAGGGACAACTACATTTTTGCCCTCTAAGTTTTGAGTAATGAGCACCTCTCATTAGCTGTTGTAACAACAATAATAAAACAGTGCATCCTAGGTGGCCCTGAGAAGGCTATGATCAGTTGACCCTGGTGAAGGGGAAGGATTTCACGGAGGGAAAGGGAATCAATCTGTGTGGATCCTGACCGTGGACCTCTGGTAGACTGAGTTGCATTCAAAGGGCACCGGTCTCCCAGGTGACAGCAGGGGACAGGGCATTTGCAGGAGGCCACATGGAACATACAATTAACAGTCCAGACGAATAGCTGTATGGTTCATACTTTCTGAACCAAAAATATGAGCACATATTCTAATACGCTTGAAGTTTAGTGTTGGTTTTTAAAGACATTTTTATTTATTTTTATTTTTTATAATGTTTTATTTATTTTTGAGAGAGAGAGAGAGACAGAGTACAAACAGGGGAGGAACAGAGAGAGAGAGAGACACAGAATCCAAGGAAGGCTCCAAGCTCTAAGCTGTCAGCACAGAACCGGATGTGGGGCTTGAGCCCGTGAACCACGAGATCATGACCTGAGCTGAAGTTGGACGCTCAACCGACTGAGCCCCCCCAAGTGCCCCTAAAGACATTTTTGAGAGCAGCTTTGTGTATACAACGAAGTTGAGAGGAAGATATGATGATTTTCCATATACCCTCTGCCCCCACACGTGTACTGTACTTTTCATGGTCAATGTCTTCCTCCAGAGTGGCAAGCTTCTTATACCTGAGGACTCTACACAGACCCATTGTAATTACCCCAAGTCGGTGGTTTACTTTATGGCCCACTCTTGGTGATGTCCATTCTGTAAGTTAGGAGGACTGGATAATGACATGTGTTCACCATTATGGTGTCACACTGCTCTGAAACTCCTCTGTCCACCACCTGTTCACCTCCTCCCTCAACTCTTGGCAAGTGCTGACCTTTGTTCCTGACTCCACAGTTTGGTCTTAGTTTTAAGTTATTTCTTCTTGCAATGCCATGCTATTCATCTTTATAGCTCCTCTCATTAGCTGCCCATGGCTTTTAGAACAAAGTCCAAATCTTTAGTCTGCACCCTTTCACAACCTCACTCCTCACCACCTCTCTAGCCGCCTCTCTCTGTTGTTCTGCACACACTGCACTCTGGCCATGAAGAAACATTCTAGTTTTAAAACAATTCTAAACAGAAAGTAATTCTTTGGGAAGAGGGGAGAGAAAGGCAGAGAGTAGGGAAGGAGCAGAGACAGAAGGAGAGAGAGAATCTCAAGCAGGCTCCATGCTCGGCTCTGAGCCCAACACAGGGCTCAATTCCACGATGCTGGGGTCATGAATCTGAGCCCAAATCAAGACAGACTCTCAACCCACTGACGCAACCAGGCACCCCATGCATAAATTTGAAACAGAAAATGACTCTAAACAATATAATACTAAAAAGAAAATAAGCCTAAATGTAACATCATTCTGACCATAAAAAATTTCTAAACACAAAGTCATTCCAAATCTAAAATAATTTAAAACATAAAATATATCCTAAGCATAAAATAATTCTAAATATAAAAAAATCATCTTACATGTCAGTTATTTTATGTGTTATTGCATGAACAAAATTGTAACATGAAACTCAGCCCACACCTGTGGAATGATGCCCCACCCCCACATGGCAATGCAAGTCTGACCCGGGCCAAGTTCTGATCTGATATGAGTTAATAGTGACTTTGGCAAGTGAACATTGAGTCAGAAAAGGCCTGTAATGGAATAACAGTTACTAGAGCTGTCGTGTTTCCATCCCTGCCTTTTTGTAAAAATCATTTGTAAGTTTTGCTAACTCCCCCCCCCCCCCGTAAACTTCTTTCAGGAGGCTTTGCCACACAGCCGGGTGACACTTAGCAGCCCATCTGTTGCCACATCACTGTGTACACTCTCTGACACACAGCATGCTGTGCTGCTAAGGGGCCACAGGGGTCTCTATCTGTTTCTCCCACAGCCTAAAAGCATTTGTGAGAGTTCTTCCAGCACCTGGTAAATCCTGGCACATTGAACACATTCAATAAAATGTTTATTGAAATGGATGTTGAAATAAAGACCATCTTGGGTTTCATTAGATTTGTTACAATGAAGACCAAACTTAATATGAGAATTTAATTTTATTTTATTTTTAGAAAATGTTTATTTATTTTTGAGAGAGAGACAGCAGGGGAGGGGCAGAGAGAGAGGGAGACACAGAATCTGAAGCAGGCTCCAGGCTCCAAGCTGTTAGCACAGAGCCCAACACGGGGCTCGAACTCATGAACCTCGAGATGATGGCCTGAACCGAAGTCAGACGCTTAACCTATTGAACCACTTAGGCTCCCCCTTAATATGAGAATTTTAAACATATTTTGAAAACATTTTCCATGTTCCTCCCTTTATAATATTGTGTTACTTGCCTTGCCTGGTTCTGTATAATGCTTTACAGTAGATGCATCCTAATTTAACTTTAGATGCTGCAATATTTAGCTCTCCATTGGCAGAAGCTACAATATGAGAGTAGAGACACATGTCCTGTAAACTGACAGTCCTGGGACCATCTCAGGGTGAGAGTCAGCTCACTTATTATTCTGCTCTTTGAAATGTGGAGTTAGGTTGCTGGAACCCATCTCCATCCATTTACCCAGGCTGACTTCCCCCATAATGGCAATTAGGGAGAAAGAATCTCTGTGATGAACGCTTACTTTGTCCAAGCTTTAGAACTTGATAAATGTGGGCAGGAAAATAGATGGTCAATGCATGCTGAACAGTATGCGTTGCATTATTCAAGATTGTCATTATTCCAGATGGTGATAAGATTTGGCCACTTGTTAAATGAAAAAAGAATCAAAGAAAAAACAAATAATTGGGATTAATTGGAGATTTGTATAGCAGATTTACTTTAAAATCCTGATTTTCTTAAAACTCCACTAGAGTTGGGTTTAAAAAAAATTCAAGGGTATGTACTCTTGGTATGAGCTAACAGAGAGTTAAAATTCATTTTTGAGTTCTACTATTTGCCTAAACTGCCCTTAACAAGATCATTTCTGTACATGGAATTTTGCACCTCATTACCCCTAATTACATCCTTTAAAAGGCATTCCTTGAAAATGCATAGTGAACAATGTAGAATAGAAAATAGTCATCCTTCTTCTATTCTTATTAATTGTGGAGTCTGATTCTTATGTCTGACCTCAGCATTTGTCTCTTTCTATCCCAAATAAAACATTTTCTTTTTTTATCACCTGAAATTCAGACTCCTTTCTTCCTTCCATCCTTTGCTTTTTTTTCTTTCTTTCTTCCTTTTTTTTTTTTTTTTTTGGAGACGAAGGAGAGAAAAGGTGTCATTCTGTAGGTAATAACCAGAAGAAGCATCTTCCTTTCCACTACTTCAGCACTATCTTTCTATCTTGCTTATGTCACTCAGCATCTCCTACTCATCATAGAATCACACAGCACTCATTTTGGGTGCAAGACAGTAAACTTCCTCAGGGCAGAAGTTATACCTTATTGGTTTCTTGGAATTCTTACAGTAACTAAACTGTCCCTTTGAAAAGAATATGCATCCAATAAATTCTTCTTGCCTAAAATGATGATGAGCTGGTTTCATTTCTTGCAAGCCATCCTCTATTACCTTGGATATCTTCAAATATTGGAAATAGCTTCCCTTTTTAAGATCATTTCTGCTTCTTTCATTTTCCACCAAATCCTTTACTACACAAAGCCATGTACATTGTGTCTATCTATTCTCCCATTCAATTTAAGAAATAGTTGAGATAATTATATTGTGCTTCCTAATATTCTGCTATACCCTCATTCTCTCCACCAGTTTCTTCATCTCTTGCTTTTAAATTTAATTATCCTCATTCTCTTCTTTGAACATGCTCTGGTAGATATCTGTTAAATATATCTTAATAAGTAGAAATCAAAATTGGACGTAGTACTCTGGGGTGATGCATTTATCTAGAATAAATAGAGCTATCAGTGCTATTGCTCTCATACGATTTTTCTACTAATGCTTGTAATACTATTCACACATATTTGCCTACTTTCAAAATCACATCACTGTGTTAAATCAAAACGATTTTCTTTTTAATGGAAATCCTAGCTTTCCTCAGCTTGGTCATCGTGGTATGATTCTTTTAATTTGGGGTTAGGGTACACCTAATATGGAATGTTGCATCTATTTGTAATATAGATTAAATAGAGGGTAGATAGAGAAAGGTATATTATTAACAGAGAGAGAGAGTGTGTGTGTGTGTGTGTGTGTGAGAGAGAGAGAGAGAGAGAGAGAACGCCAATAATATTTGGGGTATGCTTTTTTCTTTCTTTCTTTCTTTCTTTCTTTCTTTCTTTCTTTCTTTCTTTCTTTCTTTCTTTTCTTCCTTACAATAGGTATCTTACATGTATTATCTAATCCTTACAACCACTTTGTAATGCAAAACCTAGTGCTGTTTTAATTCTAAGAAGAGAAAGCCAGTGTTGAAGTTTTGGGAGACGGGACTAACAGTTGGCCTCGGAATCCTGGGCCCCTGACAATTTCCCTGCAGCCATCTCTTCACCTAATGAGATATTTGCAGAATCAAAATATGTTTGCCTTTCACTCCTCGTTCCACAAACATGCCACCTGGAAAAGGGTCATTGTATCACGTATACTTGGAAATGCTGACAGAGGTGTTTGAGTGTCTTCTGCACCAAAAACTATGTCTGTGGGGTGAGGGAGGGGCTCCTTCCTCCAACTCCAGTTAACTTAGAGGGTCCTCTGGTTGTACTCTCATCCCTTCTTGAATCTGTTATAACTCTTAGCATTTGTAAGAGAGAAGACCTAAGCTCAGATGCCCATCTTGGTAGGCACAGCTGTGGACACGTGGGACCCCCAACGTCTTTTCTCAAAAGTAAGCATTTGGCCGTTGCCCTCTCTGTTCAAAGGCATGAAGAATGCTGCATTAATGCCACAGGATGTCTCCTTCCTGAGTAGAAAACACTGTATGCAGAGCAGCATGTCAAGAGTGTTGATTTATGAATCCATCACATTTTTTAGGTTCCCTGGTCATTTGCAAAGTATTAAATAAATGCCACTCTGAAATATAGAATAACATTGGATTCTCTCTATTTAGTAGCTGATTGAAGGAGAAAGAAAAAGGAGTATTTACCATTAACATCATGTTGGGTAAGAATCAGGGCAACATCCTAATGGTCAGACCACATATATGTGATGTCAGTTCACCTCTGCCCTTTCCATGTTTTGTTCCTAGGGTATTGGGACTCATCAGACACCATGTCAAGCACCCCAAGATTTCAAGACTTAAATCGTAAGATTTCAAGACTTAAATGTCCCCATGTTCCCTGTCTTTCAGATCTCATAGAGAGCCATTGTAAATAAGATTGGTTCTGAGTTTTTTCACCTTTGATTCCCAATAATCAGTTACCACTAGGTGCCAAGGCTTGAGTTTATATTCTAATCACAGATTTCAGCTCTTACTTTCTCAACTTTAACACAAAGTATGCTCCTTCTAATAGCTTCTACATAAAGCACATCTTTCATTATCAAACCCTTTACCATTCTCCTCACAGCCAAAATCTCCTTCTCTGTGAGGAGTGTGTGTGTGTGTGTGTGTGTGTGTGTGTGTACCTGAGCATTGGCCCAAAGAAATCGTCATAATGATCCTAACTTGTACTTTAATGTATCCTATAGAAGAGAAATAGGCTGTAGTCAGAGCAATATAGTGAGTAATCACCAAGTCATGTCTATGAACTCACATGACTCCTCAAGAACACGTGGGGAGGATATTTGAGGCATATTATCAAACACCTGGAGATTTTCAATTCCTCATTTCTTGCTTGTGTGATTTATTAACAGTTCTGCTAATGCAGATAGAATGCAACCCCAAATTAGAGCGGTGGATGGGGCTGAATGCTGCACAGTGTATGCTATTCAGAGTGCAGAATATCCGCAACCTAGTTGATCATTTTTGAATCATCAGCTCCATCTTTATGTTAAATTAACAATTTAACAGCTGCTTTCATCAAATTCTTTTGTGTCTATCAACTTGATACTGTCATTTTTTTCCTTAAATGCAATTTCCAAGATCGTTTCTGTGTCTTTTTAGTCTCAGATTACTGATTTGCATGTTTGCTCAATTTGTATACAAATGTTCAGGCATTTATATACCATCCAGGGAGCATGAAACACCCTCCATAGCTCTAGAGAATAATTTGATCCATCACCATTCACTTGTTTAAATTTCTTTTTCATTGAAGACAGGTGATGAATGAATGCAGTAAAATATGACTGAGCACAGGTACATCGGTTCCCAAATAAGAAATATTCTGAAGCAAAAGGACCGTCAAGAGTCCAGTTTCACCTAATTCCAATGCGTGGGGTTACTACAAATGGAGTCAGACTTGTGATAGAAGACATGGCTTTTGCTCACCTTTTGCACTAGTTAGCTCAGTCTACCACAACCAAAGGGCATAGGCTGGGTGGCTTAACAGTGGAAATTTATTTCTCATGGTTCTGGAAGCTGGAAGGACCAAGGTCAAAGTGGTAGTTGATTCAATGCTTGAGGAGAGTCCTCTCTCTGGCTTGCACATGGCTACTTTCTCACTGGGTCCTCACGTGGCCCTTCTTCTGGACTTGCATACACACACACAGATGGGGGAGGGGTAGTAAGCTCTCTGGTGTCTCTTTTTACAAGGGCACTAATCTCATAATGAAGACCCTACTCTCATGACCTCATCTGAACCTAATTATTTCCCAAAGTCTCCATTTCCAAACACCACCTCGCTGAGGGTCAGGACTTCACTACATGAATTGTAGGAGGGACACAATTCAGTCCATAGCGTATCTCATTTCTAGAAAGAATTTTAGTTCTAGATGTAATTTAATCTACTATTGTCATTATATTTCTGAGCTATAGGATATAATAACTCAGTATGACTTTTCTGAATTAAAAAAAAGCATTAAGATGGCAATGCATCTAGATTTTAAGGAAAATCTGTGGTGTGGTTTGAGCAGAAATCTTTCAAATTGATTGATACAAGTTTCCCTGTTGGTCCCTGGATCTGCCCTAAAGCCTGGGTTCTCCAGATTGGAATGACCTCCTTGAGGACAGTCTGTGGAATCCTCTATTACAAACTGAGTTGAGAAGAGGGAGTACCAATCACTAGCCTCTGTAATGGGTGTGGATATAGTCCAAAGGCACCAACCCTCCCACAGGAGCTGTTCAAGTCCGACCAAGGCTGTAACTTGTGGAGCCAGGCTTTGTAGGAAGATATGGGAAGGTTGGAAAGGCAGGGGGAACAGGAATATTGCCAGCAAAACCATAGAGTAATTTGGGTCGGGCATCAAGGAGCAGGTGTACCAGATGCTGACATCAGGCCTTATTAATCAGTCTAGGGCTGATTTGGGTGGGTTAATAGAATCAAAGATCTGGGTAAGTGGAGACAAAGTTGAAATGAGAACAGACCCAAGATCCTAAAGAGCTTTTGGCCAATCACATCTTAACTTATCAAATGCTGAGTGCTGGGTGGATAGAAACTCTTCATCTGGGCTCCAGGATCACAGAGGCAGCGTGGGCACAAGGGTTCCCAGCGGGGTGAGAAAGCCAGTGACATGGTTGACCAAACTCCATTGCTCTTAAAGATTATGGTATTCAAGTTTACCCTATGGCATGTATTGCTTTAATATTTATCTCCTGTAGAATTGTAAACTACTTGAAGGCAATCTTTGACATATTCTTTTCTCTCTAGTCTACCATATAATATATACTGATACATAATAAATATTCAATTTGTGTTCAACTTTCTCGAACATTGTTTTATAAGTTAGGTATGAATGTGAACTTCACTGTGAGAGGTCATGGTTTGAGTTATTCTCAAGATCTTATATCACAGGGACACCCGGGTGGCTCAGTCAGTTAAGCATCTGACTCTTGATCTCAGTTCAGCTCATGATCTCATGGTTTGTGAAACAGAGCCCTGCATCAGCCTCCTCAACTGGCCTGCTTGGGATTCTCAATCTCTCCCTCTCTCTCTCTCTGCCCCTCCTGCACTCACTCTCTGTCTCAAAATAAACAAATAAACATTTAAAAAATAAATCTTTTTTTAAAAAGATCTCATATCACAGATCAAATTTTAGGTCTTTTCTTTAGAATAGGTTTTGGTTTGATGAGGAAAATAAGCTAATCCAGGCCTGGGCACTGAATGGAAAGGGAGGCACAGGGGTGGCTCCAAAATTAAAAACAAAAGAGGCAAAGAAAGTAGAAGTGATGATAGACTTTTTTAGTTGTCCGAATTTTGACAAGGTTCAATTGACATTTTCTTTGCAACCCTGACACTGAATCTTGTTCTGGAAGTCTTTGTTTGAGGATAATGAGCTTGGCCACAATTTTTGCCTCAATTTAATGTCACCCGTACCTCCTGTCAAAATAATTAGAATAAAGAAGCAGCTGAGGGCAAAAGGAAATTAGCAAGCACTTTGGAGAAAAAGCAATTTCTGAGCAAGGATGTGGACTTTTCACAGCCCTCCAGGGTTGGATGAACTGGGCGTCATGGACCGATGCTCGCCAACACAGGGTGTTTCTCTTCATATAGGCTGGTGCGCACATGATATGTTCCTTCTCTGAGAGATCTGCCAAATCACGATGAGGAAAGTATGTGCAATTTCTCCTGAGTTTTCAAAATAAGCCTGCTTGGAAGTCCTGGTGGTTATGAGAGCCAGCTAATTCTAAGAGCTCGAGATAACCCATTTCTCAAAGCTGACCATGTTTTAGAAGCCAAAGATCACCAATTTCCCAAATTCCCACTGTTGAGTACCTACAGCAGAGTCAGCGGGTTTCCATCCGAAGCCCACTGAATCAGTATCCACACAGCGGACCTGGGAATGTGTATCTTACCAGGATATCTAGGAGATTTCAATGCATCACCAGGTTAAAGAAAGCTATTATAGAACCTAGCGTACCTTGAAACTTTGAGAGCTCTGCTTCTATAACTTTACTTCATATTAGAATTGTACGGGGAACTTTTATTTAAAAATTTTAAAAGTATTTATTTATTTTGAGAGAGAGAGAGAGAGATTGAGAGAGAGCGCTCGCGCAAGAGAACTAGCAGGGGAGCAGTGGAGACCCGGGGAGAGAAATTCCAAGCAGGCTCCGTGCTGTCAGTGCAGGGTCTTACGTGGAGCTTGAACTCACAAACCACAAGGTCATGGACTGAGCTGAAATCAAAGTCGGACGCTTTAACCGACTGAGCCACCCAGACACCCTAGAATTGTCTAGGGAACTTTATTTTAATGTTTTAAATTTTTTTTAAACTTATTTCTTGAAGAGAGAGAGAGACAGCATGAGCAGGGGAGGGTCAGAGACAGAGGGAGACACAGAATTCAAAGCAGGCTCCAGGCTCTGAGCTGGCTGTCAGCACAGAGCCTGACGCGGGGCTCGAACCCACGAACCGCGATTTCATGACCTGAGCCGAAGTCGGATGCTTAACCGACTGAGCCACCCAGGCACCCCAGAATTCTCTGGGGAACTTTTAAAAAGGCTGCTGCCCAACCTATACTCGGTGCCAATTAAGTCTGAATTGAAGAGGTGGAGACCAAGGAGCCAGTATTTTTAGACGCAGGCAGGAGCTTCCGAGGTGTGGCAAGTATACTTGGAGTAATATGCAAGGCTAAGGGTCCTTTCTGGCTGCTTTTGGAAAGGCTGGGATAAGGAGCGTAATATCACAGCTCTACATGGCAGAGACCTCCCCAGGGATGATTTTGCAACAGCAAACCTTGCTCATGCCATTCAAACTGGCAAAAGACCACCTTGCACCAAATGGAAGTTATTAATCTATGAGAAAAAATATTGCTGAGGCAGCAGGAAATGCCGTAAAGTGTGCCAAACCCCAGGCCTAGAGAGCTGTGTCTATTGTGCGTCACCTGGAATAATCCTGAGCAAGTAATTTGCACCACAGTTGTTTTACCTAGAAGGTGGATGTGACAGTATCAGCTTTCCTGCACGGTTGCTATTTTCCTCTATGAAAGTAGCTGACATAGTCACATTTGCGGAGTGCTGTTAATTGGAATTGAGAAGAGCTACTTGGAATTCCCTACTTAAATCTGGAGTCAACTCTTTATTGATTAACATTTGTGATTTTCTTGTTTTTCCATTCGTCAACACCTTTACAACCTTTTCTAAAGCTAGTGAGGCTGAAATCTGTTGTTCTTTTGTCTTGGAATAATTTTGCATTACATTTTCATAATTGGCTACGAAATTATAGATTTCTAGAATTCTATGGGCTCGGTACTTGTTTTATCTATTGCTGGGGGATATGAGGGAAAATGAGGAGTACCTTTGTTGCTCAGATATCTGATGAAGTCCAGATCCATCTGGAAACCATTTGGAGTTCATGGGCAAATGAAGCAGGTCATAAAATACTAAGAACTGAAGAGAAAAAAAAGCCCCACAAACTACCAAGGTTGAATTAGATGTGAAGGTCTCAGCTCTTACCTTTGTTAATAATGCTTTCTCTGCTCGTCATGGCAACCACATGTGATGTGAGTTGCTACAAAGATAGAGGACAGTGAAATCCTGCAATGGGAGGAGGTATGTGTGTGACTTGTACACACTTGGACCAGAACATGTCCTTGTGATCACTTGTGTGCATCAGCAGGCATCCGGACACACTCAGATTTTGTGAAGTTTGTTTCTCTTCACAGTAATTTCCTGGGTGCAGAGCGCCAAGAGTCTGGGGTCTCAAAGGTGGGTCTTGGTGTTAGTCACTGCGGAAGCACATGGGGGACATTCCCTAAATCTGGATAATATGAATGAGCAATATATTTATGTGAAGTTCTTAGCGTCTACACTCACAGGAAAACACTGCTTAAAAACCAAGCAAGAGCTAGGAACCTTGCTTAATCCATACAGAATTAGTGCCACGGAACTGGGCTGTTTTCCAGGGACATCTATCATGTGAATATGTGCAGGGCGTCTGTTAAGGGGTCATTCAGGGGCAGCACATTTTCTCTTTGTAATGACCTCTAAGTCTCCTGTGATTACGAGTACAGGGTGACCCACTTGTAGAGATGAAACTAAATCGAATTTGTATTTTTATTTTTTAAATATTTATTTATTTATTTATGTTGAGAGAGAGAGTATGTGATACCATGAGTTGGGGAGGGAGAGAGAGAGAGAGGGAGAGAGAGAGAATCCCAGGCAGCCTCCAGGCTGCCAACGCAGAGCCCGATGCGGGGCTCGATCCCATGAACTGTGAGATCATGTCCCGAGCTAAAACCAATAGCCAGACACTTAACTGACTGAGCCACCCAGGCCCCCCTAAATTTAATTTTTAAAAATTAGTAAAGACTTGAAATTCTAGGACTCAAAGACACTTGGAGACCTGTGAAAGGGCTGCTCTGTTGACCATTAACTTTTTGGCTGGAAAGCAAGTGGAGTTCCATGTAGCTTTTCTCCCATGACTTTCAGCTTTCAATTGCAGGATGTCAGCCCTTCTTCTGCTAGTGGAAGTGAATTATCTCAAAATCTACACAACCTAGGGGCGCCTGAGTGGCTCAGTTGGTTAAGCATCCGACTTCAACTTAGGTCAAGATCTCAAGGTTCATGGGTTCAAGCCCCACATTGGGCTCCATGCTGACAGTGCAGAGCCTGCTTGGGATTCTCTCTCTCTTTCCTTCCCTCTCTGCTCCTCCCCAACTCATGCTTTCTCTCTCTCAAAAATAACTAAATAAACTTAAAAAAATCTGGACCATCTGCATGTTCCACTTCCTTCATCAAGGGGAGGAATAGTGGACACATATTTCCCCCAGCATTGGATGATTTTCATGAAGAGGGGAGAAAATTTCTAACCCATTTGCGATTTCTCTGAAAAGCCAAAATGATAGGTTATGACAAATTTCCATTAGACTCTGGTGAACTCTAGTGAGATGGTCTCCTTTCGTCATTTACCATGATTCCACTCTGTTTTGTCGCAATCTGCATTACACAGCCAACGGACATGATGTCAGGCAGAAATGTCTCACAGAAGTTTGACAAATGCACATACTCCATCTGTTGCAGGTTGTGACACAATCTTCCAGTATATGCACACCACATAGTAGTGTCATTCTCTTTGGTTAAGTAGAAAAATCATAACTTGCTGATTCCTTGAAAGAGAGGACGTATCATAAAGATTTATGGGTTAGGTCTTTTCTATGCCTATAAAGAAAAATTTCATCTTTCACATCGGTCTTTAAAAAATAGATTCCATTGTTAGCTGCTATTTCCTGGGTTCTGTCCCTTGAGCTTCCACTTTACAGGCTCCAGCACTTGTTAGCAAGTGTCCAAGAGGGCAGTGTATTAAGGGTTGGGCTTAGAAATCAGGCTTGTTTTTGTAAATGTCTTGGTGTCTTTGTATTGAAGACAAGCCTTGTGCATTCATGGGGACCCTCTGTCTGGCTGTCATCGTCCACAAGCATGGCTTTGGGCCTCACTTCCTGACCTTTTGTCTAGGGTCACTAAATCTTGGTTTTGTTTCCTTTTGTTTTTCCTGGATTTCTACATCTAGATGTTATCTTACTGTGAATGGGAATTACTTTCAAATTTCTGTGCCACCCCTCATAGGAGTTTAAATATTGTCTCCTTCCCAGGTCCCCCTGGCCTGCATCCAGCCCCCTCCAGTTGGGATGAGTCTACTTACTAAGTCATGAAGACAGGCTGACTCTGACCCCACCTTGTTGCCACCGCGGTGAGTGTGGTCTGAAGATGGCCTCCAGGTCTTTGCTCCATCAGGATTGGCCTCAGCTAAGGAGAATCTTCTCATCTGGGTCATGTCTTTCCCAGGGCAGTCTGCAGTTGGTGGTTGAGCCTGGTCAGGTATGAAGGCCTAAGAATTTTAGCACAATGGGGACCATCGTTCAGACCCCAGAGAGTTACTTTTTCCTTGGCCAAATTCTGCTCTTGCCCCTTCTTATTAATGTAATTGGTAAAAAGGTGGCCCCTAATTGAAACCTTGTACTCCAAAGGCTGGGTTGGCTTCCAGAGAACCCAGCCAGTGATCATATTCTCCTAACACTGACTTTTACTGGCTGCAAGCCAGGATTGCTTGTTCCTATTTGAATGTTAAAAACAGGACTATAACTCCTCTTATTTCTCAGAGATGAGTGTCTAGAAACTACCTTCTTGAGATGCCCTGCCTCGGGTCCCAAGGTGATGTCCAGGGAGTTGTGGCAAGGCTCTGTCCATCTGTGCCAAAGCAGCAAATCTATGCTCCCCACCCCACCCCCAGCCCATCCGCAGCCCTCCCAGCCAAGCAGCTAAGGTGGTGCCCATGTAGCCCACAGGGCCTCTTCCATCTTCTGGGATGGTATACACCTGCCTTGTGATAAAGCTGTACCAGACAGAAAGGTCCATTTTTCATGCTCAGAATAAACTCCTCCTTTGTTTTCTTGTTGAATCATTAATTTCTGGGCAGTATTTATTCACATGTGACTGCAGCCCTGGGTCTAACACTTCTCACTTGAGGAATATATATTTTTTGGGGGTCGCCGTCTCTTCATCTCTAAATAATAACATCTAACTGACCTTGGGGGGCTAACATGATAAACAGTATTGAAAGAGAATGAAGAAATGCATGCAGACACATTTTATAATCTGAGACATCTTATAGCTGGGAGGAAGTATGATCATGGTGGTTATTATTTAATAATGATCTCGTAGTCGTGGGTCAGAAACTGTTTGAAAGTACCCTTGTTTTCATTCCTGACTCCATTTGTGGCTGGTGGCTGACATTTACAAGATGGCCCTGACAAGGTGCAGCCCTGGCTGGGGGACAGAGCTCTGCTCCAGCCCCGGCTTAAGTGGCTCATATGGTGATTGATCCCCTGACCTTGGACTCATTAACTTGATCCTCTGGTGAAAGGGACAAACCAGCTATAAGGCGCCCTTTGTTAGCACACTTTTCTTTGTATATCTGGGGGTCAGGGGCTCTGGTGCCCAACTTGTGTGTATAATCTCAAGTACCCTCCCTTTACCCGAAGGTTTTTAGGAGGTACCCAAAATTCACTGTTTTAAATAAAGAGATGGGACAGGAAAGGGTAGAAGGCATTAGGATACTTTATAGCTGATAAAAGTGGGTACTAAAAATAAGAACCATGAGACTTCAAAACTCCAAAAGAAGCAAAGAACACGATTCCATCTGATCCCATAACAATACGGGGATTATTCCAGTCTCAGGGGCCCAGGAGACTTGTGTTGTCACTAATAATGTTCTGGATAGTCTTCCTCAAGATAAAATTTTACAAACTTTCCTAGTTTAATTTAGCAGTATAATCTTTTGTTTTAGCTGAGCCATTACACAGTGCAAGGGAAATAAGGAGGCTACGCAGAGAGTGCTGGTGTTTCTTGTTTTTGTTAAAATAAAAGGTTCTTTTTAACAAACATGTAAGAAGCACCTACCCCGCTCGAGCCCTAGGGACACAGACATGAAATCCTTCATGTGTTTTCGCCTGAACTGCATCCGGTATTGCTTTTCCAGGGGACAGGGTATGTGCCGGGGGCTGGGAGGGTAACCCGATCTCTCTGCACATCTGGGCATTAACTGCACTCTTAACAACGGGAAAGAGTGCTTTTGGAAGGACCTGGTCAAAAGAGCCAGGGAAGAAAGATTCCTTCGTTGCCAGTGGAATTTTATTCCAGATGAACTTTTCTGAGCACGCAGGAATGGACATTCAGAAACCCCTTGCCCACTCAGCAAAAGCCTGCTAGGAAAGCCACATTCTTCATGCTCCCTCCAGCCTTCCTTGCCCTGTGTTCCCCTCTGTAGCATCTTCTGGGCCCAGGGCTGTCTGATTGGGAGGACTCCTTCCTTTGGCTCCAACAAAGACCGACTCTCACCACCATGTGTTGTCTCTAAGAATCTGTGTTGAGGAATCAAATATGTTTGTGTTTTAGTTTTTTTTTTTCTTAATTTTTAAAAAATTTATTATTGAGAAACAGAGAGAGAGAGCACAAACAGGGGAGGGTCAGAGAGAGAGGGACACACAGAATCTGAAGCAGCTCCAGGCTCTGAGCTGTCAGCATAGAGCCAGACGCCGGGCTCAAACTCACATACTGTGAGATCATGACTTGAGCCAAAGTCGGATGCCATCCAGGCTCCTTTGTGTGTATCTTAGTCTTTTGTGTTTGTTTTGACTATCAGTGTGGACTGATAAAGTTTATAAAATATGATCCCAATGAAATATACTGAAAATTCACATTTGAAGACCGTGACAGAGCAGAAGCTCTCTCATCATTCTAACCATCGTTATTATTGGATTTAAGAGACAGGTTAGTCTGTCAACCTGTTTCCATACTTCAGCAAGCATTGAGGCTGCATTTGCAGCAAGGTCCCCACCCTGTGAGCGCTGCCATGGAGTCCCCAGCAACTGAGCACCTGCCTTCCATATTTAGCGTTTACCTCCTTCCTCCTTCCTGGCCACCATTAGTCTTCAAGTAGTTTCCTCAGCCAAGGGGAGGGAAGATAGGAGAGGTGGTGAGGAGCATATGGACAGTTCAGACAGAGGGAAGATCAAATATCGCATAATTGCCAGGCGGGTGGGGGTTCTGAAAGAGATTGGTGCAGGTCTGAGGGAAACGTGTGGGAGTCAGACTGTGAATGCTCCAAATGTCAGGGTGACATTCTCTCTTTGCTCTGAATTTGGAAGCATTGGTGAGCTTAAATATTGCTTTTCTGACTATGAATTAATTATGTGCTATTGCTGCAAGTGTGGAAAAATAGAGACATAAGTAAATAAAAACCCCTCAGAAAACCAGTAAGAGATATAGACTATTTGGAAAATTTCCCCTTAGGTCTTTTATTCCATGCTGTTATAAAAAATAAAACAAACAAACAAACAAAAAACCTTGATACCATTCGTAATACATATTATTTTTCAGCGTGTTCTTTTAAAACTGTAAAAAATGATTCCTTGTATTATTAGTTTTTATAACCATATTTTTAATAGGTAAATACTATTGCATTCACCTACGGATTAGAAATTACTTAACCATGATATCATTCTTGTGACATTTACATGACTTCCAATTTATTTGTCAATATAAGTAGCAATGACATTGATACTTATCGTGTTTATAGATTTTTATGTATTTCATAGGATTTTTGGCTATTTATGTTTCTCCTTTTGTTAGTTACCTATTAAAATATGTGTGTTTTCGTTTGATTAATACAAAGCTAGTATTTTCTATATGCATAAATTCCATGTATATAAAAATAACCATTGGTTGGTCATATGACTACTTATATTTTCTTTAAAAGATCACTGTTCTTAAATGTTAGAATCCACCTTTAAATTCATCTTGGGTGCATGGTTCTTTTTAGGGTAGCTGCTTTATATGGGGGAAAGGGAATCAGTAAGAGAAACAGTTAGAGTCCACCCCCAGTCTGATGCTTCAGGTTGGTGTGGACAATTTATTAACCTTGCTGAGACATTTGACCTAATTTTTTCTCCTCTGAATATTTGCTTTGGAACAGGACCTTCTTCAGATCTGGGCTCCGTTTTGCTTTTTGTCGTCTATCGGCCTCGACACTTGATTTCTAGATGGTGCTCCAAGATGACTGTTCCAGCACTTTCCAGCATGTCCACATTGCAGAAAACAGGCAGATAAAAAGCAAAAAATCTTGCAGTTGAATGTGTCTTCTGCACATGCTCCATGGATTATAAGTCAGTCACAGGCCATATATGTTCTTCATAGAAGCTTCTATTTAGCCATCTGGTTGTTAGGAGATAACTGGAGGTGTCTACTACAGTCCATCCCTTGGGCCACCCAACTCTCTATGCCCACCCTTCTTCCACATAGGACATACTCATTTTCTCCCCCAAAGAACACCCAGTTACCCCACTACTTCATCGAGGTCGAATTCTAGAATCTCTGGGTGATGGGAAATCCTCTGTATCAGGCTTGAATGTGACTTTTCACAGTTTAGCCATCTGTAAATGAAACTCGAAGTTATCTACTCTTTACACCCAATATTCCATAGCATATGAGGAAAGGAATAGCCACAATATAAAATACCCTCCAGAAAAGAAAACACTGAGACACCCATGTAGCGGTCACTTTCTATAGTGATTACCAGATTATGTCAGGTCGCTCTTGTAAATGACTCTCTGACCTGGTAACAAAGAAATTTCTTTGGCAAACCCATCTGATGGGTTCTTCCCTGGATACTTCACTGGAAAGAACTACTGTATGTGTCATCCTCTGTTTCCCCCGCCTTACCCTCAAGAAGAATCCTCATTTTCCATTCTCCTCCTTTCACTAGGGAATATGCTTTTCTGAAGGGCTGCTGAGTGGTGTAGCCTGGCAGCTCAGAGCTGCATTGTTGCCAAATACTCACACACCTGGGAAGGCTTCATCTTCTTAAATATTATTTCCTCAAAAACTTGTATTGGCTTTCTGAAGGTGCCACATCACTGTACCACAAACTGAGCGGTGTTAAACAACAGAAATTTATTGTCTCTCATACCTGGGGGTGCAGAATCCTGAGATCAAATTGTCAGCAGAGCTAAGCTTACTCTGAGTACTCTAGGGAACGGCTGGTTATAGCTTCCACTAGTTCCTTGGCTTGTGGCAATGTCACTTTAATCCAATGCATGCATATGTCTAAATTATCCCTTTCTATAAGGACACTAATCACATTGGGTAAGGGCACACCCTACTTCAGCTTGACCTCATTTTAACTAACTATCCCTTCAATAACATTATTTCTAAACAAGGTTACACTCTGAGGTACTGAGGGTCAAGACATAAATGCTTGAATTTTTGTAGGGAGACATAATTAACCATAACTGGAGGCTCTGAGACTGTTTCCTTCTGGTAATTTCCATGTGTCAGTAGTCATAGTCAAGACTCATTGATAGAGATAACCGCAGTTGCTGAGCCTGAAGTTTGCTTTATTTTATTTACTTGTCTCTGTTTTCTGTCCATACAATGTCTCATAATTAATGATGATTACCTTGGAGCCATCTGAAGCAACAGGAAGACCTTTGTATATTTTCTTCATTATATTTCCTCTCTGCATATAGATCACCCGGATTTAACATGAATTTATCTCTCCCTTACAGCATTTTGTAAATATCAGCCTGTATTAACCAATACAAATGAACTGTGAGACAAGATTTCTCTTTTTTCTTACTCTGTATTTCCTACACATTTGTTCCATTTTTTTTGTTTGTTTGTTTTTTGTTTTGGTTTTTTGTTTTTTTTTTTTTTTTGGTACCACTCCTACCAATAGATCTTCATTCCAGGAAGCATTCCAGGATGAGAAGGGAAAGACATGCTTTTCCTTTTAAGGAAGCCGCTCCAAAGTCATGCAAGTTACTTCCACTTGTCTGATTGTTACAAACTTAGTCACGTGATCACACCTGATAGTATAGGGATTGGTACATGTACTCAAGATGATCATGTGCCCATATAAGTATTTTTTTTAATGTTTTATTTATTTTTGAGAGACAGAGAGAGAGACAGCTTGAGCGGGGCAGGGTCAGAGAGAGAGGGAGATACAGAATCTGAAGCACGCTCCAGGCTCTGAGCTGGCAGTCAGCACAGAGCCCGATGCGGGGCTTGAACCCATGAACCGTGAGATCATGACCTGAGCTGAAGTCGGACACTCAACTGGCTGAGCCACCCAGGCACGCCCAGATAAGTATTATTGTACCATTTGAGTAAGGGAGAATGGATTTGCTTTTGTTTTGTTTTTATTTATTTTAAGAGACATAAAGGAGAGAGCAGAGGAGGGGGCAGAGAGAGAGAGAGAGAGAGAGAGAGAATTCCAAGTAAGCTCCATGCTGTTAGCACAGAGCTGGATGTGGGTCTCTATCCCATAAGTTGTGAGATCATGACCTGAGCTGAGATCAAGAGTTGAACCCTTAACTGACTGAGCCACCCAGGTGCCCCAAAAGAGAATGGATCTGGGAGCACAACTAACAGCCTTTGCCACAAGTGTATACTTTTTATTTACTTGTTTGTTTATTTATCTATTAATTTTTCATTTTTGTTAATGTTGATTTATTTATTTTGAGGGGGAGGGGAGAAAAGGCCAAAGAGTGAGGGAGAAAGAGAATCCCAAGTAGGCCCCACACTGTCAGCATGAGTCTTACTTGGGGCTCAATCTCATGAACCCTGAGATCACGACCTAAGCGGAAATCAAGAGTTGGATGCTCAACAAACTGAGCCCCTCAGACGCCCCACAAATATATACTTTAAATCAAAGTCTTCAAATCCTTTGTTAAAATAAAGCAAATTAAAGAGAAAGGTGGATGGATGGGGCTATGGTATGTCTATCTGACAGTTAATCTGTGTTCAAACCTGTACTCTCTTCCCAAGTGTGTCACCTTGGGCAAACATTTTCCTTTTAGACCGTGTTTCCTCACCTGAATAATAAAGCATTGGACTAGAATAGCATTTTCCAAATAGAGTTCTATAGAATAGGAAATTTTAAAGTAATACTTCTATTGTGACAAAGAATTATTATACACAAATTTAGTAATTGATTAACACTAGATCTACATTTTACAGGTTCACAGTACAAATTATGGTGATCTTTCTGTAAATAACTTTTAACCCACCAGATGCCGTTTTGTTTGTTTGTTTTTTAGTCACAGATACTTTATTACTCGATGATCTAACATCACATGAAACTGAATGTGAGGAACATGGAACTAAATGATTTATACAGTTCCTTCCTGCTCTGAGGGTCTCTGATGTTGAAGTGCATCATCTAGCTCTCGCCACTCTTCAGCATCTATTTAATTATTTACTACATCTATTCATAGTCTCCTATACCTGAAATTGAGTTAAGGAAACCTACAACCAAAGGCCTTTAAATAAGGCTAGAAATATCAACCTCAGAGAGCGAAATGGAAAAGAAGACTGATTTATACCTTGAAATGAATTGGAATGACAGATCTGTTAGCCAGTTGGCTAGTTAACTACTTAAGCTCTGAGGGAATAGAGCCAGTGAGTTGAGTTTGAAGGGAAAGGCTTGAGTCACATGACAACTGTCAGTAGAGGGGTGTTGGAGGGAGGGAGTTGGCACAAGAGGCTCCCAGGCAGGCAGAAAGCATGAGCCCCTGCCGCGCACGCTGAAAGGAAGCAGGGCATGCCAGGCAGGAGGGACAGCCGACTTCCAGCCTCCTTGACAATTTTGCTTAGGGCTGGCTTTGTGTGTGTGTAAATCATTCAGATAATTGCTGTAATTCTGTGCGTAGCTTGGCTGCTAAGACCCTTGATTCATGAATATTCATAAGATCTACCCACACTGCACTATTACTTAGATTTTCCTAGACAGCTCTCATACTGAGAGTGCCAGCGTGTTTGTGCTACGGATGGCGATGGTAATGATTTCCCGTCTGGGGGGAAACTGCCCATCGCCCATCCCGGTGATGCTAGGAAAGACACTCTTGTATGAGTTGGGCCTACTTCCGGTAGGTTTGGGTCTTACACATTGATTCCGCCACTCAGCAGTTTCTGAGTGTAACAGGCACGGTATGGCTGCCGGGACCCTGGCACAGGAGACAGGCAGACACCAATCTCTGACTGGGTGCATGGTCTGACTACCAAGATAGACTTCTGGAGAAAACATCACAGAATAATGATAGCTGTTAAAGCAGGATGAGCTCAGGGGCGCCTGGGCACCTCAGTTCGTTGAGTATCCGACTTTAGCTCAGGTCGTGATCTCACAGGTCGTGAGTTCAAGCCCCTAGTGGGGCCCTGTGCTGACTCCTCAGAGCCTGGAGCCTACTTCAGATTCTGTGTCTCCCTCTCTCTTTGCCCCTCCCCTGCTCACTCTCTGTTTCTCTCTCTCAAAAATAAATACAGATAATTAAAAAAAAAAAAAAAAAGCAGAATGAGCTTGGAAGACTATGGCTTTCAAAAGTTTAGCGGAAGTATACAAAATCAAAATTGAGAGTGGGTAAAATCAAGATTCCAAGGAAATTGCTTCCCATGGGATTCAAATACCTAAGCTGAGACTTAAGACTACATCAAATAACTAATATATATTTATTGCAGGAAACATAGAAAGAACAGAATAGAAATATTCTAGAAATAGAAAGGTCATTCAAAAAATTTCACCCCATTTTTTGCATGTCTTTGTATACTTTACCCTGCGTGTATTTCTTTTTTCTTTTTTTTGTTTTTATGTTGTATTTATTTCTAGGAGAGAGAGACAGCGTGAGCAGGGGAGGGTCAGAGAGAGAGGGAGTCACAGACTGAAACAGGCGCCAGGCTCTGAGCTGGCAGTCAGCACAGAGCCCGACGCGGGGCCCGAACCCACGAACCGCGAGATCATGACCTAAGCGAAAGTCGGACGCTTAACCGACTAAGCCACCCAGGTGCCCCCGTGTATTTCTTTTTAACAGCAAGGACAATAAAATGTGTAATTTTTAATCTATTGTTTTCAACTAAACAAGTATTTGAACTAAAATCTTGAAACATGAGTAGTAAGTTCTAGGTGAATGAAGTTGAGAAAGGTTTAGCCTGACAAAGGCTAAAGTCAAAACAAGGCTGAGACTAGGGAACCAGACTATAGGCAAGGAAGTGCTTCTAGAAGGATAAATGGTCAGTTAAACTGAATCTTGGGATCTGCCTTGTCTGGGACGGGCACTCTGTGCCTATTTGTCAGGAGCGGAGTAGACTTGTAAATGCAAATTCTCCCTCAGAAAAACAAGTGTATAGCCTGCAGGCTTGACCCCTGCTTGCAAAGTTGTAGTTGGAAGAGGCTATCAAAGTGTCTCTCAGATTTTTGTGTTTAATCAAAATTATGTCTGTCAATGTTTGGGTTCCCCAAAGAAGGAATACTATGGGTAAAAGCTGAAAAGGTGCTTCTTTAAAAAACTGTGGAAAATATCCAGGCACAATGTAAGGCTAAGAAAGCCTGTAGGACAGACTCTAACACAAAAAACAGAGAAAGGCGTCCTCTTCACCTTATTTCCGACCACTTAGTAGCTTCTACCTCAGCCAGCCCAGCCTGGCAATGGGGGTTCTCAGTGGGAGGAAAAGGGGTGCTCAGAGATGTGTGATTATCAAGCAAGAGTAGGGGTTCCCAACAGAAATGGACATGGTCCCCAGAAAACTTGTCATGTCCACTTGCAGCAAAGAAATAAAGAAGCAGGTGTGGTGGCTGACACGTAGAACCCAGGGGATGAACACCAGAGCAGCAGACGCAGGGAATTTCCAGCTGACCTTTAGTGGTACAATGGATGTACTCATGAGCATGTGAGACGTAGTCACGCACACCCAGAAAAGCCTAGGACAGAAGAGTTATGAAAGTGACTGTGTTCCTGCAGGAAAAGTTTGGGGAGAACTATTAAATTGGTAAAATTATGCATGCAGAACAGATTCACATATGTATCAAGTTGATTTAATCTCAAAGGCTTCTGCTAATTATTTTCGAAGAAAATCCATTTGTAAAGATGTTCACATGGTCTGAGACACTAAGAAAAGAATGGAGGACTGCAGGTAAGAATGTGTTGGCTTCATTCACAACATTATTAACACGCCATGCCATTCTTTCTAAGAAAAAGCGAGGGGGCCTATGGAAGGTCAGGAACCACAAAATTTTTGCAAGGCAAAGAAATGAACAACAGACTCTAAAAGCTTACGCTGTTAACGCTCCAAATTCAAGGTTGGCAACTCCCGCTCCTGGGTCAAGTTGGCCCACTATCTGTTTTTGTAAATAGAATTTTATTGAAACAGAGGCACCCTTGCTACTTTATGTATTGTTTATGACTGCTTGTTTTACTTCTCCTTCCTTCCTTTCTCCCTCCCTCCCTTCCCTTCTCTCTCCCTCCTCCCTCCCTCCTTCCTTCCCTCCCTCCTTTCTTTCAGATTTTCTCTCCTCTCACACTCTTTCTTTCTTAGTTTCTTTCTCTCTCTCTTTCTTTCTTTTCTTTTCTTTTCTATAACTGCTTTCAAGCTATAATTGAATAATTGTGACACAGACTACATAGTCTTAAAGCCTAAAATATCTATCTGGCCTTTACAGACTTCATTATTGTAAAGATAAAAATCACCCTTTAATTAGTCTCTTGGCCAGGTGTTTGTTTACAGATTGGCAGCCACACCTTAATAGAAAAACCAGGCTAATATTCTATATTCCCAAAGCAGCTGCTTTCTCAAAGCCTTACATGTGCTAAACACACTCAAACCATTTCTATGGCACAGCTTTTGATTATACGAAGAAAAGCGTATTCTAGTTTTCGCTGCCACTCGCCCCCTGTTCTGCATGCTGACAAAGCTGGAAAATCCGGTAAGTTGTTCCCATTAAGCCACTCTTTGTCAAGGTGAATGTTGATGACTCTTTGGGAAACCTCTTAGTACAATACGACTGGCCCAGTCCATAATCAGTTTCATATGGTGAGCTTTTCCAAGGCCCATTTCCCTCACGGTGAACAGACTTCCCCGCTGGGCATCGAATTTCACAGAGCTGTACCATATGAGAGAGGTGAATCCAGGGCGGGGGAATCAGTGCTCGTTAAAAATGCAGATTTCTGGGACCCACCCCAGATCTGTTCCACCTTTTGGAGAGAGCTAGAAAATCTGGCTGGCGGGGGTGGGGCAGTGGTGGACCCAAACCTGGGAGAATGAGGGGAGTCTCGGCTCCGTATTTTGAGACACTGATGCATAGACTTATTTTCAGCCTTGATGCTTCACGGCTCTGTGAACGCTTGGTTTGCTTTGCATTCCGTTTCCCAAATCATTCTCTATGCTTCTATTTCTCTGTTTTTCAAAGCTGGAGAGTATTCAAGCAGTGTGAGATTCACTGTTGAAAAGGGTTTATACCAGTTGAAATTTGTGTTATTATATTTGTTTCATGCATTTAATTCCTGTTGAGACTCTAAGTACGGGCAGCTGGATTCCTATTCCAGGTGCCGGGGCTCACAAATTGTTGACATCTTTCCTCTGGGTTAGACACCAGCTGCCCCAGTCCTAGCAGATCTGATGCCTACATTAGTCGCTGACTGGCCTGGGTGACCGCCACTGAAGGTGTGGAAGCCCAAAGTTGGGGCGAGTTTTCTGTCCCGGCCCCTGGGCCAGCACTCTTTGGAGCTTAGCTAACTGATGTCTACAAGTAGTGGTTTCTTCTATGAGATACTTTGAAGCTTTGAAAATTGTTTCCTGGGGAAAAAAGGAGAGGCAACACGAAAGTTTAGTGATTCATCAAAATTTCTGTCAAGACACTGTTGAGATTTGATAGAAGCATAGCTACCCGTCCCCATATAGCTTTGCGGGCAAGGATCTTACACGGCATTTGCAGACCCTGGAGAAAGTTCTGTAATATCTGTCCCACCTAATTCATTGCTCCTGATTCTACGTTCCATTGCTTTAGTGCCTGCAGCATTAATGTAAGCAATATTGATTAAACATATTTTACTGTATAGGAAAGCAGAGTCAGCAGACAGGGGCTTGGAAAATTCGAACATGATCCTTGCTTTCCAGGAGCCTGTGAAGACAATCAGTTCAAGGGCAAAGAGCCGATGGCCCTGTGTTCAGTGGGACAGGGCTGTGCACTTCAGTCTCCCTCCCAGATGGAACCCAGAGGTGAGGAAGCACCCTCGACTTTGTATTTTCATATCTAACATGGTCTCTGTCATCAACCCTAGTCATGAACATGTGCACACCCACACTGTCTTGAGTTGGCTTGACCCTCATTTAACCTTTTCCTTTTAAAAAATAGGATAATAGCCATAAACATCTAGAGTTTCCCCTTAGAAAATCGGTTCTTTTAGATAAGTCGTGTTGTTTGTGATTCTCAGTGTTGCGAGTGTGTTTTGCCCCCTTGGAACTGAGGATCAGCTCCAGGGAGAACTGGAATGTAATTCTGGTGAGTTCCGCCCCACATGTCTCAGCTCTCATGCTGCCCACGGACAACGCTCATACTCCAGCCTGCTCTACCCTCCCCAGTGTTTCCTTCTCTCTCGAACTTCCTTTCCACCAATCACTTGTACTGTGACCATTTCCCCCACCCCACCCCCGAGCTCACTCAGTGAATGATCAGGGAATATGTTAAATTAATGATAGGAAAATGTAATGGGAAGAGTATAGTCTTCTCACATGATAGATTTGCATTTTGATAGGAACCATGGAAAACAAAAGGCCATTAGGAAGTTAATAGTGAAAACTAGTGAAAAGTAAGAAAATCATTTTCAGATAGCTATGTTTTTGATGTGCATTTTACAGCAAACTTCCAGTTCTTACTTGGGATTGGAATGTCTATTTTTTTTTAAGTTAATTTTATTAATTTGAGAGAGAGAGAGACAGAGAGAGAATGCACGGGCAGGGAAAGGGCAGAAAGAGCGGGAGAGAGAATCCCAAGCAGGCTCCATGTTGTCAGCACAGAGCTCGACGTGGGGCTTGACCTCCCAAATTGGGAGATCATGGGCAGAGCAGAATCCGAGGGTTGGTGCTTAACCAACTGAACCATCCCAGCCCCCCCAAAATTGGAATGTCTTAACACCTGATTTTAAGGTAGAAGCTAGTCAACATTTTTAAAATTAGGTTTATCTTTTTTCTAAATGTCCATTGCTTTTTATACTAAGGGCCTTCTTTATCTATAGTGTTGTACTCTGCCCCTTAATAAAAATAATGTAGTCTTGAAAGAGTCTAAATCACACTTCTAAATTAGATCATATTTTTCTACTATTATGTGATTTGGTTTTAGAAATAATTCTCCTCAGGAGTTAAGTCTTGGTTTAAATACAGTCTTTTTTTTTTTTTTTTTTTAATGTTTTCTTTATTTCTAGGAGAGAGAGACAGTGTGAGCAGGGGGGGGTCAGAGAGAGAGGGAGTCACAGACTCTGAAACAGGCTCCAGGCTTTGAGCTGGCAGTCAGCACAGAGCCCGACGCGGGGCTCGAACCCACGAACCGCGAGATCATGACCCAAGCGAAAGTCGGGCGCTTAACCGACTAAGCCACCCAGGTGCCCCAGAAGTAGACTTCTTAGATGCCAGGTGTGGGCTGCCATTTACCAGCTCCATCACCTTGGAAATGACTTAGACCCTCTCCGCCTCCATTTCCCTCCCTGTAAATGCTGATAGTACATGTATAGTTGTTCTGGAAACCACTAGTGTTGGGCAGGGGAAAGCTCTCCGTTTCCTAGTCTACCTATTATGTGTACTTAATATTAATTAGTAGTTGGCTGGACCCAGTGGACATTGTTACGTCTCTTCCCCAAGCAGGCAAACCTCTCCCCAGATACCTTCTCTGTCATGCTCATGCGTCCTTTTCAGGAATAATGGTTGCAAGAGATTATCAATCTCATTTTACAGTTGGAGAAACCAGTCTCCTTTGCCTTTCCACTTGGCTGTGCTGACTCATCAGCTTATTAATGCCCGGGTCAGTGCCTCTGGCTTTAAATCACAGAGGAGAGCCGGGGAGCCCCTAACAGATCAAGTCATTTTTTTCTTTTTTTTTACAACACTGCGGAACTGTGTGTCGCTGAAGTTCTGCAGACGCAATACTTAATTCATGGAGGAGTGAGAAATTATTGTATTTCTGTAGCATATATCAAATCGAAACTGAGTTTTGGAGAGTGGTATCCTAGATCCTGGGAAAGACACAGGATTCTCATTAAATAAGAAATCCATGGGCTAGGGAGTATATGAGAATGTATTCCTTAAATAATAAGGTGGTTGGTTCCGGAGAATAAGATCATCTTACCAAGAGCAAGCTTGTCTTCCGTATGTGTAGATTCAAACCAAATGTTGCATGGATGCAAGTGTGTGTAACTTTCCCTTTGTTAAAATGCAAGATGTTTATTTGCACTGCCTTTTCTCTGGCCCCAGGGCCAGATGGATACTCTCCACTAGCTCTGGGGGGTAGGTGGGGGCGGGGCAGCATCTGACATTATTTGGGGAATGAGAAGGAGGAGCAATGCGGCAAGGGGCTTTCTCCAAGGCCATGCGCCTGGTTAGTGCCAGGGCCAGGCGTCCTGCACCCCCAGCTTCTGGGTTCTCCACAGACTCTGCAGCTTGAACCCTGATCTGCTCCCACATGAGGAGCCAGAAGGGCTCTGAGCATGGAAGCCGTCTTCTGTCGCTTGATATGACCATCATGACACCCTTGCCTGCAGCATCCCTGGGAGCCCACACCCCGTATGTGTCCCATTCCATGGGCTTGTCAGGAAATCAGAGCCGTTGAGGCGGGGAGTGGCCTCTCCTTTTCAAACTGCATCTTGAACCCTTGGTAATCAAGACTTGAATGAGTTGCAGAGGTTTTGGCTGGTCCCTAAGGGGGTGCTTTCCACATCATAAATCCTCAGCACATCCTTCATTAAAACCCGGCGCTGCTCCCCAGAAGGGATGCCCATGTCAGCTCTTCAAGGGGCTGAATAATCACTGGCTCATTAGTGCAGGTGGCCTCCCCCATCAGAAGTGAGGATCCCATTCAGCCTGCACGGGGGCCGCTGGTGTCGAGCTGCTGTACAGCACAGCTGGTCTGGAATGGACTCATGGCTTAATTTCAAAGCTTTCCTCCATCTCCGGCATTTACACAGACCCCAGCTGCCCAGATGGGAGCGTCACCCAAAAAGAGAACCTGAAACCAAACACTCTCTGGATGCTGGCTCCAAGTGATATTTCTATTAGATACTCGCTCCGTGTTCTACTTTCCCTTCTATTTGTTTCCTTATTTCCAAGGAATAATCATTTTGAGACTCCTCGACACAATAAAAACCCAAAGAGCCAGCCAGAGGCAGATTCAATTCTGGGGAAATATAGAAAAAGACCGGTTATCATGAAAACCCTCAATTTGCATTTTGTTCTCGTCGTTAAGTCATAATACCAGGAAGCTGATGCAGTCCCCTTGAAAGAAACTCTTTCTAATGACAAGGCTAGATGCCTCCGGGGTGGTGAGATTCTATATTTTTCATCGCTCATCTGAAACGGTCTCGCTCCTTCTCTGCTCCGTGCTCTCATGAGGAGGGGAGACGTTTTCTCAGAGAAGCAACCCACTCGTGACACCTGCCCAGAAGAAACACCTATGATGGGTGTTCCCGGGTGGCTTGTGGCAAAGGGACATACCTGGCCACGGTTCCAGACCATGGGCCTAGGCGATGGACAGCTCGCGCCAAGGTGCGCTCGTCGGCCTCACACCTGCAGCTGGAGACTGGTCCCTCATGGGGGACCGGGGACCACAGACGCGCATGCCATCCGCTTTGTCATCGGCACACCAGGCGTCCCCAGTCTGGCGTGAATCATCTCCGTATTAAATATGGATTCGGGGAATAAGTCAGGCAGAAAAGGACAAATATCATATGTTTGCACGTATAGGAGGATTAGGAGGAACTTGACGGAGGAACAAGGGGGAGAAGAAGGGGGGAAATGGTGGGGGAAAGGGAGAGAGGCAAACCATGAGAGACTCTTGAATGCTG